>NW_004444217.1:1272783-1315150 GCF_000243295.1 Trichechus manatus latirostris
TTTCTAGAAACACACCACCTACCCAAACTACCACAAAGTGATGTTGAAAATCTGAACAGACCCATAACAAGAGAAGAGATTGAAAAGGTAATAAAAAAAAAACTCCCAACAAAAAAAGCCCTGGCCCAGATGGCTTCATTGGAGAATTCTGCCAAACATTCAGAGAAGAGGTTATAAAACTACTACTCAGATTATTTCAGAAAAAAGAAAAAGAAACGATACTTCCGAATTCATTTTATGAAGCCAGCATAACCCTGATACCAAAACCAAGCAAAGACGCCACAAAAAAGAAAATTACAGACGAATACCTCTCATGAATATAGATGCAAAAATTCTCAACAAAATTCTAGCCAATAGAATTCAGCATCATATAAAAAAAATAATAACACCATGCCCAAGTAGGATTCATACCAGGTACGCAAGGATGGTTCAACATAAGAAAATCAATCAATGTAATACACCACATAAATAAAAGGAAACAATCACATGATCATCTCAACTGATGCAGAAAAGGCATTCAACAAAGTCCAACACCCATTCCTGATAAAAACTCTCAATAAAATATGCATAGAAGGGAAATTTCTCAACATAATAAAGGGCATCTATGCAAAACCAATGACCAACATCATTCTTAATGGAGAGAAGCTGAAAACATTCTCCTTGATAACAGGAACAAGACAAGGATGCCATTAATCTCCAGTCTTATTTAACATTGTGCTAGAGGTCCTAGCTAGAGCAATAAGGCAAGAAAAAGAAATAAAGGGCATCCAAATTGGTAATGAAGAAGTTAAACTGTCCCTGTTTGCAGATGATATAATAGTATACATAGAATACCCTAGAGATTCCACGAGAAAACTAGTGGAACTAATAGAAGAGTTGCAGAATACAACATAAACATACAAAAATCAGTTGGATTCCTATACACCAATAAAGAGAAAGATGAAAAGGAAATCAGGAAAAAAATACCATTTATAATAGCCCTCAAAAAAATAAAACACTTAGGAATAAATCTAACCAGGGATATAAAAGACCAATACAAAGAAAACTAGAAGATACAACTGCAAGAAACCCAAAGGGATCTACATAAATGGAAAACATACCATGCTCATGGATAGGTAGACTCAACATTGTGAAAATGAAACTTCTACCCACAATTTACAAATACAATGCAATCCCAATCCAAATACCAACAACATTCGTTAAAGACATGGAAAAACTAATCATTAACTTTATATGGAAAGTGAAGAAGCCCCGAATAAGTAAAGTACTATTGAAGAAGAAGAATAAAGTAGGAGGATCCCGACTACTTGACCTCAGAATCGACTATACAGCTACGGTAGTCAAAATAGCCTGGTACTGGTACAAGGACAATGGAAGAGTATAGAGCACCCAGATGTAAATCCATTCACCTGCGGTCACCTGATCTTCAACAAGGGCCCAAAGTCCATCAATGGGGAAAAGACAGACATTTTAACAAATGGTGCTGGAAAAACTGGATATCTAGCAACAAAAAAATGAAACAGGATCTACACCTCACACCGTACATAAAAAATTCAAGCCTCGAGTTGCAATAGTGAAGGATTCTATGGGCAAAATGTAAAACAATGCATGAAGCATCAAAAGAAGATAGTAGGAATACAGAGTCACTGTACCAAATAGAATTGGTCAACATTCAACCATTTCAGGAGGTGGCATGTGATCAAGAACTAATGGTGCTGAAGGAAGAAGTCCAAGCTGCACTGAAGGTGTTGTCGAAAAGCAAGACTCCAGGAATTGGCAGAATACTAACTGAAATGTTTCAACAAATGAATGTAACCCTGGAAACGCTCAATCATCTATGCCAAGAAATCTGGAAGACAGCTACCTGGCCAGGCGACTGGGAGAGATACATATTCGTGCCCATTCCAGAGAAAGATGATCCAATGGATTGTTGTCTTAGTCATCTAGTGCTGCTATAACAGAAATACCACAAGTGGATGGCTTCAACAAAGAGAAATTTATCCTTTCACCATCCAATGGACTACAAGTCCAAATTCAGGGCGTCAGCTCCAGGGGAAAGCTTTCTCTCTCTGTCCGCTCTGGAGGAAGGTCTTTGTTATCAATCTTCCCTTCGTCTAGGAGCTTCTCTGTGCAGAAACCTCAGGTCCAAAGGATGCACTGTGCTCCCAGCACTGCTTTCTTGGTGGTATGAGGTCCCCCTATCTATCTGCTTGCTTCTGTCTTTCATATCTCAAAAGAGATTCGCTTAAGACACTATCTAATCTTGTAGATCTCATCAATATAATTGCCACTAATCTATCTTATTACATTATAGTGATAGAATTTACAACACATAGGGAAATCGCATCAGATGACAAAATGGTAGACAATCATACAATACTCAGAATCATGACCTAGCCAAGTTGACAGATATTTTGGGAGCACACAATTCAACCCATGACAATTGTGGAAATTATCAAACAAAATTATTAACATCACATGCAAGTGAAATTATGCTGAAGATAATTCAAAAATGGCTGCAGCAGTAGATTGTCAGGAAAAGGCCAGAAAGTCAAGCTGGATTCAGAAGAGGATGTTAAACAAGGGATATCATTGCTGATGTCAGATGGATCTTGGCTGAAAGCAGAAAATGCCAGAAAGATGTTTACCTGTGTTTTTGCAACTATACAATGGCATTCCACTGTGTTGATCTTAACAAATTATGGATAACATTGTGAAGAATGGGAATTCCAGAACACTTCATTGTGCTCATGACGAACCTGTATATAGATCCAGAGGCAGTCATTCAAACAGAACCAGGGGATACTGTGTGGTTTAAAATCAAGAAAGGTGTGTGTCAAGATTTTATCCTTTCAGCACACTTATCCTATCTGTATGCTGAGCAAATAATCAGAGAAGCTGGACTCTATGAAAAAGAACAGCATCAGCACTGCAGGAAGACTCATTAACAACCTATCATATGCAGATGACACAACTTTGCTTGCAGAAAGTAAAGATAACTTTCAGCACTTACTGATGAAGATCAAAGACCACAGACTTCAGTATGGATTACACCTTAACATAAAGAAAACAAAAATCCTCAGAACTGGACCAATAAGCAACATCATAATAAACAGAGAAAAGTTTAAAGTTCTCAAGGATTCAATTTTACTTGAATCCACAATCAACGCTCATGGAAGCAGTAGTCAAGAAATCAAATGCATGCCATTGGGCAAATCTGCTGCAAAAGACCTCCTTACAGTGTTAAAAAGCAAAGATATGACCTTGAAGACTAAGGTGAGCCTCACCCAAGCTATGGTATTTTCAATTGCCTCATATGCATGCAAAAGCAGACAATGAATAAAGAAGGAAGAAGAATTGATGCATCTGAATTATAGCGTTGGTGAAGAATATTGAATATACCATGGACTACCGGAAGAATGAACAGATGTGTCTTGGAAGAAGTACAGTGAGAATGCTCCTTAGAAGCAAGAATAATGAGACTTGTTCTACCTTACTTTGTACATGTTATCAGGAGGGATCAGACCTTGGAGAAGGGCATCATGCTTGGTAAGTACACGATCAGCCAAAAAACAGAAGATCCTCAATGAGATGGATTGACACAGTGGCTGCAATAATGGGCTCAAACATAGCAATGATTGTGAAGATGGGGCAGGACTGGGCAGTGTTTCGTTCTTTTGTACATGTGGTCACTATGAGTTGATACTGCCTCAAAGGCACTTAACAACATATAAGCCAAAAAACCAAACCCACTGACATTGAGTCAATTCCAACAAACAACATACACACCGTATTTATTAGTGAAATCTTACAGTGAGGTTTCCAACACTGAATTGAATATTCCAAGTGTGGTTTGAGAACAGATCTGAATAAGATTTTTATTTTTTTCTGCACACAATTTTCTATTAATCAAATGAATGTGATAATTCCTTTTAATATTACTGTAGAAAGACTAACAAATAATAGCCCAGACCATGGAACACAGAGTAACAATGGGGACATCTGAACAGTCATTTTATATACTGATGTTGTGCCACAGTTGGTATGTGGCCAGTCCCAGGGCTAATAAGGCAGCCTGCAAGATACAAGAAGTGTCAATTTTATATATAATTTATGCAATACTGTTCCAAATTTCAAGAACGTTTATGATGAACATTAACTTGGACGAAATATTTGTTGACATTTTCATTCACCATGAGAACCATAATAATATAGCTAAGCACATGAAACAAGTACACAAATCTACTGAAGAATCTCTAGCCTCTAATTCTTTGGTCAATCGTTTGAGAAGAATATGTTCTGGCTGAAGACAACAATATGATCTATGCAGTTAAGGAGATGGATTTACTCATCACTCTCTGATGCTTAGGTTTTCATTTGAATCAACAGGCTCCTCAAACTTAATTTTGCCCATGTGTACATATGAAAAAGTTAATGGAAAAATGTTCATGTGTTGACTCCCTTAGCAGAAGAACTTCTCAGTTTTACATCAAATTCTTGAAATAGAAAACCAGTTAATTAAATCGTAGTTAAATGTTTTCATTGAATTAATGTCATCAAGCAAAACTTTTGGAAGTTCATTGTGGGAAAGGTGAAATATATGACATCACTTTGAATGCTCTTTTGAATTCAATTACAGGATTGAACTTAGAAGATAAAATAATTAGCTTTTGCAGCGATAACAAAATTACAAAATTTTGTGGAACAAAATAAAGATAATTTTCTAACTAAATTAGGAAAATTGTGCAGCATAAGTGAATTGGCTGTGCTGCAAATGATTCATAATCATCCATACAAGCTTAGTTGTCCTACCCGTTAGAACAGGAGCCGCAGTTTTCAGGTTGCAAATAGGTACACGTTATACAGAGTAACCGAGTTAGAGAATTTTTATGACAAAGTTAATTGTGAATATACAAAATACTTGAACTTGGCAGTAATCTCTCTCTCTCTCTCTGAGTCTTTGGAAATCAAATATGTACTAAAATGCTATTAAAACATTTTGTAAATGAGTCTTCTGTATTTTGCTTGTATTGTGTTCAAAATCAACCAGATATTTTAAATTATTTAGTGAAAGTAGTAAAAAAATATTAGTTTTTGTGGTTTTTATGGAATTGCTATTATTAAAACAGATTACTGGGTGAGAGCTGAAATGATGTAAACAAAATTATTTTTAATATTTTATAACTGTGCTTTGGAATATCTTGACTTCTAGGAATAATCTGTTCATAGACTACTATTTTAAATTGTAAATTATATTTTGTACAGGAATAGAGTGGCATCGAGAACATCTACAATTTTGCAGAATTTAAGCTTGGTGAGACATTCATTGTAGTCATACATAGAGACAGTATGTGTGACTAATATTTTCTTATGAAAATGTTAAAGAAAAATACTCTGAATAGGAGGAAGAGAACTTTAAGTGTAAAATTCTGTGATCTAAAATATTTACGCGTTTCAATTAAATAGGATTAGAATTGGGAACACGCACTATTCAGCAGAATGTGTGGTGAGCTTACCACATACTTCAGCACATGCAAGCAGAGTGTATTCTCAATTTAACCCAGTATGGCTACAGACAAAGTAACCTGTAGGTGTCACAAATTTAAAATTTATTAAATATCAGATGCTAATTTAAGAAGATTTCAGACATTTTAATGAAAAAAATTAAAATGTCTTACTAAAATACACTTTTCAGTATGATTATGTCATAACTGATTAATAACTGATGTCATGAAATTATACATGTGAAAAACATTAAAAATATTCTTCAAAAAAATAAAAATTACACAGAGACAAATATGGCTAAGAAACTGATTAAAGTATGTAATTACCAAATTAATTTCTTCCCTTTTGTCATTTTTAAAAAAATTTTTTAATAAAAAAATTAACCAAGCAAAACAGGTTTTTAAAAAATTTTGTTTTAACCTGGACTGCTATCATGATTATTTATTGTTAGAAATAGTTTTGATATTTAAAATAGTTTTTTTAATTTTACTGTTTCTTTACATAAATGGTGTGCATTATACATTTTTTGCCAATCACGCAACCCCCCAAGTGTTGAATTTCTATTTATGATCACATGGAAACTTCACTAAGGTAGGTATTGATTTTATATTACTTGAAATTTAAGCTGAAAGTATTTACCTGAAGATCAAACATGATTTACAAAATTTAGCTTTTGTAATTTCCTGTGAAAATATCATCGTCATTCTTGTAACTGGACCAGTGGGATGTCATATTAAAACCAAAGAGAATGAATGCATGAAGAACTACAAGTTAGTAAGTAAGAAATGATCCCAGGCCTCAAACTAAAAGAACAAGATGTTTGTATTTTATTACTTTCATAAATCTTAAACTGAAACATACTTTTGGATAATCAGTCTTTGAATTCAACAAATAAAAGTCTCCAGATGAAATTATGTTTTCACCTTAACATAGGCCTAATGGTTTTACTTCAGACGACCTATAAGATTTTTGTACTCAGTTGTTGAGCTAATGGGCTATAATTATCCAATCAATAGAAACAAACTCAGTTTCCATTGGTTGTTTTCCAATTACTGGAGAACTACTAAACTAGATCCATGACTTCTTGTCCATGGTTCATAAATTTTTTCACAATTAGGATCAAAAGTAACATTTTCAGAATTCTTATGCACGTAAGGAGGAGATTCAAGAAAATGAACAGAGGGCCCCAAGTCCATCAAATGGGGGAAAGACAGTCTTTTTAATATACGGTGCCAGCAAAACTGGATATCCATCTGCAAAAAAATGAAACAGGACCCATATCTCACACCATATACAAAAACTAATTCAAAATGGATCAAAGACCTAAATACAAAGCCAAAAACTATAAAGTTCATAGAAGAAAAAATAGGACCAACACTTCAGGCCTTAATACATGACATTAACAGGATACAAACCATAACCATCAATGCACAAAACCCAATAGATAAGCTAGATAACTGGGATCACCTAAAAATCAAACACCTATGCTCTTCAAAAGACTTCACCAAAAGAGTGAAAAGAGAACCTACAGACTGAGAAAAAATTTTTAGACAGGACAAGTCAGACAAAGGTCTAATCTCCATAATCTACAAGAAAATCTAACACCTCTACAACAAAAAGACAAATAATCCTATTAAAAAATGGGCAAAAGAAATGAACAGACACTTCACCAAAGAAGACATTCAAGTGGCCAACAGACACATGAGGAAATGCTCACGATCACTAGCCATTAGACAAACACAAATTAAAACCACAATGACATACCATCTCACCCTGGCATTACTAGCACGAATCAAAAACACTGGATGGAAATAACAAATGTTGGAGGGGTTGCGGCGAGATCAGAACTCTTATGCACTGCTGGTGGGAATGCAAAATGATACAACCATTTTGGAAAATGATATGGTGCTTCCTTAGAAAGCTAGAAATAGACATACCATACGATCCAGCAATCCCACTCCTAGGAATATATCCTAGAGAAATAAGAGTCGTCACTCGAATAGATATATGCACACCTATGTTCATGGCAGCACTGTTCACAATAGCACAAAGATGGAAACAACCCAGATGCCCATCAACAGATGAATGGATAAACAAACTATGGTACATACACACACTGGAGTACTATGCAACGAGAAAGAACAGTGATGAATCTATGAAGCATCTCATAACATGGATGAAACTGGAGGACATTATACTGAGTGAAATAAGTCAATCACGAAAGGACAAATATTGTATGAGACCTCTATCGTAAAAACCCATGAAGAAGTTCACACACAAAATGTAACAATCTTTGTTGTTTACCGGGGATGGGGGGGGAGGGGGGAAATACTAAATAGGAAATAGATAAGTGGTATCTTCGGTGAAGGGTGAGACAGTACACAGTACTGGGGAAACCAGCACAACTTGAACAAGGAAAGGTCATGGAAGCCCCAGAGACACATCCAAACTCCCTGAGGGACTGAATTGCTGGGTGGAGGGCTGTGGGGACCACGGTCTCGGGGAACATCTAGCTCAATTGGCATAACACAGTGTATAAAGACAATGTTCTACATTCTAGCTTGGTGAGTAGTGTCTGGGGTCTTAAAAGCCTGTGAGGAGCCATCTAAGATACTCCACTGGTCTCATCCCTTCGGGAGCAAGGGAGAATGAAGAGAACAGGATACAAGGAAAAGATTAGTCCGAAGGACTAATGGACCACAGCTACCAAGGCCTCCACCAGACGGAGTCCAGTACAGCTAGATGGTGCCTGGCTACCACCACTGACTGCTGACAGGGATCACAACAGAGGATTCTGGACAGAGCTGGAAAAGGATGTAGAACAGATTTGTAACTCACAAAAAAAAAGACCAGATTTACTGGCCTAAAGGAGACTGGAGAAACCCTGAGAGTACAGCCCCCAGACACCCTTTAGCTCAGTGGTGAAGTCACTTCCAGGGTTCACCATTCAGCCGGGGAGTGGACAGCCCCATAAAACTAAATGGGACTAATGAGGCACAGCAGTCCAGGGACAAGGTCGATGTCACTAAACTGTGCATGTAGAAATTTTTGAAATGGTGTAGATTTGGCTATATATATTTTCACCAAAAGAAAAAAAAAAAGGTCGAGACGGGAGAGGGTTGACATGTCGTGGAGTTGTTAACCAATGTTATAAAACAATATGTGTACTACTGTTTCATGAGAAAATATTTGTTCTGTAAACCTTCACCTGAAGTACAATTAAAAAAAAAAAAAAGGAAAAAAAATCAACAGAACGGAAGAAAATAAACAGAACGATGTGATTTATGGTAGGACCAGTGTATGAGGCCAAAAGTCACTTCTGGAAATCGCAGGAGAAATGCGCATTATATGCATGGTCATGCTATGCCAGAACTGTTTTACTTAATTTCATCATTTCCATGTGTTATATGTGTGGATGCGTTATTTGCAAAAATACAGTAGGTACCCATCCTAATAAAACCAATTTTTAAAATTAGACACTTTTAATTATTTTAGCAACCCATTTTACTCTAAAAATTTTCCACATTTATATGATAAAGTATACTATAACCCTACTTAGATCAAGTACTGGATTTAATTCATAAACTTATGCTAATCTTTAAAAATAAATACTATTACCTAAGCTCACACAAGCTCTCTGATGCTTGTCTGTTCATTTGCTTTTCTCCCTAGGTTACTGTCCTACTCACACACAGCAATTCAAATAATAAATATCTGTCACTTCATTAACACAAGCTGAAAAACGTTTCTTTCAGAATAAATCACTAGGGATAGAGCAGCTTTTGTGTACATGGACAGAGGACTAGTTGCATATTAACCAAGGTCTTAAAAATTTTTAAGTTCTAATGATTAACACAATAACATTTGATAAACGCACCAGTATAGACATAAAAATGGCATATGCTTATTTTAAGGTTCTTGTATTGTTTGAACACTACAATGCTAAATATATTATTGAATACTACAGTGGAATATAAATATATATATATACATATTTGAAAGTAAACAGATTTTGCTTTCACAATGAAGTGCCATTGAAATCTCTATGTCAGACAGGTCTGTAATACACTAGCCTGGATAATCGTTCAGACTGGTCAGTTATGTAACCCAAACCCCACTCAGAAGACTGGGAAAACTCTCCCTGGAATGGTCCAGGAGACTAACTCCACATTTTAAGGTAGACTTAATTTTTTAACTTTTTTTATACATATGCTTACATATATAACTTTATATAAACGCACGAACAAGAAAGTAAATTTATTACTACCGTATTTTTTCTTTTTCTTCTTGGCTGACACCACGTCATGGTCATTGTTCCCACTTCTTTATCAGACCCTCCTTATGTAACCATGTTAGCGAACTTGTAGCTCTCCTCCCGGAAGCCCTGGTGGTGTACTGGTTAAGTGCTACAGTTGTTAATCAAAAGGTCAGTGGTTCAAATCCACCAGGTGCTCCTTGGAAACCCTATGGGACCTTTTTACTCTGTCCTATAGGGTCACTGAGTTGGAATCGACTCCATGGCAACTGGTTTGGTTTTTTGGTTTAGCTCTCCCCAAATTTCTTCCAACACTCACACATTCCTTCATTTACACACATATAATGTTTTTCATTGTTTTTTCTACCAAAACATCTGATCATATTATTTACACTTCTAGTAGCTTGCTTTTCTTATTCAGCATGACACTGACGACATTCATTCTACTCAAATAACGTAGCTCTCATTTATTTTTCAGTTTTGCATTACATTCACGGTGTGGAGGTGCCAGGATTTATACATCCGCCTCCCTGCTGATGTATGTTCATGTTCACGTTTTTTCCAGCTTTTTGCTGCTACAATAAACAGTGCGAAGGATCCCTGGTGGTGCAGTGGTTAAGCACTAGGCTGCTAACCAAAAAGTCTGCAGTTCCAACCTATCAGCTGCCTGGGAGGAGAAGGATGTGGCAGTCTGCTTCCGTAAAAATTACAGCCTTGGAAATCCTATGGGGCAGTTCTACTCTGTCCTATAGAGTCGCTATAACTGGAAGGCAATGGCATTTTTGTTGCTGATGACGTTGTTTTGTTTTATGAACAACGCTACTATAAACAATGAGCCCTGGTGGCGCAGCGTTTAAGCACTTGGCTGATACCCAAGAAGTGGGTGGTTTGAACCCACCAGTGGCTCAGCAGGGGAAAGACCTGGCGAGGTGCTTCCTTAAGAGCCTTGGTGGCTCAATGGTTAAGGCCTGGCTGCTAACCGAAAGGTCAGTGGTGGAAACCTACCAGCGGCTTTGCGGGAGAAAAGATCTGGCAATCTGCTCCCATAAAAACTGCAGCCTAGGAAACCCTGGGGGGCAGTTCTACTCCATCCTATAGGGTCGCTATGAGTTGGAATCGACTCAACGGCAATGGGTGTGTAGGTAAGAGGTAAATACCCTCACCTGTGAAGAAAGGTAGCAAGTACAAGCTGTGTAGGAAATGTGGCGGCATGCGTGAGACCTAGTGTTTACTATGTGGACAGAAGGGTTTTTATTCGAGGGCATACTTCCAACAAGCTCCTTATTTTCAAATATTCTACCCAAAAAACAACCAACTCTTTAAGGATGTTTACGTTAGATTTCCTATTGGAAACTTAGTAACTAATCTAGTTGGAACTTTTGCACTTAATTTCTTTCCATTATGAATGTGTGTCCCAAATATCATTTTCATGGACTATCTATGTAAACACATACATTTAATGTTCGAGTCTGAGTTAAACATCTCATAATCATAATGTATGTGCATTTTAAAGAATCTGGTATACACAGAAGAAACTACAAATTATAATATCAACTCCACAAAAACAATCATAGCTAACAATTTGGTCTGTAATCCTCCAGTCTTTTATGGAGGCATATTCATGTCACATAGATTGGTGTCATGCTATAGTCAATCAAATCATATTGCACAACAAGCATCAATTACATTGAATATTCCTAGAGAAATTATTTTTAATGGAACATAGTATGTATTCAGCAAGTTAGCTATATACTTTTCAAACATCAACATTGTCTTCTAAATTTTAGTTATGATAAATATTTTTGATATGAATTTATCATTTAATGTTAAGTATGCCAATATAAGTTTATTGCTTTAAAATCTGGTTATCAACATTTACTAACTGGAAAAGATAATTTCCTAATTATTTCATCTATGTCTCAATTATGTCATCTGTAAAATGTGGAAAATAATAGTATCATTTCACGTAGTTTCTTTGTGACTTAATGAGAATACACAAAAAGACATTATCACAGTGTTTGGCAGGTAGTACATGCTCAATAAAAGCTAGTTATTTTATGGTTGGTTATTGTCATTATATATCTTTAACGCTCATCTTTTATTACTTCCAAATGATCAATTTTTAGATATGGTATTACTAGGAATACTGTTTTTACAGCTTATGTTATATGTTGCTAAATGACCATTTTGTGGCAGTTTGATTGTTATTTTCTTTTAAAAACTCATTGTTCTTTTATTTGTCAAGCTAATCTTTCTGAAATCTGACTTGCAATATTTTGCAAATAAACTTTTCTCTTTCTAAATGCCTGTGCCTTTGAGCCTTCCTTTGACAAGACGTATAGAGAGAAATCAGAAGGCAGAAGCTATGAGATGGTAGAAATGAAATACAGAGAAGGCATTTAAGAGTCAGTCAGTTCACATGATGGAAGCAGTAGAAGCAGCCCAGACTGCCTTCATCACATACTGAAGTCGTGGAGAAGGGAAGGAGGGCTGTCTGCTTCTGAGACAGCTGCAAAAACAAGTGGAACTAGAGATGCCCAGACTCCTGAAGCTCACTGCACTCTCTGTGATCCCTGGTTATTTGGTTGTTCAGACCATTTTATGTCTTCCTTACTTTCACTGAAAATAAACTCCTCTTACCTAAGGTAATCCAATTGTGTTCCTGCTTCCTGACACTTGAAAGAAACCTAATTCAGCCAGTGTGCATGTGGCAGGCTGATGATAAACACACATGACCAGCCTTCTATCAGCACTACAGAAATGGACCACATCCTGCAGGCCTTGGGAAGGCAGTGTACTGCTTTACGCAGGGAACAGATGTGCTGTGGATTGATGTAGCCGGATAAGTTGCTTTACCTTTTTTTTAAGATAAACGTAGAGGCAGTGAAACAGAAAAAAAGGGGGAGGAAGATAAAACTAGAATTAGGAAGAAAGAAATCTTAGAAATAGAATTTATCAGAGAGAGAGTTGAAATGATTAAAAATCTGCAGTTACTTAGCATCAAAATTAATCCTAAGGTTTCAAGTATGCACAACTTGGCTTATAGTAGTACAATATCCTATGACGGGAAACAGAGAAGAGTTGTAGGTTTATGAGTTTTGACAATGGAAGGATAGATTCAATTTTGAACATGCTGATGGTTAGATACTTGAGTTTGGGACACAATAAAAAGGTTTTTCCCAGATTACAGACTGAGTGAGTATCATCAATCATTAGGCATGAATTCGAACTGTGGTCTCCTTTCAATGAGAAAACAATGGCTTATGTCAATTTAGACCCTATTCCAACAGATTGCTATGACTAAGTGAAGTGCATGACATGAAGATGACATGACATACTCTATAGAAAAGGTTGGAAAGATAAACCAAGGCACCTTAAAGAATATATGTTTTTCTTCAAGAATCTAACGGGCTGAAGAGAGTCACGAAAGACCCAGTAAAATCTAATCAACACAAATCATCTTTCTTCTATAGAATTAATTGTAGAATATAGTATTTTTAGGCAAAATGTTGTTGAAACATAACACATGCAAAGAGCTTAAAGCTTTATTTAAATAGAAAAAAATTAAGGAATTAATAACGACTTTTGTTGAAATCGGCGAAGATCAAATTTAGCTGAATGTACACTGCCCAAACCACTTTGGCTTTCCTGTCCCATTTTCTTGAAAATCTTTTTATTAAAAACAATTGGTCACGAAAATGTCCATCTTCATAACTAAATCCAATGAAAATAAAAGAAACAAAAAAGAATATAGTAAGAGCCACTTTGCACCATATTAAATTTAAATAGAATAATATTTTATATAATGCACTTTAAAGGTGATAAAACAACATAAAAAAATGCCAATCATAAAAATATTATCCAACGAAATAAAAACTTAACGGAGCCATTGAGGCTGGATGAACTCCCAAAACCACTTCCCTGAAATAACCTTTAAACCTTAAACCAAAAATATCCCCTGAAGTCTTCTTTAAACCAAACAATAGCTTAGCTTAATTCGTACAAAAAAGTCTGTCTTGAGCATTATGCTCTTAGGAACTATCTATATGGGATCAAATTGGCAACAGCAACTTGAAAGATTAGATAGGAACCTTAGTGGACAGTGAGTTTACAGTAATGAAGGAGGACCAACTCAGAAAAGGAGGGTGAGAATGGCTGCATAACTCTAAGACTGTAATCAATGTCACTAAATTGTATATGTAGAAATTGTTAAATTGGGGTATAATCTGCTGTGTTTATTCTTAACAAAAACAAACTACAAAGTAAATAAAACAGCAAAAACAAAAAAAAGTTCAAAGCCTTCTTTTTGTCAGCATTGACCCTTTATCACTATTGTTAAGAGCTCGTTTCTGTTTCTGAGATAGTAGGCATTTTATATCTGTGTAACCTCAACCTTGTTTTCAATTATAGTTAGGGTTTCTTTCTCTTTCCAAGGAGTAAATGCTCAAAAGGTGTTGAGAGGAGGATTATCTGCGCCTCCACATTTTGGTTCCAATTCGACAAGGGTTGATCCAAGTCTAAAAAGAGAGAACAAAGACGTAAAGAATGCTAAATCTAGTGATCAAATTGGAATTTTAACAAATGGTAAGTCACAGGATATATAATACAGTACAGCAAACACAGTGGAAAAAGGAGAAATTGGATTCCTAAACTTCAGTAAAAATAAAGTTTGAATTAAAACAGAAAAATGGATTTTAGTCTCCTGGGGCTTGTATTGTACTAACTCTTCCCCCTGATAACTATAAAAACAATTAAATAACACAAAGGAAAAATAACCATTTGAAGGCACTGAAGAGCAAAGAAGCAGGGGCAGAACCTGGAGGGAATACGATTTTTGAAAGGAAATGCCCACACTGGGAGACTCACATTTTATCTAGCTTTTCTTCTGAGGGAACATCCAAGTTTTTGCAGTGCACTGAAGACGTATCCAGCAGAAATCAACTGTCTTACTAAGCTAAGGAGTCAGAGTTTTGCATTCGAGTATGCCAAAGTAGCCGGAAACTGGGGGAAGAGGAGAATCCGTTGGAAGGGATTGTTCTCAAAATCCCCTTACAATCTCTGCTCAAATCCTTGACTAACTCTTAAATTGTAAATACATGGTATGACAGCGAAAGTAGCTCAGGGAAGTGCAACAGCTGGAAGTTTTTACTGAAATTTTTACTGAAAATTCTCAGTAAAAAGTTCCAAGGCTACCATGCCAAAGAAATAGAGTTTGTGGTTGGAAGGAATTGGTTCATAGCTATAGGATTTCCAATGAAATCCTGTAAGGACCATACTTTAGATGTAAGGAACACACTCCTGGACCAAGGGCTATGCTCTAGGCATCGAACAACAACAAAAATAGAATGACAAAGTTCAAGACCAATCCTCCACAAGCTCAATTCTGCTGCCTCATAGAAAATATTCAAGACTCCTCAGAGGAAGACAACAGAAGCGTAAACACAACCCAGATGATAAATAATAGCCTCTTAGCCTCTACAAAGGAGTCCCCGGGTAGCACAAATGGTTAAGTGCTCAACTACTACGTAAGAAGTTGGCTTTTTGAACCCCCCCAGAGGCACCTTGGAAGACAGGCCTGGCGATCTGCTTCGGAAAGGTCACGGCCTTGAAAACCCTATGGAGCAGTTCTACTCTGCACACATGGGGTCACCGTGAGTCAGAACTGACTCGAGGACAACTGACAACAACAACAGAGCCTTTGCAGCACCTTGTCTCAGTAATCACTACAGAATCAAACACTTGCCAGAAAATCCGACCCAGAGTCTTGGGAAAAATGAGTCAATAGAAACCAATTACTGAGATATTTCAATTAGGATCCGATAATTTAAAGATGAGTCAGAATTAACTGGATGGCAACCAAGAACAACAGCAATGATAAGTATATTAAAGATTCTACTGAAAATGATAGCTGTAATAGGTGGCAAAAAAGAAAAAAGCTGCCATTGAGCGGATTCCGACTTGCGGCAGCCCCATGTGTTACAGAAGGAACTGCTCTGTAGGGTGTTCTTGGCGGTAATCTTCACAGAAATAAACTGCCAAGCCTGCTTCTGTGGTGTCACTGCGTAAGTCAAACTGCCAACCTTTAGATTAGTAGGTGAGCACCAACCATTTGTGCCACCCAGGGACCTACGTGACAATATAAGGCAGCTTAAGACAAACGAAAACTCTAAATAAATGACCCAAAACTAATGAAATTAAATATCCAGATTAAAAAAAAATTATTGGGTGGCATTAACAGAAGTTTGGACACAAAATAAAAAAGAATCCATGACATTGAAGATGGGTAGAGACTATATGAAAGAAAGAATGGGGGAAAAAAGAATTGACGAAAAATGAACAGTCTCAGGGAAATGACACATTTTATACAGAAGAATAACAAGATGGACAGGTGATTCCTCATCAGAAGAATGGAGGCCAGAAGACAATCGAATCACAGCTTTAAAATGCTGGGGACAACAAACAGAAAACAAAGCTGTATGCCTAGAATTCGATATCCAGAGAAAACAGTTCATGAGGACGAAGGAAGGTATGTGCTTTTAGTCTCTATGTGGAGTATCACGGACAAAAATGACCCTGTCTAGAAAACCAGACAATATTTATGAAAAAACAAATATTTTGTACACGATGCATGACAGGCAACACCACCACAGAACAGTGATCCCTGAGAGATGGGAACTAAACGAGGTGGGTCCTCTGAGCGCACCAACTCACTACCAGGAGGCAGGATCTAGGACAAAGAGCGGGGATGGAGAAACCCAACAGAGCTTGGTGACTTTGCTGAATTGGTAAGAAAGAGACTGGCGTTTGGGCAGGCCAAGGTGGCAAGCATTTGCAAGGAAGAAAACAAGAAAGAACGCCACTAGACAGAAAGCGTGCTCTCATGATCTGCAGAGGGGTTGCTTGCACGTCTTCAGCCGAGTCTTAATACCTGTATGAGGGAGAGGACACTACCTTTAGGTAGTGTCCAGGAAAGAATCACTGATAACTAGTCAGTGCGATATCTAATTCTTGTACTTGAAAACAATATCAATCAGAAATGTATTGAAATTTAAAAAATGAAATGAAAAACCAGCCCCTCCCAGCAAGTATTTACCAAGTCCTGATATGGCTGTCTTTCCACCAGGAAAACACATAAAGCATTGATTTGAGGACCTAGCTTGTGCCTGGCACTGTGCATTCACTGCTCATATATCCCTGCTGGTGGGTGAGGAGGAGGCTGGAATCCTGAGCAGAAACGTACTTGTTTGACCAGAGGACTTCCTTTGCTTTATCTCTTCAGCACGAAAGCATGGGAAATGAGTAACTCAGAAACTCAACAGGACAGCATTATTTATAAAATGATACATGGAAGCAGCGCTATGTAAAATAAATAGATTGGGGAAAAAAGCATCTAGGTCTAACATTTAAATTGCACCTCATTAGTTTTCTTTGAATTAAATCATTTTTTCTTTAATGTATTCCCAATAATCCAATGACACTCTCTGGGCAAGTTTATAACAATGCTTATTATTTTTATGTGTTGCATGCAGAGGCAAAGAGCCCCGGTGGCACAGGGGTTAAAGCGCTCCCTTTAAAAAAAACAACCTGTTGCCATGGAGTCAACTTTTAGTGACCTTATAGGACAGAGTAGAACTGCCCCATAGGGTTTCCAAGGAGCTGCTGGTGGATTTGAACGGCTGACCTTTTGATTAGCAGCAGAGCTCTTAACCACTCTGCTGCCAGGGCTCCTTAAGGAGCTCAGCTGGTAACCAGAAGGCTGGCAGTTGGAATGCACTAGCTGCTCGGTGGGAAAAAGATGTGGAAGTCTGCTTCCGTAAAGATTACAGCCTTGAAAACCCAGTGGGGCAGTTCTGCTCTGCCCTATAGTATAGGGTCACAATGAATTGGAAACTACTGGATGGCAATGGGTTTGGATTGGTTTCGTTTGTCCAGAGGCATGAACGCTGACACCTGTCAACAGTGATACAGCCCTAATTTGGGGGGCAAAGCAATTATCCAATTCCCGATTGATTTCCTCAGACTTTGCCGGTATATCTACTGCTTGAAGTAAACAGGCAAAATAAAATATTCAACCTGTTCTTATACTGTTTCAATTTGCATTTTTTCTTCCAATCTAATACATCTCAGTAAGACTCCATTGGGAGTGTCTGATTAAAGCAAACAAACTTAAATACGAATTCATTTAGGACACTGTATAACTCTGATAATTTAGTGCACTGTTCGTACGTTTTTCACCTTATAGAACTGCATCTGCAAGACATCTTAGGATATTTAGAATCAAAAAATGTTAATATTACAAATTCGTTTTCAAAATACAGGCAATCTGTTTCCAAATGACTATATACAAAAAAAAAAAAAAAAAAACCACTGCTGTCGAGTCAGTTCCAATCACAGCCACCCTATAGGACAGAGTAGAACTGCCCCATACGGTTTCCAAGGCTATAAATCATTACAGAGGCAGACTGCCACGTTGTTCTCCCGAGGAGCAGCTGGTGGTTTCCAACTGCCCGCTTTTCGGTTAGCAGCCCAGCACGTTAAGCACTGCACCACCAAAACCCAAAACACCCCCAACCCATTGCCAGTGAGACAACTGCAACTCATAGTGACCCTATAGGACAGAGTAGAACTGCCCCATAGTTTCCAAGGAGTGTCTGGTGGATTTGAGCTGCCAGCCTTTTGGTTAGCAACTATGGCTCCTTTAATGACTATATATGGCTCACAATACATATTTTAACATATTGTAACATTTCCCAAACGCCAAGTAGAAAATGTTTTTGCCAAAGCTTAATTGTCCACTTAAGTGATACAATACGTAAGTGTGTTTGATATACTAATCGTAAATGCAGAGTTTTTCTTGTAATGATAAATGATCATACTATAAGGTTTGGATTTATCTTACTAAAGTGATTGCTTCTTTGAAGTTGCACTAGGTTAGATGATTTGTTTTCAGAAATGCTTTCTGACAGGAGATAAAAGATGTTGGTCTTTATTGGGTTTTCCATGCTAGAGTGCAATTTTTCTCATGTTGCGTTTATTTCAAAGAACTTATGAGGCTGAAATATTATGTTCCCTTAAAAAATGGAATAGAAATGAAGATAAAAGACACAGATTTTACTAAGTACATCTATGCTTTTAATATCTAGTTAAAATAATGTCAGCCCATTAGCAAAGCTACAGTGCATCTTCATGACCCTATGAAAGCAAATTTTTTTTAACCACATAGTTCCATTTAATAAGGTATATTTGAAAAAGTAGTAAGAAAATGTATATTTGTGGAATACTGATTTACTGACCAAAACAGATTTAGTATATGATTACCTGAGCTTGCTTTACTTTCATCCATACCTGTAAACAAGTACACAGAGATGCATACATACATAAAGAATTCCCTCCATCACACGTGTACATATAAAGAAGCACACTGCACCACTGGGACTCCATTAAAATCATAGTTTGTTAAAAGTCCAAATTGTATAAATAAACATAAAATTCTAAAAAAGCTAATATAACTGGAGTGTAAATAGATTAAAATTTACTTTTAATGATGCATACTTTTACCAAATAACTTACAATTATAAATAATTGATGTATATGACATATATAACTGTAAATAATTTGTACATTTGAAATGTAAACTTCTTAGGACAAAACGCATTACCAAATTTGACTCAGCTGATGGTTCAAATTCTGACAGAAAAATGACGGGAGTTTAGTTTTCAGTCTTTCCACTTTTCCTACCAAGCACCAGATAAAACTACCAGGATAACAAAATTAAAGCAAATAAACAAGCAAGCACATTTGGATGAAATCTTAAACAAACTGGGATGGCGGGAAATCACCCCTAAAAACATGTGTTGGGAGTAGCCCATTTCCCAGAAGACGAGGGTTTTCACATCAGTGAAGCAGGAGTGGTGAGCAAGAAATGATGACTCCTATAAGGCACAAAATCAAGAAATAGCAAACCTATCCTAGCTTATAGAGAGATTAAGACCCACCCCTGAGTATGATGAATGGATCTGCAGTTGAACAGCGACACTGGGTAATGGAAGGGGAAGATGCCTTGCAGTGCTGGCAAAGGCAGAACCAAACAGTAAATTGCAGAGGAGTAACTAAGAGCCTCAGGAAGATCAAGGAGTCCTGGGGTTGTATACACTCTTGAAGTTCACAGAAATCTCCAGCAAATATTCTCCGAGGGTGAGCTCAGACCGCTCAGGGCAGGAAAGCTGAGATAATGTGGAGAAAGAAGGATCAGATAGTAGAGAGAGGGTTGCAGAGGTAGCAGATACCACAGAATGCCAGAGAGGGAGAACTTTTAAAACTTACCGCTGGAAGGCAAGTTGTCAGTAAACCTATGCCGTAGTTCCACTGAGACCAAGGTATCTCACTCATGTTGGTGTTTCACGATCCAAAGACAAAGTCATTCTGTTTGGATGAGAAAGAACTCTGCGATCTGCACTTGAAAATGTATGAACATTGATTTAGGAAATAATATTGGAGTTATTATTCCCTCTCCTTGAGCATGGAGAATTGTGACCCAGCTGGGGCTGAGCCCTCACAGACTCACAAAGACACATCAGCTGGGCCCTGAGATAAGACAACAGATGGGACAATCTCAGAAATTATCTTAAGGAAGTTTTCACAAAAGCGCAATAAAACCTAACCCAAAGGACTTCTCACCTTTTGTCTTTTTCCATTATCATTTAGTAAATAGGAATTTGTTGGACCAATGAAGACCCTCCTTACTTCGTAACTGAAACACTTACCAATGATTGTTAAGAAAGAAGATTCAAAATGTAAGATTACAATTTCTAGCCAATCAGTGAAAAGGTGATGCTTTCAATGATTCTACCCATTCTGTGATGTTGATATATACTGATGGCTCTGTAACTGTTCTTGGGACTCGGGCAGACATGGCTGTGACAGCATGCTAGTCCGCTTCCCACTTTTGTCCTTTTGACTATATGCCAAATGAAACTTTTTACTTTACTAAACTTTGTGATGTTTTTCCCCTACAGCAACACCTTTATGATTGCCTGCCTTCCTTTCTCCTGCTGTATTGCATCCTTACCCTTCTAAAAGTTTTATGACAGGACACTGCATGAAGTAGTGTAAGTCCTCTCTGTAGACTTACGTGAATTCTTCAGTTTTTTGACCATGTATTATTATTGCTGCAGACACTTTCAGGAAGGATGTGACTGGACAGATGGCTCAGACTTCGTTGGCTGTGTCTGTTAATAGCTGTATTATGCTTGCTAATACATGGCTTGATAATATACTGATGACTGCCAAATACGTATCCAAAACCCAAATCACTCTGTTATGGTAAAATAGTTTGCTTAACATCTTGGATGCCCTAGAGGTATCTCACATTCAACATGTCCAAAACTGAAGTGAGCAAATTCTTTCCCTTGATTATAGACCCCTGTAACTGAGTTTCTAGTCTCTGAAATCAGGATCTAGGAAGGTGTCATGGTTTGAATTATGTCCCCCCAAAATGTGTGTATCAGTTTGGCTGGGCCATGATACCTCGTACTGTGTGATTTTCCTATATGTTGTAAATCCTGCCTCTATGATGTTGTGTTAGTAAGGCAGGACTTGATCTGCAAGACTGGATTGTGTCCTGAGGCAATCTCTTGAGATATAAAAGAGAGAAGTGAGCAGAGAGACAGGGGGACCTCATACCATCAAGAAAGCAGTGCCGGGAGCAGAGCGCGTCCTTTGGACCAGGGTCCCTGCGCAGAGAAGCTCCTAGTCCGGGGGAACACTGAAGAGAAGAAGGCCGACAGAGAGAAAAAGCCTTCCCCTGGAGCTGACGCCCTGAATTTCGACTTTTAGCCTACTTTACTGTGAAGAAATAAATTTCTCTTTGTTAAAGCCATCCACTTGTGGTATTTCTGTTGTAGCAGCACTAGATGACTAAGACAGAGGGCTCAGGTACCTCCCATAATTATGTCCAGAGACGCATACTTTTCAATCCTCCCTTTCCACCCCAGGTCCAGGCACCATCTCCTTGTAGATCCTCAAACCCAGAAACCCATTTCCCTAGAGCTGATTCTGAGTCACAGCGACCCTACAGGATACAGTAGAACTTCCCATCAAGTCTCCAAGGCTGTGGTCTTTACGGAGGCAGGTTGCTACATCTTGGAGGGGCTGGTGGGTTCAAATAGCCGACCTTTTGGTTAGCAGCCTAGCACTTAGCCACCGGGCCACCAGGGCTCCTTTGAAATACAGAAAAGCTGGTTATTCTTTCTAACTAGACTATTGTTCAACTTGATTACTTTCAAGTAAGCCCAGGCTAAAGCAACAAAGGGCATTTTTCTTATGGAGAGGTCTGATAGCTATATGACCCACAAACACTGGGGCAGTGATCACTATCCATCCTAGACAAAGGGGCATAATTACTAACACAGTATTCACAGCATAACATCTTCCCATGCTGTGGAGGAGATTCATCCTCTCTGGTACACATCTCCTTAGATCAGAAAAAAGAAACCAGTTTACGCTCTAGCATAGCACCTCTTCTGCTTTGGGAAGTGTGGGCTCTAGAGGCACACTTTCTCTAGCTGTGTGATCTTGGGTAATCTATGTCATCTTTGACGGCCTGTTTCTCATTTGTAAAACTGAATTAATGATAGCAAATACCTCAAATTTATTTCGATGACTAAATGATTTCATAAGTGCATATTGCTAAACACAAGGTAATTTCATAATAAATTTTGTATTATTTCATTATAATTATTATTTTCTGAACAACATTCATTCATGCTACAGTGGATTACTCAAAAGTTTTCTAAGCGTATCTGAGTCCTAAATGCTATATAGCCCAGAACATATGAGGCTACCTTCACATTCAGGTTAAAAACTTCAATCCCACTCAATAAGATAAACATGAACTGAACGACTCTCCTCAGTTTTCAAAGCATAACAGCCTCTACTTCCTCTGTGCACTGAAAGCATAATAGATATACTGCCTTTTGGTATCATACTGTAATTTAACTTTCCAAACATATACGTCCTGCATGTTCCTAGTTAAATTACAATCTCTTCTAGGACAGGAATTAGCCTCTAATTCTTAACTTTCATACTACTTATTTATGTGTTTATAAATAGCTATTTAAAAATATTTTTATTTAATTGATTATATTGATCCAGTATTGGCTAGTTAGCAGAATATAAATTAGGAAATTTTGAGGTAGCATAGAAAAGATCTATTTTAGATAACTTTTCAAAGAGAAAGATTACAATTATTAAAATCTGAAAGACAAATTACCATGAAATGTGATGCTTCTTATATTTTTAACTTTGCGTTTTGAAATAATTACAGAATAATAAAAAGCTGCAAATGCAGTCAAAAGAGTAGTATACAGTTTTTACACATATCCCAAATAATAATATGTAATATAACCATAATACAGTTATCCAAATGAGGAAGTTAAGATCGATACAATATTATTAATTAATCTGCAGACCTTACTCAGATTTATCAATTGTTCAATCAATGTCCTGTTCCAGATGCAGGATCCACTGTGCATTTAGTTGTCATATCTCCTCAATTTTCTCCAGTAAGGTAGAATGCTTCAGTATTTCTTTTTCTTTCATGATCTTTACATGTTTAACTAGTACTGGCCAGTTATTTTGTAGATGTCCCTCCATTTGAGTTTGATGTTTTCTCACGAATAGACTGAGATGTTGTATTTTGGACAATAATCCCACAGATATGACATCTTGCCCTTCCAATGCATCATATCAAGTGGTAGATTACATTGATATTTCTCTGTACTAGTAGGTTAACACTGATCACTTAGAGTGGAGTCTGACAAGTTTCTACAATATGATTTTTCCCTTTGTAATCAAAAAGTATTCCTTTTGAGAAATAGTTTGAGAGTATAGAAAAAAACTATTTCTTATCATACTTTAATTATTTTTAGCATCCATTGATAATCCTTACCAGCAGAAATTATTAGTCTAGTGTTTACCAAATGTTGATTTTCTATTGCTATCATTTCTTCTTCATTCATTAATTAGAATGTTACTGTAAGGAAGAACTGTCCCTTTACCTCCATTTATTTATTTATTCAATTGTTCCTTTCTATCAGCATGGACTCACGGATATCCATTTTTTTCTAGGGTTATGATCCATTACTATTATTATTGTAATTGCTGTTGTTAGGTGCCATCAACTTGATTCTGACTCATAGGGACCCCACGTGACAAAGCAGAGCTGTTCATGGGTTTCCTAGGTTGTAATCTTTACGGGAACAAATCACTAAGTCTTTCTCCCATGGAGCTGCTGGGTAGGTTTGAACCACCAACCTTTCAGTTAGCAGCCAAGTTCGTAACTATTTCTCCACCAGGGCTCCTTCTATTATTATCAGTATTGCTCAGTTTGTCTCAGAGTTGGCAATTGGTAGCATCTTCAGCCTGGCTCCTGCATAGCTTTTGCATGCCTCTGTCATGTATTGGGCACTTTCTTACTTTCCAGCATGAAAAGATGTTCCAGATCAGTCTTATATTTCCCTTTCACCAGCCCTGGAATCAGACAGTTCTCCAGAAAGTTCTGGTTCTTTTTATTGAATAACGGTATTTAAAAACCAATATCTGGCTGCTATGGGTGCTCGTGACTACTTGGTTGTTTTTACCTCTAGGCCTTCTCAGCAGAGAGAGGTAGGAAATATTCACACTAAAATTTACATGCATCCTTACCAACCAGAACAACTATACCTTCAAATTGAAAATAATAATACATATAAATTAACTCAAAATGCATTACAGACCTGAAAGTAAAACAAATACTAAATAATTTGTAGAAGAAAACGTGGTAGAAATTTTTCTCAACAATGGTGGAGGCAAAGATTTCTTAAATAAGATACAAAAAAACACAAGTCATTTAAAAATGGTAACTTGGACTTAATATTTTTTTAAAACTTCTCCTCTTGCAACAACAATTGATACAATTAAGAAAATACCCTAATATAGTAGAAAAAAATAAAAAGAAAAATATTCCACATTTTAGAAGACACGAGTGGAAATAAAAATGAAAGGGATAACAACAGATTGGGAGAAAATGTTTTCAATGAGTATGTCTGGCAAAGGACTTGTATATGTAAAGAATCCTTATAGTTCAATAATATGACAAATAGTCCATTAAATATAGGCAACAACTTTGAACAGACACTTCACAAAAGAAGATATATTAATAGCCTTTAAGCACAAGAAAGTGTGCTCAACATCATTAGTCATGAGAGAAATACAACTTAACATGACAAGATAATGTTCTACACTGACTAGAATACCTAAAATTAAAGTCTTACAATGTCAAGAATTCGTAAGGATGTCGAGCAAATGAACCTCTCAGATTTTGCTGATGAGCATGCAAAATATTACAGCCACTTTGGAAAGCAGTTTGGCAATATTCTATAAGTACACTTGCAATTATGATAAGTGCTAATACTTTTATGCTTTTATTATTTACAAAAGAGAAAAAGCAATATCTGTCAACACAAAGACTTGTATGCTAATACTCATAGCAGCTTTATTCATAGTAGCTGTAACTGGAAACAATCGATGTCAATCAACTGGTAAATCAATAAACAAACTTGTTTATCCATACAATAGACATTACCTAACATCACAAACTAAATAAACTACAGATGGATATCACAGATAAGTCTCAAAAACATAATACAGAACCAAAGAAGCCAGATACAAAGGACTATTTACAGATTATTTCATTTATATGCAATTCTGGAAAAGGCCAATCTAATTTCTAGGGACAGAAAGGAGCTCAGTGGTTTCACAGAGCTGGAGATAGGAAGGCATGACTTCAAAGAGGCAACGGGAGTCTTCTGAGGGTGATGGAATTGTTCTATAGTTTGACTGTGGTGGTTACAAAACTGTACATATTTGTCAAAACTCTTCAAACTGGTTGCTTAAAATGGGTAATGGAAATATTGACTTGATTCAGGGTAGGGCTGCACAGCCGATTCCTGTAATTGCTGTCAATAAGTTGAACATCTGTAAGAAGTTGAACTGGCAAAAGTTGTGTGATAGATATATTTACAATAACCAAAAGCAGCTCCTGAGGCTGCTTATGTACAGCCAAAATCCTCATGGGATTTGTTTTCTTGGTTTGGAGGTTTAGGGTCATGGCTTCACGGGCCATCCCAGTTAATTAGCCTAATAACATGTGTAATGCTTCTGTTCTACCTCCTAGTTTGATGCCTAGTGCCTGGGGTCTCAAAAGCTTGCAGGTGGCCATCCAAGGCACAGCAATTGGTCTCTATTTGCCTGGAACAACAGAGGAATAAAGAGAGTCCGGAATAGGAGGAGGATATGGAATATGTGGCTAATTGCCTCCATGAACAACGGCCTCCTTTGCCCTGAGACCAGAAGAACTGGATGATGCTCAGCTACCATTACTGAATATTTTGATAAAAGATTTCATAGGAGAATCCTGATCAAAAGGGGAAAATGTAGAACAAAATTTCAAATTTTCATGGACTCCAGATTTCCTGGAGCCAAGGTTGAATGAGCCCCTGAAACTACTGCCCTGAGATAATCTTTAAACCTTAAACCAAAAATATCTCCTGAAATCTTCTCAAAAGCAAACAGTAGTTTAGCTAAATTAGTAAAAAATCTCTGCGTTGGGCATTATGCTCTTTTAAGAACTATTTAGATGGTATCAAATTGATAATGGTAACTGGAAAGATTAGATAGGAACCTTAGGGGGCAATGAATGTATGTTAATGAGGGAGGATGATGTCATAAAAGGAGGCTGAGAATGGTTGCAGGACTCAAAGAATGTACTCAGTGTCACTAAATGGTTCATGTAGAAACTGTTCAATTGGTGTATGTTTTACTGTGTATACTTTCAACAGCAACAACAAAATAAATAAAATTATATAAAAATGAGTATGCTTTATTTAAATTATTCATAGTTAAAGTAGATTTAATAAAAGAGATAATGATTTTTGTTGCTGTTGCTACTCTGTGAATTTCCCATCACCATTCTGATTAACATTTTCAGTGTTCCAGAATCCTCATTAGGAACTGGTGAAGTGTTTTGTTTAATTTGCATCTTACTTATTTATAACTAATTAAACAAACAAAAAAAGTTTTCATCAAGTTGATTCTGACTCATAGCGACCCTATAGGACAGAGTAGAAACACCCCATAGGGTTTCCAGGGAGCGGCTAGTGGATTCAAACTGCCAGCCTTTTGGTTAGCAGCCAAACTCTTAACCACTACGCCACCAATGTTTCTATTTATAACTAATAATTCTTAATAATGGTATGTGTATTCTTTGCAGTTTTATTTATTCTATTATGACTTGTGCATTCCCTTCATTGATAATAATATTAAAAGAAGAACATTCTGGGAAAATTATACATGTTTTGAGGAGGTTCACAGCTAATTAGTTACGAAGCTACCTTGCATCTATATTTCCAAATTTTCATGCATTTCATGAAATTTCTAATATTTACTGTCCTAATATTCTGCTCTCTCTTCCTCTGACCATTATCTTTACACACATGGTGGATTAAAAAAGACAAATAAACTGCATTTTATGTAATATCCAAACAGATTGAACTAGAAAAAAAAAGTGGTTCAGCACATTGTATTTTAATCTAGTTTCAGCATCTTTATAATCTGAACTAATGCTACCTCAGAAATTTTTATTACTTCAGAAAATTTTTATCTAGTGCAAAAATATTATTTTTAAAAATTTAGCCATTTATTTTTAGAATTTTCTCCATGAAACTAAGATGATTAAAATTTTGTTCAGAGAAGAAAATCTTTGTGAAATTTTATAATTATATAAACATATTTTTATGACATTAATATAACAGGCTGAAAGCTCTATAAAATAGTCAAGATAAGAACTGAGGAAATGAGTATGAGTAATCATATAAAAACAACAAATATCTATGAGGTTTAATTTTCAGTCAACATCTAACCATTCTGAGGAATGTATACAGATCTAATCTCTTCCTTATTATAGTCCCTTATTCCATTTTCCCTTTGCCTCAAACTACTTATGTTTTTAAAGGCAATTTACTTTTAGATCTTTTTGTCAGCCTCTTCCAACATTATATTGAACAATTTCTGGAACTAAGAAAATACCTTTGTCAACTGATCTTTCAGAAGTTTCTTATTTTTTGACAACACTCTTCTGTTTGGAAGATTATTTGGATTCTGTATCAACTTCCACATTCATAACTCCCCATAACAGCGGCACGAGAAAATAGTTTATATCCTAATTTTATAAATGCTGCCGTCTTGATTTTTAATAAAAAATATAAAACATTTTAAACAAATACTGAAAACTTTCCAATCACTTTACAGTGGTAGTAGATATTATTGGCCATTTTTTTAAATGCAAGAGTAATTAATTGATATCAATTAAATATAGAAAGATAATACTTATAAAAAATAAAATTTGTTTACAATTTTGTATTCTACGTGATCTTATTTCTCTCTATTATCACCAACACGTGGAAAAGGCTCCCGTGAGGCCCCACCAATTGTCACTGTTGGTTTCCTTTCTCGATTTCATTTATTCTTTCTCATTACAAGTTAGCTACTTTTCCTTCCTCATGATTTCTCTCCCAAAGTCTTTATTTTTTCCTGTTATCTTTCAAACTCTACAGTTGATCTGATATCTTTTTTAATCAATAAATTGCAACAATTTACAATAAGAATCCTTAGAAACATCTGCATCTTTTACGGCAAAGTGACTGAGAATTTCACAGTATAATTTAGCTCAAGGTGGCAGAAACAACACTAAACACTAGCTCTTCAAATTGAATGATATTTCCAGCAACTGCAAGCTTTCTATACGCTTAGTCAGATGATTAAACAAATTTTTTAATGTAATGTGAACAAATTTCAAAGTAAGACATGATTTCAGAATAAAACTGGCAATTGAGACGCTGCCTGAGGTCTGTTAAATTAAAGATGCTTTTAAGCCATAATTCCGAAAATATCAATGACGTGACATAAAATAACTTACACGATATTTGTATATTCTAAACTTAAAATTGGTTCCACTTCTCCACATCTTAAGAATTTATTCACTGTGTTCAAAGAATTTTTGAATATTTGTTTAATATTGCTGTTATGGTTAGCTGCTGTCCAGTCGATTCTGACTCATGGTGACTCCGTATGCAGAGTAGAACTGCTCCGTGGGGTTTTCAAGGCTGTGACCTTTAGGAAGCAGATAACCAGTCCTGTCTTCCAAGGTGGCTTTAAACCACCAACCTTTCAGCTGGTAATCAATGGCTTAACCATTTGCACCACCCAGGGTCTCCTATTTGTTTAATAAAAGATAATAAATGAGGAGCAAAAAATAAAATAATTGTCATTATTAACAATAAGTATCCCAATATATTTATTCTAATATAGGAGCGAGCACAGTATAGAGTGAGACTGAGGAATCCGAAGCCTTGTTTACCACTTACTAGCTGTGAGACGTTGAGTCCATTTTTAAATTCTCCACGCCTCTGTTTTCTCGTCTATAAAACAGGGCTCAGAACAGCGCCAACTTCATGAATTTGTTGGGAAGATCAAAGGAAAGGATATAATATGTATTGTCATTTTTTTAATCATTATTTTGAAACCTGTTAAGCTACAGTCATGAGCTGCATAAAGTCCGTTCAGGCAACTTCCAACTGCATGTATGTCTGTTGTCCCATAAGGTTATCCAGGCCGTTCCTGGGTTACAAACGTCCAGCTTACATACAACCCGTAGTTACAAACCAACCCCCATAAAGCCTATGTATTAAAAATTTGAGGTACACACAATGGTTCATAACAACGGGCGCTACTCTGCAACGTGCATCAAAATATTATTACGTGGAAGATGTTTTAGTGTATCTGAAAGTGTTTCTTTAATGTTTCTTACACATAGAAAGGTACACTATATGCTAAGACAAAACTTGACTAACTGACGTTAGATACGAACCGTACCTAACTGTTCCGACTTACGTACAAATTTGATTTAAAGAGAGACTTAGGAACAGAACTCGTCTGTAATCTGGGGACTGCCTGCATAGAATATGGTGTTTGCGTAATGTCCAAATCACATAACATCCTATTTCACAGAACATACTACGGACATTAAACAATGCATGACTGTACGGCCATTTGTCTTCTAAGAGATCTCTGTCCTTTTAAAAATGAGTTAAATAAGATAATACTTCTTGAGTCTTTTCTTCAGATTCCAAAAAAGGCATGAATAGAATAATCATCATCAGTTTGGCTCCAATAAAAATCCAAGTTGAAAGCATTTTTTTAACAAGTTTCAAATCAAGGTGAATGGACCAAAGTCACCTGAGTCAAACGTATTGCCTGGCATGGAAACTTACTGTAAGCATTCTAATCTAGTGCCCCATTGAGTGCCAGGCCCATGCTGGCATTTAAGAAATGCTTGATGGAAGGACCAGACTATTTCGCATTTCAAACATTTGTTTCCAAAACTTTGGGTTCTTTCATTTCCGCTATAGGCACTTACTCCCACTGTCTGCATATATATTAAATCCCCCAAATGCAGAAATTGGCAGTAGATAGCTCATGAATGGCATTTTCAAAACTCTTTAAAGGAAACCCAAATATAAAGAGAAAATTTTTGACATATGAAAAAGCCATGCAAGCAGTATGGATGAAATTGAAGTATCGGAAACCTTCACAACCAGCTTTTCCAGTGGAATGAAGATTTTAAAAGAAATGGAAATATGCATTCACTAACCAGATTAATATTTATAATTCACAGATTGCCATTAAATATTAGATGTAGAATTATATGGTATTTATAGTCCTTTTCTACTCTAGTTGTTTGTGTTTTAAAGAAAACTATAAATGCTGCTATAGGCTGAGCTTCCAATAAATCTCCTGACTAAGGGAAATTCCAGGACTAAATAAAATAGCTGGCACAGTTTATGCCCAAATGGTTTTATTCTAGTTTACTTTTTGGTGATTTCTAAATAAGGCATTGCCAATGTATTTGTTAAAGGGATGTAATTGTTATTTTGCTGATTAGTTTGTGCTGGAATATGGACCTACCTTAATAGTTATTTATGGGCCTGATATTTTAAGGTCCTGATAGATTCTGTATTCCCTCCAGCTCTATGCTGAAATCCCTTTACAACACGGCTGGCAGAGAGTCATTCTACTTTTCCTTAAACATTTTTAGCGATGAATAACACACCACTGATTTCTAGTTAAAACTAAATGAGTTAAAATGAAGACCTTTTAAATCATTTAAAGGAGTCTACTGAACTACACTAAAAAAAAACTAGAAACATGAAGTTCTAAATTAGTACGTCGTTATTATTTTAAACTTTTGCAATAACTAGGAGTCATGTACTTTTCTCTTTTTTCTTTTAACAGGCCAGAATCAAATTGAACAAAGCCTCATTCAGACCGAGTAGCTTAAAATATTTGAAAATGTGGAAATCATTTTTAATTGCCGGGTTCAGGGTAGAGCAATTTAAAATTACTATAGCGCTTCCTTTTTTTTTTTTTTTCAGTGCTTTAATTTGGAATTGAGTCAAGTAATTCTCTATCGCAATCTAAATTGTAACAAGTTGATTTACAAATGGAATATTTTAAGAATCAGAGATGAGGAAAAGGCCATTAAAGTAAATAAAAATGGATATAGAAGAGCATTAGAGGATAACTATTTTGAACTTGGAGTAGAGTTAATTACATTTCTTTAGTGTATGACATAGAAGGAGAAACATCTTGTGTAATCTCCAATCTATACTGGTAGGATCACATTCTGAGAATCATATTCTTTTATAGATCTCATAATTTAACAGTCTTTGACAATCTAAAGCAAATGAAAGCGAATACAAGTTGGATCGTTAAAGGGATTCAAAATGTTTTATACGTAAAACAGCTGATGCGATTGGTGCTACTTAGACAAGAAAAGAGAAAACCAAGAAAGAAAGTACAACTATATTAAAAGTTCCTGAATAATTATAACATAAAATAAGGATGTTTATTGACCTCTGAAGAATAAGTGGATTAAACTAGGACCAGAGAATTGATGTGATCACAAGGTATATTTGTGATTAATTTAAGAAATCATTTTCTATCAATTAAATCTGGACAAATTAAGTTTAAAATTAGAGGGATTGTCAGCAAAATTATACCTCTAAAGCTGAGAAGATTAAATTTTAGGGATGATGTAAAGATAATGTATGCTTCAAGGAGAATGTTAGATGAGATATATTATAAATTCGTAACCTACCTAATATCAAAATCACAAATGGAGACTCAGAACAGAAATTTGTCTTTTTCCTCCTGGTAGGTAGTTTGTCATCTAGGTTTTTTTTTTTTCACCCTTTCTTTTTTCTTTTACAGAAGTTACAAATTAATATATGTGATTTTCCTCTAATGTCAAAACAAAATCTGAAATTGGAATCAAGTATTAGTGAAATTATCCCTTATTTCTTATTATTCATTTTCTTCCGTCAAGAATATGAAAATTAAACTTAAAATCATTCCTAGAGAAGAGAGTGCTGTCACAGTATAGGCAGAGCAAGCAGGGTCACAAAACAATGTGTGCAAAAATTTCTGTCTGAGAGACTAACTTGAATTGTAAACTTTCACTCACAGCACAACAATAAAAAGAAAAAAATCATTGCTTAGGAAAGATCTTCTTTCTAGTAAACAGTCTTTTTCTCAACAATTTTGACTTGAAGTAAGTTCAATTATCAGAAGCAAGCTACCAAGTCCCCCAGTTATTGTGTGTGGTTTGAAATGTCCAATACAAGTAAGAAATTTCTTTGACACGTCACTGTGGGCCTTTACAGTGCATTTGAAGGTTTTATTCTAACAGAGTAAAATCGTTAAGCATTTAATATCATGTTCCCTCAAAACTTTTGAGAAAAATTGATGTTTTAGGAAAATGTGCCTTGTTTACCCAGTAGCTTGGTGTATCTACACTGGAGGAAATCCCAGTCTGCAGTCTGAAGAGGACAACAGTAAGACATCAGATAAATACCACAGAAACATAGACTTTATTTTAAAATTAAAATGTAATTATTGATATGTAAATGAATAACAAACATGTTTTAAATTAATTACAATCAAAACAACATTTATTAAAAAAGGCAAATGAAAGAATATATAATTGTAGGAGAACTATGATTATGAAAGAATATTTATGGACTTTTTTCCAAAAGCAATAATAAAGACTATTTTATATGAAGTAGTCTAAACTTTTATTTTCATTTAGAAAATGTAAAACAATTCAATTTGACTTACTTTATATTAGTAGAAAAGCTTTAAAAAATTGAATCATTATAGTTTAGACCATTGGTCTAAAGAGCTACTTGAAGATCAAAAATGAAAAGCAGGACTATGACAAATATGTTTCATTTTTCCCTACTGCCTGAGTAACCAAGTGGAAGATGTGATTTGGCAAATATGTTTAATGTCCTGTTCCACTATTTCTGAGGTGTTTATCCAAGCACAACAAGAAGTGTTAGTGATAGTACATACTCCTCCTTGTTGAGCTAGAAGGAAATCTAAAGCAATTCTGTTGTCTATAATGACCTTGGTAAGGGAATTTAAAGAATTTTGTTGGGCTTCTAAAGAGTTATCAGTATTATTGACCAAATTTTTTACAGTGCCTGATAGGTTATGGACTACATGCTCTAAATCATCAATTTCACACCAAGAAGGAATATTCTTGAAAAGGAGAAGTCCAGGCCAGGGTTTTCTTTTAAAGGATTATTGTTTAGATGACCTTGCTCATCTCTGGACGGCTTGTTTCTTTTTTCTTTCACTTCTTTAAAGAATTTTAAATCTTCACTTCAGTGGAGTCTTTCATTGAAAGAATGAACATTTAACAGAATTACTAAAAGGCCCAAGGTATACTGTGTGATCATTTTAAAACCAGTCAGATAGGGTAATGCCCAAGCACAAGGTTCAGGGTTTGAATTTGGTTTCTTGTATGCCAGGTACCTTGATCTTCCACATAGAAATATGTAGCTGAAAGAAGCACAAATTACATATTTCCCAGTGTTATTATCGGGAAGGGGAATGGTTTGGTTGACTCAATCAAGCCAGTCTTTAGTTAGAGAAACACTGCATACAAATAAAAGTCCCAATTTATGGGATGATGCATATTTTAACAATAAGATGGTTTGTTAAATTTAATACAAGGTCCCTGGGAAAGTATCTGAAGAAACCAGAATTTTGTGGACACACAAGTAACCAGTCTGTGCAAGGATGATATCCTTTTCCATTATTTTTGGTGCAATTCTTTAAACGTTCATTAGTGTCATTCACGCGGGGGTATTGGGTTAAATTAAAACAAGTTACCTGTGGTTTAACCTGTAGCTCTACAGGATGCCATAACCGAATACATATGGCCTGCTTGAAACTATTACTAAAATCTAGGGTGATATTAGGTACAAGGCTATAAATCACAATGGGAAAAGTCAATGGGTCCAAGTTCTCACGTGCAGTCTTGGGGATTTGATGTCAAATCCAGCAGCTAGTAAGGTTAATAACCACTGCTACAGCATGAGCCAGTTTAACAAAAGAATTCCTATACCATGCATCAAGGGGAAGGATGAGCACAATACCTAAGGTAAGCTTCACAGCACAGAAACACAACCAAAAAAACAAGCCCAAAAGTAATATATTAGGGCAACCAAGCAATAAATGGCAGTAAGTATAAAATACACTCCTTCAGTTATTATCATAGAAACCCTAGTGGTGTAGCGATTAAGAGCTATGGCTGCTAACCAAAAGGTTGGCAGTTTGAATCCACCAGATGCTTCTTGGAAACTCTATGGGGCAGTTCTACTCTGTCCTATAGGGTCACTATGAGTCAGAATCAACTCGACAGCAACGGGTTTTGGCCAGTTATTATCACAGGGTTGACAGAGTATAAAAGGTGAAAAACACAAATAATCCAATAAGAAAGCTTAAAACAAAAACAGCTAATATGGATTTCAATTCCAAATAGGTTATAAGGAATGTAACTACTATCTGAAAGCGGTATTTATGGAAAAGGGGCTGGGCTCACAGGAGAAGAACAACATATTAAAACAAGGAATAATACCCTGCAGTTGGATTCCAGGGACAATAAAGAAAGAATCAGGATAATTACAAAACAAATTCCAAGGATCTCTATAGCTAAATTCCTTATTATAGAATAAAAGTTGTTTTAAAGCAATAAAAATTAAAGAGCTAGTAATCATATAAAGTTTTCACACAAATTATAAATTCAAATTAAGCAAAATTAATTATAATGATCAAAAGATGGTGCCATACATGAGTTAGATTACTAAAACCATTAAAATAACCACAATTAAAAATTATAATTCCAGTGACTAAAAAAATTTAAAAAGTGTTAAAGCTCTTATTTAAATAACTTACTTTAGAGGTCCTAGCTGATAAAATATAGCAATTTCTAAGACTACTAAAAGTAAGCACAAGGCAATCAAGGTAATATTGACATACGGTAATTACCAAAATCACCAGGATATAATCCCACAATTATGCATAATGGCTAACAATACTAAGATGCCAAAAATGATAAAGCAAAGAAGTCCAAATTTTACCGTAGGTTGCACAGGCAGTTTTAGTTCAAGTCTAGAGATTTTGGGTAAGCTCTCTACTCAGGTATCATCTGCTTTTATTCCTGCATTCTGTGAAACTTTAACTTCAGTCTTAACTTGGAGTTACTGTCCATTTCATCATAAGGGCCAACTTTAACTGGGAAAGATGTAACCAGGTCTTAATTCTCTGCAATTATTCAGCATAAGGATTAGCTAGAAGGACTAAGTATGGCCCTCTTCACTGTGGTTCAACAGGATCAGTGTCAATAGGCTTGGTTTGGTCAAAAGCTTCATTAACTAAGGAATGGTAATCTTGGGCATAGTGGATCAGTGCCTGACCCTTAAAATGTCAGCCTGGATTAAACTGGAGTTAATTCAAGCAGAATAACGAAGGGTTAAAAGATGCCCAGTCACAATTTCATGAGGGTTAACTTGTGAGGGCCCAAGTACATGGACCACACATTTAGCAACACAAGAGGGAGCACCTGAGTTCTTGGCAGGTGAAGTGAGGCTATGAGCTTTGCCAATCGATTTTTAATAATTCCACTGGTCCTTTTAACTAGCTCTGAGGACTGAGGGAGCTAAGGACGGTGAAGTCTTCTGAAGATTGGAAAGATTTTACATACTTATTTTGTTATAAAATGAGTACTTCTGACACTGCAGAAAATATGTGGAGTACCCCAAGTAGAAATAATGTTCTCCAAGAATGTCTTAGCTACAAAGGTAGCAGTTGCCCCGTGGCTAGGAAAAGCCTCAACCCAATGAGAAAATCTGCGGATTATTACTAAAATGTATTTATACCCATTGGAGGGTTGAAGTTGGATAAAATCAATTTGCCATTCCATTATAGGCCCAGCCAGAAAAGTGTACCTCCAGGGTTGGGCTTTGTTACGTCTATGTGGATTAAATTTTGAACATATGGTACAATGTTTAGTGACATAATCTGCAGCAGTCCAGAAATGTTCCCAATTGTATTTGTTCATGATGTTAATTAATTTATCCCCTCCTACGTGATCTAATGAATGCAAGGCTTCAGCAAGATGCACTTGCAGAGATCTTGGGAAAACTAGCTTTTGATTCGGCCCTTCCCAAAGATAATAAATCCAATTGATACAGCACCTCTCATTTTTCCAACCTTCTCTCTCGTCTTTGGGGGCATGTATTTGATGATAAATCAAATTGTGCCAATAAGAACCATGAGCGGTCTTTTCCTTAATTGAGCTATTATTTGCCTCAGAGCATGTACGCGCATGATGATTACAAATGGAGCAAGTCTTACTAATGGAGGGAGTAGTTAGTGTGTCTGCTCTGGAGATCATGAGGGCCAAAGGTGATACAAATTTTTTAGAAAAATCTAAACAAAAAGACTTTATATAGCAAGTTGCACTGGTGCAATTACACAACTACAAGGACTCCATTTTTGGAATCACTTCTTCTAGACTTTGGTGTTTTTCAGAATGAGTTGTTCAAATGATGGCATGTTGCAAGAACCAGAGCAGAACTAACTTTCCATTAGGTCTCACCCACACACATGAATCAGGGTCTCTTTCACATCTGGAGGTGGTTCTAATTAAGACATCATCTCAGGGGCCAAGGTTTGATGTATCTGTAAATATCTGATAATTTTAGGCATCAGGTTATCATTAGTTTGGGCTTTTTCCAGGAAAGGAGCAAAGGTAACAGAAGTTTGAGATGTCACCTGCCTGGCAGCTTGATTAACCAAGTTATCTCTTCTGATTTCCTTAGTTTGGGGAACTCCCTTAGGTTAGTGTGCTTGTATTCTGATTACAAATTTCTCCATTAATTCAGAAGATTATTTCCCCAGAGGATCTAGGGCCACTGCATCCACCCCAGAGCCTCATCACTCTGCCTTAGGGGAAGGAGGGGGAAAAACATCCAATTTATTTTTAAGTTCAAACAATCCCTCTTGAAATGTCCAGGCTTTCTACAATAAAAGCAGACACGAGGAATTTCAGATTGAGGTACGAATTGGGGTGATTTATACACTGGTCTTTCTTTTCCCTGACACCCACTGCACTCTGATACCTGTAATTGTTGCAGCTGTAAAGCCATCAATTTATGCTGTTCTTGTATAAATCTTTGCTCAGTTTTTTAAATTATTCTTCTCAATAGTTTGAGACAATTTGTATGCCAATGTGGCCAAATCATAATAGGTAATGCTTTTCCATTTTAAGTTACATCTTTTCACTAGATTTGTCACCTCAAGGTCTATCCCATTAAGAAACAGAGAATTAAAGGCACAATCCAATTTTCTATCCAGTAAAGATAAACCTGAATGTTCTTCAAGAAGTACAGCTAAGGACAGAGCCTACGTAGCGCTATAGACAGAAGCACAATGCCGTTCCTCTACAGCAAAGACCCGAAAAACTAAGGAAAACAGAGACAAACATCAATCCTGGAACCCTAAGAGTCAAATGAAAAGATAAAGTCTCAACCAAGCACCAACTGGAATAAGAAACTGACAGAGAACAGAGAGCGAGGAGAGATACGAACGGAGGTCCCCTGTCAGTTAGCAGAGCTGGCGGCTGCTCTGGTAGCATTTATTAGCCAAACTGTGTCTGAGATTTCAGCAGTTTATGGTGACCCAGACCTCTTTGAAAGTGGAATTACCCCGTGGTTACTGAGAAACCACAGAGAAACTACAAAAGCTCTAACACAACATTCAGATCATGATCAGAAACAAAAAACTTGGGATACAGTAAATTCTCAGAGAGCCATGCCAAAAATTGGGACTAGCTCAATCAGAGAGTGTCCTACCTCTTCAGCAGGTCCCGAGGTTTCAGGGAGATGGTAGAGCTCAAGTGGTTCAATGATTGGTGCCGACCTGGTCCATGATGCCCAGGGTCCACTGCAGAGGGGAAGAACATCTACAGATCCTGCCAACTACGCCAATTATGTTGAAGAGAAAAACTTGAAACCTTTTAAGAGAAATTTTAAAGAAGATTTATTGTAGAAGAAAGGTCATTTGAATGGGAAACATCAGCTTACCGAAATGAAACTTTTCCAAAAAATGACTGTCACAGCAGCTCAATTGTACTGTTTTGGCAGGATATTAGATCACAAACTGTCAGCACAGATGACTGGAAGCAAGGTCTGTTAATCACATTAGCAGGTGGGCTTACAGAAGCAGATCTTGGTTTATGATTGGTTACATACCTCTAAATGGCATTACATGATTGGGTACAAAGCACATTTGAAGAAATATGTATGTTATCTACATTTACATACAATGGTCACAAGATGCTTACAATGTATATTTTACAGAATATATTGTAAAAGCATCTTGCTTGAGGTAAAAGACTTCTAGGGGATGTCTGGTACAGGGGTTTGAGATGAGCACTAGCACCAAGAGCCTTTCCTTAGGTACATTCTTTCCACATCCTGACATGACCACGGGGGAAAGCATTTCCTTAACTACCCATGGTTGCTACCCAGATAACGAGGCCAAACGTCAGGCACTGTTAAAAGTCCAATTTGATTTTGCTAAACTCAGCTTGGATCCAGGTTAGTTAAATCATTTTTACTTTGGTTAGAGTCGTTAAAATTTCTCTTTTACAAAGTGAGTGGATTAGGAGGAAAGAAAATCTTTCCTTCCATAATATTAAAAGAATGCAAATATAATTTTTTTTTAATTCAGTGTCATCATTGTTAGTTTTTTGTTTTGTTTTGCTAGGGGAGTTCCAGTTCTCAGAGGTTTCTTTCCTATTTCTATAGGAGTTTCTAACATCAGAACAGCCTATTTAGAGGGAAGGAACCCTGGTGGTGCAGTTCAAATCCACCAGCTGCTCCTTAGAAACCCTATGGGGCAGTTCTACTGTGTCCTATAGGATCACTAAGTGTTGGAATCGACTGAATGGCAATGGTTTTTTATTGTTGTTTTGTTGTTTTTTGGTATTTAGAGGGAGAAGTCAAAGCTCAGCACATGCTAAACTGAATACGATGCAGAAAGAAAAACAAAGGCAAATTAGAAAGCCCCTGGTATTAAAAGGTATTTTTGGCTCAGCCCAATTCCAGTTTTCAAGCCCACTGTGGAGGAACCTACTGGAAGAGACACATATTTATGCCTATTCTAAAGAAAAGTGATCCAACCAAATATGGAAATTATCAAACAATATCATTAATATCACACACAAGTAAAATTTTGTAGATCACTCTAAAGCAGTTGCAGCAGTACATTGGCAGGGAACTGCCAGAAATTCAAGTCAGATTCAGAAGAGCACGTGGAACAAGAGATATCATTGCTGATGTCAGAGAGATCCTGGCTGAAAGCAGAGAATACCAGAAGGTTGTTTACCTGTGTTTTATTGACTATTGTACGTAGACCAAGAGGCAATCATTTGAACAGAACAAGGGGATAGTGTGTGGCTTAAAGTCAGGAAAGGTGTGTGTCAAGATTATATCCTTTCATCATACTTATTCCATCTGTATGCTGAGCAAATAATCTGAGAAGCTGGACTATACAAAGAAGAACGGGGAATCAGGATTGGAGGATGACTCATTAACAACCTGCATCATGCAGATGACACAATCTTGCTTGCTGAAAGTGAAGATGACATGAATACTTCCTGATGAAGACTGAAGACTATAGCCTTCGGTACAGATTATGCCTCAACATAAAGAAAACAAAAATCCTCACAACTGGACTAATAAGCAACATTATGATAAATGGAGAAAAGATTGAAATGAAACAATCCATTGCATTGAGCATATCTGTTACAAAAGACCTCTTTGAAGTGTTAAAAAGCAAAGATGTCACTTTAAGAAATAAGGTGCACCTGACCCAAGTGATGGTGTTTTCAATAGCCTCATATGCACGTGAAAGCTGGACAAAAAATAAGGAAGACTGAAAAATTGAAGCCTTTGAATTATGATGTTTGTGAAGAATACTGAATATACCAAGGACTTCCAGAAAAACAAACAAATATGTCTTGGAAGAAGTACAGCCAGAGTGCTCACTGGAAGCATGAGACGGTGAGATTTTGTCTCACATACTTTGGACATGTTATCAGGAGGGACCAGTCCCTGGAGAAGGACATCATGCTTGGTAAAGTAGATCACCGAAAAAGAGGAAGACCCTCAACAAGATGGACTGACACAGTTGCTGCAACAATGGGATCAAGCATAACAACCATCATGAGGATGGCACAGGACCAAGAAATGTTTCATTCTGTCGTACATAGGGTTGCTATGAGTCGGTTAACGACTCAACGGCACCTAACAACAACAACAGCAACGGAGCAGGAAGCACTAGACAAACGTGTTGATATCCCTAAAGCTGATGGTGTTTATCTACCCCACCTCATCTCAGAGTCCATTGTACTGCTTCCATATCTACCCCAGGCCCAAAATGCTAAAGCTGTTTCACAATTTTCCCCTGGTGCTTCAACAGGTAATGATTTTCCCAAGGCTATGTAGGAAAAAGTACATTTGCTAAAATCTTTCTGCTCCAAAACATTTCCCATCTAGGGCATTTGCCTCTCTTTAAATTTGTGCCACAAATTTTTCCTTTCAACTTTGATTCAACTTTCTTTTATCAACTCACCAATTCAAATAGATTTTATGCTATACTTTTCAGATGTGTCCACTTCTCGTTTTGTTCTGTGGTGCCTCCAGATTTCAGAGCAAGGAGAAAGCAGCTGGTGCTAGTTTGTCCTTCACTTAGGGCACCAGAAGACACAATATCTTTCTTTTCTTAATGAAAATTGCTTGGGAATATTGAGGATGGGAATATTGCCTACATAAAAGCACTGTAGGGATGTGTTCTTAACAACTCTATAGTATATTACTCTCTATTTTAGGGAAAATTTTATTATTCAAAACAATGCCATCTCAGATCTGATTCCCACAATACAGATATGTTGAAATCAAGCATGATTTGTCAACTATCTAATTCCAGACAGTTCTGCCCATTGTTTTGTATTCACAAGTAAAAATAATCATCTCAAAAACTGAGAGTCACATAGAAGATAAGAGCCAACAGAGTGCTATAGACAGAAGCACCATGCTGTCCCTCCACAGCAAAGACCCAAAAAACTCTGTAAAACAGAGACAAATGTCAATCCTGGAACCATAAGCATCAAATCAAGAGATAAAGAAATAAGCCAAGCACTGTATGGAATAAGAAGAAACTGAAAGAAAAAAGTGAGGAGAGATATGTACAGAAGTACCCTATCAGCTAATGCAAGACAGATTCACCATCTTGGACTCCTGTCGGAGATCAGCGGACAGGGAATACGGGAAGGGAGCTTCACTGAGCTCCAAGCAGGAGACAGAGCACCCAGTAACCAGCAATTTATGCTTTCCCAACTCCCATCCTTCTCCTGTGGCTCAACCTCTGCCACTTCATAGCGGGATGTAGTAGCTCAGCCAGCCAGGAAGTGCAGGGTCCCTGCCACTTGGATTAGCCCCACCCACATCAGAGATAAGCAGAGAAGTAGTATGGGAAAGCAGCTTCACGGAGCTCCCAGCAGGAGATAGAATAACCAATAACCAGTGGTATACGCTTTCCCAAGCGCCACCCTTCTTCACGCCAACTCAGCCTCCTCTGCTTCCTGTGACCACAGTCTCTTGGCTGGGAAGCACTGACTTCGACCTCGTGCTTCTTGGATTCACCCCGCCCACAAAGGCCGGCTCCCTGAGTGCAGTTTGTTGCTGGTGCTGCTTTTTTCTGCTTCTTTTGGTTTCTTCCATACCTCTCACAACTTCTTTCTCCTTCCTCTCAAACATCTGGCTCCATGTGCCCTCTTTGTTTCTTCTTGAAAGGCTGCAAAGCGCCACTCAACTGTAGAGCTGCTTCCAGGCCCACAATGACACGCTGGTGGGATCCCAAGACCTTCTTCTTTTGTTTTGTTTTGATTTGTTCTATTTGTTTGTTTTCTTTTTCTTTCCGTGGCTTGGGAGCCCGTCCTAGCCAAGTTGTTCTGCAAAGCTTGGGAGTTACCTCCCTGCTTTGCGCAGGCACGCAGTGGGAACCTGGGAGCATTTTTTTCTTTTCTCTCATTTTCTT
>NW_004444217.1:1316817-1317844 GCF_000243295.1 Trichechus manatus latirostris
AGAAATTAAGGGACTATGTAAAAACTAAACCAAACTTAGAGGAATTATTAAAAGGAGTCCTTCAATCGGAGAACAAACAACATCAGGCCACAGGCTGAATCTAGGATACAAGATTGTACTAGCCGGATACCAGTCTAGGAAATGACCTCTCAAGGGCTATCCAAAACCGAAAGAATTACAAAAGGGAACCAGAGAGATTAATCTGTAAATGACAACAGCATCAGAACAATAAAAGAGGGAATAAATGGCATAAGTATAGTACCTTTTAATGGAGAAGAAGGCAAAGCGATACCAAGTAATAACAGACTGGTTGAAATCTAGGAAGATAAGGGTAAATTTCAAGGTAACCACAAAGAAGTTCACAAATCTACTCATCAAAATAAAAAAGAAAAACATAAAGCATCACTAAAAATAAAACCTACAAAAACAAAAGAAATGAAAAAAAAAATCCACAAACAAAAGGAATTCAGCACAGGAGAGTAAGAGGAACAAAGAAAACGTTAGCACCACAAAAAAAAGCACTTCAAAATGACAGCAATAAACTCACACCTATCAATAATTACACTGAATGTAAATTGCCTAAATACACCCATAAAGAGATGGAGAGTGACAAAATGCACAAAAAAAAAAAAACTGGATCCATCAATATGCTGTCTACAAGAGACACACCTTAGAAACAAAGATGTAAATTTATTAAAAATCAAAGGTGGAAAAAAATGTATCCAGCAAACAGCAACCAAAAAAGATCAGGAGTGGCAATACTAATCTCAGATAAAATAGACTTTAAAACAAAATCCAGCATAAAACACAAAGAAGAACACTATATAATGATTAAGGGGATGATCCATCATGAAAACATAACCATAATAAACATTTACGCACCCAATGACAGGACTCCAAAATACATAAAACAAACAGGACTGAAAAGAGAAACTGACAGTTCCACAATAATAGTAGGAGACTTCAACACCGCACTCTCGGTAAAGGACAGAACATCTAGAAGAAAACTCAACAAAGATACAGAAGA
>NW_004444217.1:1319752-1320891 GCF_000243295.1 Trichechus manatus latirostris
AAAACATACCATGCTCATGGATAGGCAGACTCAACATTGTGAAGATGACAATTCTACCCAAAGCAGTTTACAAATACAATGCAATCCCAATCCTAATACCAACAATATTCTTTAAAGAAATAGAAAAACTGATCATTAACTTTATACGGAAAGGGAAGAAGCCCCGGATAAGTAAAGCACTATTGAAGAAAAAGAATAAAGTAGGAGGACTCGCACTACCTGACCTCAGAACCTACTATACAGCTACGATAATCAAAACAGCCTCGTACTGGCACAAGGACAGATACGTTGACTAATGGAACAGAATTGAAAACCCAGATGTAAATCCATCCACCTATGGTCACCTGATCTTCGACAAGGGCCCAAAGTCTATCAAATGGGGAAAAGACAGTATTTTTGGTTCTGGCAAAACGGGATGTCCATCTGCAAAAAATGAAATAAGACCCATACTTCACACCATACACAAAAACTAATTCAAAATGGATCAAAGACCTAAATATAAAGCCCAAAACTATAAAGTTCATAAAAGAAAAAATAGGATCAATGCTAGAGGCCCTAATGCATGGCATTAACAGGATACAAACCATAACCAACAACACACAAACTACAGAAGGTAAGCTACATAACTGGGATCTTCTAAAAATTAAACACTTATGCTGCTCAAAGGACTTCACCAAAACAGTAAAAAGAGAACCTACAGACTGGGAAAAAATTTTTGGACATTACAAGTCAGACAAAGGTCTAATTTCTAAAAGCTACAAGAAAATCCAACACCTCTACAACAAAAAGACAAATAGTCCAATTAAAAAATGGGCAAAGGAAATGAACAGACACTTTAGCAAAGACGACATTCAAGTGGCCATCAGACACAGGAAATGCTCGCGATCACTAGACATTAGAGAAATGCAAAGTAAAACCACAATGAGATACCATCTCACCCCGGCATTACTGGCACGAATCAAAAACACTGGAGATAATAAATGTTGAAGAGGTTGCTGAGAGATTGGAACCTTTATGCACTGCTGGTGGGAATGCATAATGACACAACCATTTTGGAAAATGATATGGTGCTTCCTTAGAAAAATAGAAATACTATACGATACAGCAGTCCCACTCCTAGGAATGTATCCTAGAGAAGA
>NW_004444217.1:1322179-1328587 GCF_000243295.1 Trichechus manatus latirostris
GGTCCAAAGAAAATTTTCTCTTAACTGTTTCCTAAGTTTTTATTCACATAATCAAGCAATCGATAATCCACATCTAGCATAAAACAAAGAATATGATAATTTAGAACTTTGGAAGAGACTCAAATTAACTGTTATCTTTGATGCCAAATATGGAAACATTAATTAATTAAGATGAAAACAGCATGTAATTCATCAATACTCAGTTTTCCATGATAATAAATTGTTTTGAACAAAAATAAATAAATAAAATAACTTCATTTTACGTATTCAAACATCGTGTATGTTCTGTTGATAGTAAAGACATAAACCAAATATAGATTTCTGATACTTTCAATTGACCTGGCTCATCATCAATGATGGAATACCAATTGAGATGTTTCAACAAATGGATGCAGCACTGGAAGTCCTCACTTGTCTATTCCAAGACATTTGGAAGACAGCTACCTGGCCAACCGACTGAAAGAGATCCATATTTGTGCCCATTCCAAAGAAAGGTGATCCAACAGAATGTGGAAATTACAGATCAATATTATTAATAACACACACAAGTAAAATTTTGCTGAAGATCATTCAAAAGCAGTTGCAGCAGTACACTGACAAGGAAGTGCCAGAAATTCAAGCCAGATTCAGAAGAGGACGCTGAATGAGGGACATCACTGCTGATGTCAGCCGGTTCTTGGCTGAAAGCAGAGAATACCAGAAAGATGTTTACTTGTGTTTTATTGACTATGAAGACATATTCAACTCTGTGGATCATAACAAATTATGGATAACATTGCAAATAAGGAGAATTCCAGAATAGTTGTGTTCATGCTGAACCTCTACATAGACAAGAGGCAGTTGTTGGAACAGAACAAAGGTATAGTTCATAGTTTAAAATCAGGAAAGCTGTGTGTCAGGGTTGTAATCTTTCACCATACTTATTCAGTCTATATCCTGAGCAAATAATCAGAGAAGTTGGCCTATATGAAGAAAAATGGGGCATCAGGATTGGAGGAAGCCTCATTAACAACTTGAGATATGCAGATGACACAACTTACTTGCTGAAAGTGAAGAGGACTCAAAGCACGTACTGATGAAGATCAAAGACTACGGCTTTAAGTATGGATTACACCTCAACATAAAGAAAACAAAAGTCTTCACAACTGGAGCAATAAGCAACATCACGATATACACAGAAAGGAATGAGCCGTCCAGGATTTCATTTTACTGTGCTCCACAATCAACGCCCATGTTAGCGGCAGTCAATATGGTTTATGGCATTGAATAAATCTGCTGCAAAAGACTTCTTTAAAGCACTGAAAGGCAAAGATGTCACTTTGAGGGCTAAGGTGCACCTGACCCAAGCCATGGCGTTTTCAATCACCTCATACACATATGAAAGCTGGACAATCAAAAAGGAAGACTGAAGAAGAATTGATGCCTTTGAATTATGTTGTTGGTGACAAATATACCATCGACTGCCAGAAGAACAAATGAACCTGTCTTGGAAGAAGTACAGTCAGAATGTTCCTTAGAAGCAAGGATGGTGAGACTTCATCTCATGTACTTCGGACATGTTATCAGGAAAGACGAGTCCCTCGAGAAGGACATTATGCTTGGTAAAGTAGAGGGTCAGTGAAAAAGAGGAAGAGCCTCAATGAGATGGATTGACACAATGGCTTCAACAATGGGTTCAAACACAGCAAGGATTATGAGGATGTCGCAGGACCAGACAGTGTTTCCTACTCTTGTACACAGGATTCCTGTGATTCAGAAGTGACTCAATGGCACCTAATAACAACAACATTGACTAGTAAACAAGCTGTTATCTATAGGCTTTTTGTAAATGCCCTTTATCATTTGGATGATGTTTTTGTTAATTCCTAGTTTGATCATGGATTGGCTGACTAAAGCATTTTAAGAAGTAAATTTTCCCTAAATAAATCTATAGATTCAGTAAAATTCCCATCAAAATCCTAGGCCCAAAAATTTAATGAATTGTGACACTTATTCTAAATTTTCTTATTCTAAATTTTATATGGAATTGCCAAGGGCCTAGAATAGCCAAAATAATGATGAACAGTGTTGAAGGACTTACTCTAAGTTAAAAAATCAAGAAAAATATAATATGACTTTGGTGTAGGGATACACATAGAGATGAATAGAACAAAATTGAGAATACAGAAATACATTCATATATACTTGATTAATTGATCGTTTTACAAAAATGCATATACACTTCTCAACACAGCAGTCAGAGAAATCCAAGTGAGGCAATTTCACTCCTTTGGTTAAAACACTTTTATTCCTCCTCTTTGAAGCCCCTTACTCTGTCCTACAAGATCACATTTGCCTCCTTGTTCTTCTTCAAATCCACCATTCATGATCCCACTTGGGATCTTTGCACTGGATGTTTTCTCTGGCTGGACCATTCTTCCCCACATGTCTACGACTAGTTGTCTCACCAACTTGAAATCTTTGTTTAAATCTCACCTTCTCAATAAGCCCCATCTGGACCACACTAAGTAAAAGTATGCCCTATGCTGCCTTACCCCCTTCCTTATCCTTTTCTACTTCTTTTCCCCGTTGCACTTCTCAAGTACATGGAATCTAATGAACTGATGTTCCACCCATTGCTTAATTTCGTTTTCCCACCTCTACTAGCTTGTAATCTCCAGCAGAGTGGCATCTTTGTCAGTTCTCTTTACTGGTGTTGGCTCAAAAAAGGTGTCCAATAAATAATGACAGATATTTTTCATCTTAAATTTTTCTGATACAAACTAGATGTTGGTACGATGGGTAAAATGAACTAGAATTTTCTCAAGATTTTTCTCCTAGTATTAGGTTCCCTCTCTCATTCTCTTTCCCTCTCTCTCTACCACCTCTTTCTTCCTTCTTCCTTTCTTTCTTTCATTTTGTGTTTCTTGCTTTCTCTTTTCTTTCTGTTTACTGAAAAGTTTGCGGCAAACAAGATTCTGAAAGAAAAGCAACTGTTTCAATACCTGTTTGAAAACAATTTGCAAAGGAGCTAATGAGTAACAAAATAGTCTTTTTTTTTTTTTTTTTTTAACTCTGCTAGTAATAGTTTCCTAAAGTGTCACTTTGCCTCTCTGAAACTTTTCTTCAAGACAGAGATAAAATATTATTATTAAATACAGTTTTCAGTACATGCAATATTTACATTAAATAAATAACAAAAAAGACTGTCTAAATGCTATTTTCTTAGTAATTTTCCTCTCTGCGTTCCTCAAAGAAACTCAATGAATCTGTTCGCTTTCCGATTTTAAATCTGAAGTTTATGATTAAGGTAGAAGGCTAATAAATTTATAAATTGTGTTTTTAGATTGGAAATATTTCATAGTTCCAGAAGGATAACGTGGTTAAAACTAAAGAACTAGAAAATCCATATAGATGGAATGCTTTGCTCCCCAATTTATACTAAATTAAATGATATAGTAATTTTTCAAAACTTCCAAAGAGATTAAACATGAAATAAAAGCAGAAGGAATACAAAAGCTAATAGCAATGGTAACTTTAAGGGGCCAAATTTATCCAAGTAAAACAAACTGTGATTGTATAGTATGAATTGGGCTATTTGTAAACAGGCATCTTGATGCCAGGCTGTTACAAACTAAACAGACAAAAAGACAGCAACAAGTAAATGTTAAGATAAAATATGAAATGAATAGTAATTGATATGGATATATATTAAAAGAGCAAGAGAAAACAGAAAACGCAGTGAAGTAGAAAGACAAACTGAAATTTAGATTCTGATTTGCATGTGGTTGTAAGAAAAAAAATTATTGTGAGAAAAAATACAAAAGAAAACAACTGGAATTGTAGAACACAATAATTTACTGAAAGCCCAGGCCGTTTTTAACCTGGAATGGAAAGTTGTAGGCTATAAAATTTTCCAACTCTCTAATTTGTTCAGAAGCCTAAGGAAATGAAATAAAGTCTGGTAATAGTTGAATTATGCTCTAAATATTTTATTCTTCTTGTGCACAAGAACTTGGGAGCCTTTAGATTTATGTTTTGTGTTATAAATGTATGGTGTTATAGCTATAAACAAAGTTATGGTCATGAATGATAAGTGCTCATGTTATTAGTCCCTGAAAATGAAAAAAAACCCATATAGATTTCTGTATACAGGTAGGAAAAATATCTTTTTATTTCTTCAAAGAGTACTTTAACTAAATAGCTCATAGTGACCATTTCAATTAAATTATGTATGAATTCCATTAATACATAAAGGCCACTAGATTCTTACCATAGCCTACCAATATTAGAGTATATTAGCCAAAAAGAAGAGTTCTCAATAACTCAGGGTCACTAGAAAGATACAATTTTTTATCGCCTCCTGAAATCTAACAAACTTACTTTAATTTTTTTTGTTTTTAAATCAACATTAAAGAGTTTTTTAAAACTCTCAAATATCTGTGCTAGGCAAATCATGCTTTGTTTGCACAAAGCTAATTTGGTTCAGAAGAATATCCTTATAAGTAGAAATAGCTTCATTTAAAAATCGATAAACTTTTAAATCCAGAATTTTAATTAGAGAACCAAAAGGTTGCTCCATAGCCTTTAATGTGAACACTTACTTTGATTGTAAGTCAAGAATCAGAGCAGCTATGAAAATATATCCTCACTTTTGCAATGACAACAATCAGTCAAATTGATTCAAGCTGCCTGTGTTGTACCAAGCTATAAACACGGGTCAACAAGATGTTAATGAAAAAAGGGATGTATTAACTTGCTTCAAATGGACAACAGTTTCAACAAAATAAAAACCCATAAAAAAAAAAATCACAATTATTCCAAGGTTCATTATGTTTAACCATAAAACATTACATCTATCAATATTCAATCACAGTCTAAACCCTAGACAGGAGCATATCTCTAATTAAAATAAACAAGCCTCATTCAACATTAATTTACTACATATCAGTTCCCAGAAAATCTTTTTTAAAAGTTTTTTTAATCTAGATTTTTATCCTAATTTTCTTCTGATATCATGTTGCTTTCTGGAGCCCTGGTGCCACAATGGTTAACAGCTTGGCTGCTAACCAAACGGTGGGCAATTTGGATACCTCAGCTGCTCCTTGGGAACCCTATGGGGAGACAGGGCCAAGATGGCAGAGTAGTCAGATGCTTCTGGCGGACCCTCTTACAACAAAAACCCAAAAAAACAAGTGATTGATTATATATGGCAGTCTGGGAGCCCTAATCATCAAAGGCAGAGTTGAGGAACCGGGCTGAGTGGCAGGGGTAGGGAGACGGTTTGGAAGCAGCAAGGAGTTGCCAGACCTGACCCAGTGAGAGCCTGAGCCCTTCAGGCCTGAGCAGCCTGTGGGTGCGTGGTGAGGCAGGCAAGCAGTAGTGCTCAGGAGGTGCATTTTCTGCACTGGGAGAGACTCAGTGACAGGAAATCTACACGGCCATACAGAACCAGTGAGAAGAAGTCCTCACTGGGAAAGATAAATACTTGCATACGGCTACCGCATGGATCAAAAACACCCCCATTAGGGAAAAACCTCTCTCCCATTTACCACCCTGCTCCCTGCTCTGCACTTGGTCCCAGACTGCTTCAGCAATTGCTGAGTCCCCTGGGCTGGAAGTAGCATCCGTCACATACCCGGAGCCATTCCCCCTGCCTTGGAAAGTGAACAAATTAACAAACAGAGGGAAAAATAAACCGCCGGCTCCCTTTAGCCAGGAACCCAGGGTAAGCACAGCTCCTTTGCCTAGGCACAGGCATAAGGGATCCATGGACTTTGAGTGCCCTTCCCCTGCATAGACTTGTGTGGGCCCATCTCAACAGCATAGGCCCTTATTACTGCAGTACAACAGGGTATATACCTGAGAGCTTTAACTTCAACTGTTTCAGCTGTGAAGTGGCAGGTTCTTGACATTCAACACTACTCTGCCCATTAAGCAGGGTCTTCGTCTACCTACATCAGGGGCCTGAGGACTGGTGGCTCCACCCGCACCACCTAGCCACCTGTGACAGGGGCCAATGAATAAGAGGTGCCCTGCAGTCCTTACCGCCAACAGCATTAGGTGCTCATAGTCTGGCTGCAAAACCCACCCACCTACGCGCACTAGGGAACAGGGACATGCCTTCCTCCTGGACACTCAGGGGTGGCTGTCAGCCCGCTGCATTGCTCAGAGTGTGTCCCCCTGCTGCAGCCAGATGCCTGTGCCTACACCAATCACCCATGCCTGTCTAGCACTGTAAGTGAGAGCCTACACGACACACTTAGTGGCTATCTACCTGGGCACCTGAACTTAATCCATACAGGAGTGGGCAGACTCCTGAGCTCACATACCTAGTAACAGATCTAACCACCTGGTGACAGGACATTAGAGCTTCAAAGGTGCCAATAATCAAAGTAGCTCATATGAGCAGCCTATTTGGGCATATCA
>NW_004444217.1:1331813-1333309 GCF_000243295.1 Trichechus manatus latirostris
AATCCATCACATAAATAAAACAAAAGACAAGAACCACATGGTCTTATCAGTCGATGCAGAAAAGGCATTTGACAACATCCAACACTCATTCATGATAAAAACTCTCAACAAAATAGGAATAGAAGGGACATTGCTCAGTATAATTAAGGGCATTTATACAAAGCCAAGAGCCAACATCATCCTAAATGGAAAGACTTTGAAAGCATTCGCCTTGAGAACGGGAAGCAGACAAAGATGCCCTTTATTACCACTCTTATTCAACACTGTGCTGGAGGTCCTAGCCAGAGCAATTAGGCTAGAAAAAGAAATAAAGGGCATCTACATTGGTAAGGAAGAAGTCAAAGTATCTCTGTTTGCAGATGATATGATCTTATATACAGAAAACCCCAAAGAATCCACAAGAAAGCTACTGGAACTAACAGAATATTTACCAAAGTTTCAGGATATGAGATAAACATACAAAAATCAGTTGGATTCCTTTACACCAACAAAGAGAACCTCGAAGAGGAAATCACCAAATCAATATCATTTACAATAGCCCCCAAGAAGATAAAATACTTAGGAATAAATCTAACCAAAGACGTGAAATACAATGAAAACTACAAGACACTACTGCAAGAAACCAAAAGAGACCTGCAAAACTGGAAAAACATACCTTGCTAATGGATAGGTAAACTCAACATTATGAAAATGTCAGTTCTACCCAAAGTGATCTACAGATACAATGCAACCCCAAACCAAATTACAGCAGCATTTTTTAATGAGATGGAGAAACAAATCATCAACTTCATATGGACAGGGAAGAGGCCCCGAATAAGTAAAGCATTACTCAAGAAGAACAAAGTGCGAGGCCTCACACTACCTGATTTTAGAACCTATTATACCGCTATGTTAGTAAAAACAGCCTGGTGCTGGTACAACAACCAATACATAGACCAATGGAACAGAATTGAGAATCCAGACATAAATTCATCCATCTACGAGCTGCTGATATTTGACAAAGGCCCCAAGTCTGCTTATTAGGGAAAAGACAATCTCTTTAACAAATGGTGCTGGCATAACTGGATATCCATCTGTAAAAAACTGAAACAAGACCTATTCCTCACACCATGCACAGAAACTAACTCAGAATGGATCAAAGATTTAAATATAAAATCAAAAGTATAAAGATCATGGGAGAAAAAATAGTGACAACGCTAGGAACCCTAATAGATGCCATAAACACAATACGAACCATAAGTAACAATGCAAAAGCACCAGAAGACAGACTAGATAACTGGGAGCTCCTAAAAATCAAACACTTATTCTCATCAAAAGACTTCACCAAAAGAGTCAAAAGACAACCTACAGACTGGGAAAAAGTTTTTGGCTAAGACAAATCCGATCAGGGTCTAATCTCTAAAATCTACAAGATACTGCAAAACGTCAACAGCAAAAAGACAAATCACCCAATTAAAAAATGGGCAAAAGATATGAACAGGCACTTCGCCAAAGAA
>NW_004444217.1:1334649-1336127 GCF_000243295.1 Trichechus manatus latirostris
AAAGTGATACTCGTGAGGAGTGTGCCTCTTAGCTCAAGTAGATACAAGAGACGAAACGGGTAGCTTCTGTCTGGAGGTGAGATGGGAAGGCAGAGGGTTAGGAGCTGGTTGAATGGACATGGGGAATCAGTGGTGGAAAGGAGTGTGCTGTCACAGTATGGGGAGAGCAATTAGGGTCACATAACAATGTATGTATAAATTTTTGTATGGGAAAACAAATTAAAAAAAAAAAAAAAGGAAATCCTGTGGGGGTAGTTCTACTTTGTCCTGTAGGGTCACTATGACTTGGTATTGACTCAATGGCAATGATTTATTTTTTTTCTGTTGCTTTCTGTGAAAGAACTGTTTAGTTGTTTCGATGGCATCATTTGAAGAGTAGTGAAAGACTCAATCACAATATGTCTTCGTGAATTTACTACTATCATTTTTTGACAGGTTAATTGTTACCTCAGTACTTAAAATGGCTCGTTTTCCTTTTTCTAACTTTTATTCTCCTTAGCCTTCTGGCATCAAGAGAGTGAGTTATTTTGTAACCAAAAATAAATAAATAAATAGCCATGTGTAACTGGAATACTAAGTTGGAATAGCAAACAACTATTTGTGCTAAAGCTAATTTTATCCTAACCTATGATATTACTTCAGAAATACATGCAAAATAAAGCATGTATTACTAAAATCAGAATTTTACATATAGAGAAAATGTTGCCACATAGGCTTTTTTTAAATGTGTCAACCTATACTTATCAGAAATCAAGATAGTTGAAAATTCTATTTTAGACAGGGATTTTCACTGGCAGATACATCAATATACCTTAGTTACATTAAAAACAACCAAACCTTACCGAAATTTGAACATAAGATTTATTCTGAGCAGCTATTCTGTATGCATATTGAGAAAAAAAAATTTTGCCATGGAGTCGATTCCGACTCATAGTCACCCGATATTGTTTTTGTTGTTGTTAGGTGCCGTGGAGTTGGGTCTGACCATTTTGACTGCAGAAATAGCAAATGGCTCAAAAAGCTAGGTACAATGAGGCTTATAAAGAGAAGAGGAGGGAGAAATATAGAAGATCAACCACTGACTAATCTTAACATGATTGATGTAACCTTGTCTTCCCCTTTTACTGAGATCCACTGATATCAGGCTACTCCTGGCCTGGCTGCACAGTGATTAAACGGTTGGGTGCTAACCGAAAGGTCAGCCGTTCGAATCCAGTAGCCGCTCGTTGGAAACCCTATGGAGTAGCTCTACTCTGTCCTATATGGTCACTATGAGTTGGAATCGACTCTAGGGCAACGGGTTCTGGCCTGGCTGCTAATAACTTAACCCTCCACCCACATGCAGTCATGAAGATTTTTGAGATTTAAATTAGGAGGTAATGGTTTGGCAACTATCTTTTTCTAGCAGTATAAGACAAATGTACATTGCTATCGAGCAGTTTCTGGCAGGCTTTTGCAATTGGGTCAGGCTTTTTATG
>NW_004444217.1:1336935-1337968 GCF_000243295.1 Trichechus manatus latirostris
GTGATTTCTCACTCAAATCAAGGAACTCAATCTGAGATCAATACCTCTGAATTTCCGCTTGCCAGCCTGAGAGATAAACTGTCTTCCCCTAAAAACTGCGTCTGAGAGATTGGCTTCTTGCACGCTGGACCCATTGGTCCAGTTTCTGGTCTCCAATCAACCCCACATCCTTCCACGACTCATTCAAGGGTAGTCTGCAGAAGAGATTGTTTTCTGGATCAAGTCACAGTCTAGTAGTGCCTGCTTCCTGGCTGCACTGAAGAGGAAATTCCTTTGGATTCTGTAGTGACATGCTGATTTAAGAAATAATATTGGAGTTATTATTCCCTATCCTTGATCATAGAGAATGTGACCCAGCTAGAGCTGGACTCTTAGGGACACAACTGATAACTGAGGCCCGAGGTATAAAGACAATAGCTAAGATAATCTTGAAAGTATCTTTTAGGGAACCCTTCACATAAATAGGAAACCCTGGTGGTGTAGTGGTTAAGAGCTATGGTCACTAACTGAAAGGTTGGCAGTTCAAATCCACCACGTGCTCCTTGGAAACCCTATGGGGCTGTTCTACGCTATCCTTTAGGGTTGCTATGAGCCAGAAGCGACTCAGTGGCAATGGGTTTGGTTTGTTTTTTCTGTTCACATAAACCGTTCAAACAGAACACAAAAGACTTTCCGCTCTTATGTTTTACTATTAGCATTTTGTGAATAGAAAATTTGTGGGACCAATGAAGACCCTTCTGACTGTCATTACTGAAACCTGTACCAATGATTGTTAAGAAAGACAATTCAAAATGTAGGATCACAATTTCTAGCCAGCTATGAAAAGGTGAAGCTTTTAATGGTTTTGCCCCTTTGTAATGTTAATATATACTGATGGTTCTGTAACGTTCTTTGGACTCTGTCAGACATGGCTGTGGCAGCATGCTTGTCTCTTTTCCCATTCTTGCCTATTCTGTAATATTTCCTTGGACTTGAGCTGACATGGGTCTAGCAGTATGCTTGTCCATTTTTCCACTTTTGCTCATTCTGTAAT
>NW_004444217.1:1338419-1339108 GCF_000243295.1 Trichechus manatus latirostris
TACTTTACCCATCTAAATTTTTCCATGTTAACACAAAAATGATTGTGATCTTCCTGTCTTGAAAACCAAAATGAAACATAGGAAATAAATTAATTATAAAATATAATGTGCAGAGTGTACAGTTTATATGAATTCTACCATTGCAATTTTATTTTTAACTTAAAAATGTCAGAAAAGGGGTCAGCCGGATGCTTAGGAAGATCATTATAAATGTATAGGATACGGCAGAACTTATTTATTCAATATTTGGTCCTGATTTACAAATCTTTAAAATGAGTTTCCACAGTTAACATAAAATGTGGTAGAATGAGAGGTTCATGAAAACCAAAAACACACAATAACACGTTCTAAAATATTGTCAACAACAAAAACTAACAACTACAAAACACCAAACTCATAACCATCTGATAATAAATTGTAGGAAATTAATCTCAAAAATGTTCCCAGTCTCCAACTTTTTTTGCAGTCACATTCTTGGCAAAGTGACACACAAAGTGACTCATCCCGTCAAGAGCAGCCTGTTTCTCCACTCTTTGAATCTGGGCTCAATTTGTGACTTGCTTTGGCCAATAGTTGGAGACCTGGTGGTGCAGTAGTTAAGAGTTTGGCTGCTAACCAAAGGTCGGCAGTTCGAATCCACCAGCCACCCCTTGGAAACCCTATGGAACAGTTCTACTCTGCCCTGTAGA
>NW_004444217.1:1344909-1378941 GCF_000243295.1 Trichechus manatus latirostris
TAAATCAAGGCAACCCCATGTCTATTGGAGTAGGACTGAGCTCCATATGGTTTTTAATGGCTGATTTTTCAAAAGTAGGTCACAGGCCTTTCTTCTGTGGTTTCTGGGTGTACTCAAGCCTCCAACTTTTCAGTTAGTAGCTGAGCACTTAAATGTTTGCACCACCCAGGAACTTCACCCCACACTCAGGTTCCGCCATTATTAACACATTCCTTTGGTAGGGAACATTTGTTACAGTTAATGGCTCAATCTTAATATATTATTATTAGGTAAATCCAAACTTTATTCAGATTTTCTTGGTTCTTACAAAATGTCTTTCTCTGTTCCAGGATCCCATCCAGGACATCGCATGACATTTACTTGCCACGTCTCCTTAGGCTCCTCTTCGTTGCAAAAGTTTCTCAGACTTTTCTTGTTTTTGATGACCTTGACAGTTCACGAGTACTGATCAGGCATTTTATAGGATGTCCCTCGACTAGTTTTTTTCTGATGTTTCTCTGATGATTACACCAGAGTTATGTGTTTTGGGGAGGAATACCACAAAGGTAAGGTACTATCTACATCACCTCACATCAAAGATATAAATCGCCGGCATGACATGGGTAATGATGTTAACCTTGATTACCCGACTGAGGTAGTGTTTGTCAGGTTTCTCCACTGTAAAATTACTCTCCACCGCCCCATCACCTTACTGTTTGGAAGGAAGTCACTACGTGCAGACTACACTTAAAGGGTGGGGAGTTATGTTGCCCTTCTACGTGGGTGGAATATCTACAAAAATGATCTGGGATTCTTTGCACAGGAAATTTGTCTATTCTTTCCCCTCTATTTATCAACCATTTATTTATATCAGTATGGACTTTAGGATATTTATTTTATAATTTGGGTTATTATCTTAGGCCGGGTTCTCTAGAGAAGCAAAACCAGGAAAGTGTATAAATATATACATAGAGAGAGATTATATCAAGGAAACAGCTCACGTGATTGTAGAGGCTAGAATTTCCCCAGTCCGTGGATCATGGTAGAGGCCTCTCCCAAGTCACACAGCCTCAGAAGCTGGCAAGCCCAAGACTGGCAGGTTGGAAAGCAGGGCTCCTGCTCACAGGCTGTGCAGATCGACGAATCCCAGGTTCGGCAGATAAGCTGACAGCTCAAGTCCCAAGAACGGGAGATGGGACGACAGGAAGCAGGCGCAGGATCCAGAGACAGCAAAAAGCCAGAATGTCTGCCTGCTTATATACAGATGCAGGCCACACCCCCAAGGAGACTCCCTTTCATCTGATTGGCTACTCACAGTATATTCAATCATGGGAGTGATTACATTAAAACACAGAGAATCATGGCCCAACCAAGTTGACACACAATCTTAACCATCACAGTTATCTTCCAATACTATGGTATTTATTTTATTGCTCAATTTTTTTCCACTTTTGGCCATTAGGAGCTCTTTCAGTTGGCTCCCATGTTCCTTTGACAAACTCTGATCACTGTGTGTGTAGTTTTTTTTGTTTGTTTGTTATTTGTTTTTGTTTTCCTTTTCAACACTTTCTCACATTCTGGCACTAGTAGATGCTCCAGGTTCATCTCGAATATTTCTGCCCTAGAATCAGCTATTTCTCCAAAGATCCCTGATTCCTTTCATTGGATACTGGTATTAGAAACATTGGTCTGGTTGATAGGTGAGCTCATTGCTAGTGGGATGATATTGCTTCTAGAACCTCTCAGTTGACAAAGCAAAGAAATATATCTGTGTATAGTAACCTCTGCATATACATATATGTATAAAGATTGCTTTATGTAAACATCTGTATGTATACTAAGCTAAACATGAGTTCATACTGATGCCTCCAATTTTAAACCATTATCACATGGTTTATTCTAGCCTTCTCTCCTTGCTTACTTCTCATACCTACAGTGAAAAGCCTAGTTCCCATAATCCATCATCCACTTAATTGATTGTTCAATTCCAGTATGCATGTATGGCAGTACCAACATTGTTGACTTATACCCATGGGAAACAACTTTATCAATTGGAATATAATGCTTATATACACTTTCTTATGCCTTAGTCTAAAAGATCACTAACTTTCCAAGTTACTTAGATCAGCATTCTCCCCCCCAACTACTTCAGTGAACTTGTTTCATAATTTGTAATATAAATAAACTGTTTCATCACGTTCTGCATTCCAACGTGGTCACCCCAACCTCTTAAATGATCTCTTTTATTTGAATACATTAGGAACTAGTCTTTGTGTTGTAAAATTATATGAATTTTGACAAACGCTTAGTATCATCTCTCTACCATTTATGGTATCATACAGAATGGATTCACTCCCCTAAAAATTCCACTTTGCCTCACTCATTCAACTCTCTCTGAAGTTTTGCCCTTTCCAGAATGTCATACAGTTAGAGTCATACAGTTTATAGCCTTGTCAGACTGTCTTCTTTCACTTAGCAACGTGCATGTAAGATCCATCCATATCTTTTTATGGCTGGATAAATCCTTTATATCCATTACCAAACAATATTTCTTTGTATGCTTGTACCAGTTTGTTTATCCAGTCACATATTGAAGGGCAATTATAAATGGAGCTGCTATAAACATCCGTGTACTGGGTTTTGTGAGAACATGAGTTTTCAAGTCATTTGAGTGAATACCTAGGAGAACAATTTCTGGATTGTATGGTAAGACTATCTTTAGCTTTATAAAAAACTGCCACTGTCTTCCAAATTGATTGGACCATTTTTCATTCCCACCAGCAATGAAGGAGAATTCCTCTAATTCTGCGTTCTCACCACCAATTGGTATTGTCATTTTTCTGCATTTTAACTGTTTTAATTGGTATGTATTGGCATCTCTTTGTTGTTTTCATTTGTAATTTCCTAATGGCAAATGATATTGAACATCTCTTCATATGCTTATTTAAGCTCTATACCTTCTATGGTGAGGTGTCTGTTCAGAACTTTTGCCCATTTTTTAAACGAGTTGGTTGTTTTCTACTTGCATTTAAAATGTCTTTGTATATTTTGAGTAAGAGATCTTTTACAGATATGTGTTTTGCAAATATTTTACCCAGTATGGGGTTTATCTTTTCATTTTCTCAACATTGACTTTTCATTGGCCTCTCCCTCCAGATTTCGCAGTGACAATTTGCCCTGGGATTTTAGTTCTTTGATGGGTCCAAGAAAAATGATCAATTTTCAACTTTTTCAGCTTTTTAAAATTGTAAGAATAGAAGTGATGACTTCTAATTCTTTACAGTCTAGAACTCTACACTTTTCCCTTAAAGTTTCATTTCTTCAAAATTCTGATATCTGAATCTATGAGATAAGAGCTAGGGAAAAAAATCGTAACAAAATAATATTTATACTCAATGCACCTCCTCTCCTATTTTTCTCTGTCCTTTGTCAAGTGATATTTTGTTCTCAAATTAAGCTTAATGTTTCTGACTGACACTTCCCCAGAGGCTGGCCAGGACCTCTTGGAAAATATTTATGAGGGAGCAGTCCTCCCTTGTCCTTACACATCTGAAGCCAAGCTTAAACTAAAGCTGGGCATGTGTCTGGAAGAGGTAACAAACATTTGACAATCACAGTTGTTTTAGAAAAGAGACAGGTATTGGAAACTTAGTGTTAAAACTTAGTTTTAATTAAAATATGCGTATGCTCTCCTGTGATGTGTCTAAGGCAGTTTTTCAAATTTTGTGTATTTAAGCAACAGTGATGTCCAAGGAAAATGACATTGGGAAGCAGGAGATTAAATACCAACAAATCTAACCATCTCCCAACACAGCTATAATATTTGACGGTTGTGAAACCTCTAAAGATATTTCCGCCTTATTTATTAGGTAAAGCTGTCACAGTTTATACACACCATCAAGCTCCAAAATGACTATTAACAAATGACAGTGCAGCTTGATATATGTGAAGGTAGTTACACAAGTATATAAGAATTGACAAATCGTATTATATGAAGAAAAATGAATATAAACACATAGTTAATAAAGAAACTCTAAAAACCCTGAGAAGAGGGAGTAGCTCCTTGGGGCACAATGTGGGAACAATCCCACACTGATATATGAAATAAACTGTTCATTAAATACTTAGCCTCTTCTTTTGTTCATTGGGAAGGAAATAAATTGATGAAAAGGAAACATACCAGGTTTACTTTACAATAAAATTCAAAAAAGAACACGACTGATTCCTTCAATTCTCTATATATGGATGCCCCTAAAAGGGATAAAGCCCGTGAGAGAGTACAAGGAGTTTCCCCTGAGGGTACTATGCATACCCACACATGTACTTGTGGCTACTGGACTCCATAGATTTAAAATGGTCAGCCATTCCTATCTGCCTCAGTCCCCGAAACATTCATAAATCACTCCCTTTACCTTTTCACATTCAGGATGCTCCCTCCAGTGCAAAAACATTTCCTTGCATTGTTTACCTGACTAACTCCTACTCCTTTCCGAAACTCAACTTACACGCCATCTCCTTTAGGCACCTTCTCTGATGGCTTCTTTCTAACTTAGCAACCCTTCCATTATCATTTCTGTTATTGTAGTGTGTATCAAGCTATGTCAGTAACAGTAAGAGTTTACATCTAAGAACATACAATCGAAAAATTGAATACATGCAAAATAATGATGCTGGACATATGTCTTACATCATGTACAAAAATTAACACAAAAAAGGGGTCCATGATGTAAATGCAAGAGCTAACCTATGAACCTCTTACAAGAAAACGGATCCTAGGAAGCTGTCTTTGTCCCCTTGGAGTAGACAATGGTTTGTTAGATATGACACAAGCAACAAAAGAAAATATAGATCAATTATAGTTTATCAAAATTAATTTTTTTGTGTGATATGATACCATCAGGAAAGTGAAAAAAAAATGTGAGAAAATATTTGCAAATCATATATCTGGTAAAATCGTAGTATCCAGAATACAAAAAGAATTATTACATCTCAACAATAAAGACAAATAATCCAATTGTAAAATGGGCAAATGATTAGAATAAGACATTTCTCCAAAGAAAATAGACAAATGGCCAGTAAGCACAGAAAATAGGATCAACATCTCTGTTAGTTTCCTTTTGTGACACGAGGAAATTAGCACAAAGTTAGTGGCTTGAAAAAAACATGAATTCATTACTTACAGTTACGGAGGTCAGAAGTCCAAACGTGTCTCACTGTGCTAAAATTAAGGCTTCAACAGGTCTGTGGTCCTTCTGGAGGCTCTAGGGGAAAACCCATTTTCTTGCCTTTTCTAGCTTATAGACACCACCCACATTTTTTACTTCATGGAGCCTTCCTCTGTTTTCAAAGTAAGCAGCATAGTATCTTCAAGTCTCTCTCTGATACTGACCTATTGCCCTCCTCTTCCACATTTAAAAGACCTACATGATTATATGATTGTATTAGACCCATCCAGATAATCTAGCACAATCTCCTTATTTTAAGGTGCAATGTACCGAGTGAAATAAATCAGATGGGACAGTGCAAGGCTCTTTGGATCAGAACGAATAATTATACTACTTGCTGGCATTGCCATAGGCTATTATTACTTACAATGACAAATGAAGTAGGGGTTTATCAAGAGCCAGGTTTTCCCAAAAGGCTCCTATCCAAGGATGTGATTTTTTTTTTATCAGATCCGTGCTCACCCCTCATGCACCATGAGCAAGAGAACAAAGGGAAACCCGGGTCTGGGGTTTATATAGTGTACACTAGAGGGGTATGTGTGCTGTAAGGCACGGGAAAGGCAAAAAGAGGGTAAAAGGAAGGGAACTTTGTTTAGGCACATCTGGCCAAGTCATTACCTTTCGTTTAGGTGCAAAACAGCATAACCAGAGAGAACATTTCTTCCCCTATAGCTACTACACGATTGATTCTGTACAAATAAATACTCATGGATACAGAGAAAGTTATCGTGAGTTCAGGACAAGGAGGAAGCTTCTCTGACACGAAGAAGGAACTGGGACCTAATTCCCAGCCTTGTTATCAGAGAATGCTCTGAGCCCAAAGCCTGGACTTAGGCGGCCCAGATGGGAATCACAGAGGCAGACCTCCCTCCCAGCATTAGGTGAGTGGTTGGTTAGATGAGCTTAATTCCACATACAACCTTAATTCCCCTTTGCCATGTAACATAACCTATTCATAGCTTCCAGGGATTAGGACATGGAAATCTTTGGATAACCGTTACTGTGCCTACCACAACTTTATTAGTCCTTAGGGAAAGGCAAACCAAAGTCACAAAGAGATATCACTTTACACCCACTAGGATGCTATATTCAAAGAGACAGACATTAACAAGTATCGGCAAGGATCTGGAGAAACGGAACCGTCATACATTGTTGGTGGGAATGTACAATGTTGTAGTCATTTTAGAAAATCATTTGGCAGTTTCTCAAATGGCTAAACAAAAATTTCTTATAGGACTCAACAACTATACTCTTAAGTGTTTAACCAAGACAACTGAAAATACATTTTCACAGAAAAACTTGTACGTGAATGTTCATAAAGAATTTACTCATGATAGTCAAAAAAAGGAGTCCCCTCAAGGGTCCCTCTACAGCTGAATGGATAAACAAAATATGGTATATCTTTACAATGGAATATTATACGGCCAGAAAAGGGAAAGATGTACTGATACCTACTACAGCATGGATACGCCTTGAAGACATTATGCTCAACTGAAGAAGCCAGGCGCAAAAGGCCACATAATGTATAATGCCCTTCATATAAAATATCTGGAATAATAAATCTACGGATGCAGAAATTTGATTAGGAAGAGGCTGAGGTAGTGGAGAATGGGGAATGATTGCTAATGGGTATGAAATTTCTTTTGGGGGCTATGAAACGCTTCTACAATTGGAAAGTGGTGATGGCCACACAACTCTGTGAATATAGTAAAAACCCACTGAATTTTACACTTCAAAGTGGATAATTTTATGACATGTGAATTTTCTCTCAGTTTAAAAATTAAAAAAAAAAAAGCTTATGATATACCAAGCCTTATGCTAAGGCATGAAGTACTTTATGTATAATTATTTAATCCTCACAGTGACACTACGATGTAATTATATTGTTATCCTCACTTTAAAGACAAGAAAATGTAAAGTAAAGGTTCGTTACTCATCCAAGAGCAAACAGCAAATATGCCCTAGAAGAAAAAGGTGAGTCCTGCCTGGCGTCTGGCTCTATAGCCACGAGCTGCTATAACGTGCAGCTGTACTGTCTACATAGCTGTTGATCTTATCAAATAGATTTTCGGTTTCTTGTGAGCTGGATTAGGTTTTATGGGTCTCGGTGACCTCCAGAGAGCCCTGATAGCTCAGTCGTTACGAGCTCAGGCTGCTCACCAAAAGGTTGACAGTTTGGATCCACCAGCAGCTCTTTGGAAACCCTATGGAGCAGTTCTGCTCTGTCCTATAGGGTTGCTATGAGTCAGAATCAACTCAAAGGCAATGGGTGACCTCCAGCGTCTAACATACGGTGATAATATTACACGGTTTTTGAGCGAGAAGTCAAATTTTGATCTGTGTCACGTGATTGTGAGAAGGTTGATCCACATCTCTAACAAGGATGCTTTGCATTTTTTAAACAGATAAAACATTAGTAACTAGTCCAGAGAGCTGTTGGAGCATTAAATATAAAACATTTGTTTTCATGTTTGGAATACATTCATACATTCACTCATCCATTCATTCTTTCAACCAATGTCTGTTGCATACCTCCCATGTGTGCCAGGCACTCTTCTAAAAAATACTTTATAGGGAAAAATAGGGCAGGGGGTAAAAAAAAAAAAAAAACCTTGTAGCTAGTATATTTATATTCTGGTGAGAGGCACATAGAAAAAATAAATATATATAAAACCATATTGTATGCTATTACATATTCAGAGATTAGAAGTTCTATGGTAAAATAAAGTCGAGCAGGCTAAGAGGGTGAAATTCTATGTGTACGTGGAAGGCTGTGATTTAAATGAGAAGCCATTTAGACAAAGGCTTGAAGAAAATGGAAGAGGCATATATCAGAGAGAAGGAAGGACACTCAGTAGAAGGGTCTTGAGGCGGCAATATATCAGGTGTGTTTGGGAAAACAAAGGCTGGTATGGCTGGAGTTGACGGAGCAAGAGGGAGACTAGACAGAGGTGAGGCCAAAAAGGTAACAGTGAGGTTGGGGCTCATAGCCCAGTGCAGGTGTTGTACACCATTTATAATAATTTTGGATTTGATTTTGAGTTAAATGAGGACCCATCGTAGCAGAGGAGAAGCATGAAGTAGCTTACGTTTTTGAAGGATCACTTGGACTGTAGTGTTGAGAACAGGCTGGAGAGAGGGTGGAGTAAAGAGAAGACAGCTGAGAAACCACTGCCAGGAATCTGGGTGAGCGATTATGTGACTCACCTTAGAGGCTATGAACGGTGATCCCCAAAAAAGTATGTCCATGCCCTAATCCCCAGAACCTGTGAATGTGACATTATTGGAAAGCGGGTCTTTGCAGATGAATTAAGTTAAGATCCTGAGATGAAAAGATCATCCTGTCCTGTCAGATGGACTCTAAGTCCTGTGACAAAGGTCCTTATAAAAGAAAAGCAGAGGGAAATTTGAGACAGAAGAGGAAAAGACACAGAGAGGAGGAGGAAATAATGTGACCGTGGAGGCAGAGATTGGAGTGACGGGGCCACAGGTTAAGGAATGATGGCGGGCACCAGAAAGTGGAAGGGGCAAACAGCAGATTGTCCCCTAGAATCTCTAGTGGGAGCATGGTTCTGCGAAAACCTTGATTTCGGACTTGTGCCCTCCAGGACTGTGAGTGAATACATTTCTGCTGTTTAAAGCCACCAAGTTTGTGATCATTTGTTACAGCAAGCCCAGGAAACTAATATGGATGGTAAGTAGAGAAGCTGAGAGTCCAGTAGCCGAGAAGTGAGACATGGTCTAAGATTAGAGTACTTTCACAGTAGAGCCAACAGCACTGACTAATGTTTTGGGTGACTGGTGTGAAAAATGAGAGAGGAGTCAAGGATGATTCAGCCTGAGACCGGAAGGATGGAGTTAGTAAATGAGGTGGAAACCCTGAGAATGGAGCAAGTTAGGAAGAGAAATCCGGAGTTTATTTTTTTCAATGTTAACAAAAGTTAGTATTTTTTAGATATCCAAAAGACTTATTAAAAAAAGCACATGACAATTATTATAATTACATATTAAAACCAAACCCAACCAAACCCGTTACCGTTGAGTCGAATCCAACTCGTAGCAACCCTTTAGAACAGAGCAGAACTGCCCCACAGGGTTTCCAAGGAGCGGCTGGTGGAGTCGACTTGCTGACTTTCTGTTTAGCAGCCCAGCCCTTAACCACTGAGCCACCTCACGCTTCAAAAACATTCGATAAATAGGTAAATATTTTACCATGATAATTCTTCCATCCAAGTAACCAGTTTGCTTGGTAATTGCTTGGTAATACTTCCATAAAAAGATAGAAATTACTTCACTTGAAGATAAATTGATGAGTTGATTAAAACTAGTAATTAGTAACTAGATTAAAACTGTTTTTTTTTCTCCTACAAATATTCAAGTTTAGTTCCGCGTGGAAGAAATTCTGGAGAAAACACATTAAAAAGGCTACCAGATTGTCTGTCTAAGTGGCCTGTATTTTTACGCTTTTTCTTAGTGCACGTCATCCTGAATAGCAGGCTACAGGCAAGACCACCACAGTTTAAGATACAAGACTGTGAAAGTTATTTAGAAATGAGTACCTTGGCTGAAGCAGAACAGTTTTTGTGAAAGAGATAGATACGGAAATGAACTATTTTCATTGTCTAAGCTTCCAATAATATATATAGCAACATCAGAGAGAAGTTCCAGTAAGAGGTCATTCTTTCCTTGCCCAGGAAAATGCAATGATTAATTTAGCTATCACAGAATGTACAAATTAATATAAAATGTCCCTGCCAGGAACACCTGTACACCTTAATTGCTTCTGTATTATTTATAAAGTACACTGCAAAAAAAAAAGAGAGGCATGAGAAACGAGGAAGGATACAAGTATTTTGTGTTGCAGAAGTCAAGTAGACACATCTTGGCATGAGAGGTATTTATTTGTCAACAAATATTGATTGAGCACCTACTATGTGCCAGGAAGCATTTCAGTGAAATGCAATTAGGGTAAGAAGCAGTCTTCCCGACTAAACTGACAAGCAGATACAATAATTTTGTCTTTTGTTTTAGTTGTACCAGTGGGGGCTATAAATCATTTGTTAAGTCCGATTCCTTCAATAATTAACCAACTTCATGGAACACGTTTAGAAAGTGAATTCACCAGTTGGATCTATTCTACTTTCCTTAGAATCAGAGAGCTGAAAGAGAAACCAAAGGTTGTTTGGGGATTAATTTCTTTGTCCATTAAAATTAATATCTAAACTCAATGCAATTAGCACAATCACAAACATTTTCTAGGCAGTTCCTTCAGGGAACTGAAAGACTGTTGATTCAATGTACCTGGTGTATCTCTTTTAATGTCTTAAACTGTGGGACAATCTGATTAAAAGTCAGCTTGCTGCATTGAAGTTATTATTATTAAGATAATTGAAGTCCCATTTACCGTGTTTGAACTTGACTCAGCCAGCTGGAGGAGATGTCAAGCATTTGTAATCCTTTGGGCTTCAATGAAGTACTCTACCTCTGACTCCAATTTTAGATCTCATCCATCTACTTTTTTCTGCAACTGCTTTTGGATCACAGAATTACTGCTGATCAAAGAGGCCAATCAATATAAGTCTGATCTTTTCTGACATGCTTTATTCTATCTTAAAACCAGCCCCCCTTCCTTAACAATGTTTTTATTCATTCTTACTAAAAACTTAGGAAGCAAAAGATTTTTTCCAGAGCTTTCCCCCCACATTCCTCTTTTTATAAAACTTAGCAGATACGTCAAGGAGAAAAGTCCTTTATCTCTTTGTCTCATAGCTCTTTATACTTATGACTGAAAACGTTTGTCTACCCGTTCTCTAAAGCCAATTGCTTCTTAATCTTCTCTAGATTTTATTCTATCCCTGTTTCTTTGATTTTGACCCCTCCCTTTCCAGAATTTCACATCATGCTCTCTGCTTGTTATTTCTTTCTGTCTTTGAATATGCATGACATTTATTTCTCAGTACTTCTCTTCCTTACCTTTCACACTTTTCAAATGTGTGGGCATGGCTCTGACCTTTTCTTGTATTTGCTATTCACGCCTTCCTTCTTCACTTCATTTTATCCTCTGGTAGAACTATTCCACAAATCGCTGGTCTATTTGTTTAACAATGACTGATGACTCAATGTGGGGGCCATTTCTTATTTTTCAAACTTCTGCAATTCTTTTACACTGTTGTCCACCTTTCTTCAGTTGGCATATTTGCTTTGAGATTGTCAGAACAGGAAGAAAGCCTTCCTGGTAAATAAAACCCTTATAATAAAAATGGAGTCAAGACAAAACGTAGAATTAGAAAAGTCAGTATGAACTCTAATGTTGAATGGTTTACATTCTCCCACTCTGACTCTAGAAGGGGCTCAGAAGTAGCAGCTCTTTTTCCCATGCCCAGCACTCTTGTGGCTCTAGTACCTACATTATGTGTTATACATTATTCAACCAAAGCCAACAGGGCCCCCTGCAAGATGGCTCATTCCATGTCTTAAATCAGGAACCGGTCGGTGTTCACAGACGTTCATGAAATACAAAAAGTGTTCAATGGTGTGTTTGAAGGTGATACACTAGCTCAATGTTCTAACAAGCGCAACAAACGTCACTGTCTGGGTCCTTATCTGCTAGGACATGATTTCTATACGTGGTGTTGTGAAATACAGTGATATTAATAAGGCATTTGTCACTTTTTAAGTAATTGTAATAAATCAAATAGATACATTGTTATGGATTGAATTGTGACCCCCAAAAATATGTGTTACGAATCTTAACCCCTATACCTGTGGTAATAATCCCATTTAGGAATGGCTTTTCTTTGTTATGATAATCAGATAGTATTAGTGTAGGGTGTGTTTTAAGTCAATTGCACAGAGAAGCAAGCAGACGTGGGAGGGAGATAGTGTGTAGGAAGACTATCAGCTATGTCTCATGAAAATGAGCACTACCAGGCTACCCATTAGGAAACTGTTTTAAGTGGCAGGAACTTTTTGATATGATGGTGGCAGCATAAATAGAAAGGACGGTGCAGATGCCAGAGTTATTTTTAAAACAGGACACTTCATGCCTGATTGTGTGTTAAGCCTGAAGGAGAAAATTGAGCTAAAATAGCCTCAAGATTTGCAATTTTAGGTTCTAGACTTGTTAGTACCATAAAATATATACATACACCACTTTTTTTTGTCTGGGAGAAAATGGTGTGTTTATTTTTACTGAACTGAATGGAAATATTCTGTAGTTAGCTGAAAATATGTGGAAAGTAAAGAGAGTGGAAAGCAGTATGTCAATAAAAATAAAATGCAAAGGATACAAGGAAATCAGTATATTTTTCACCCTTATGTTGATTGCCACGTGCCATGGTTGCCAAGGGATAAAAGCTGAAGAGAGACAAGGACCTTCCCCCAGAGGCAACAAGGAGAGAAAGCCTTCTTCTAGAGCCTGTGCCCTGAAACCGGACTTCTAGCTTCCTAAACTGTGAGAAAATAAATTTCTGTTTGTTAAATCCCCCCATTTGTGGTATTTCTTTTATAGCAGCACTAAATAACTAAGACATATATCATTATAACTGGGAAATGAGTTATGCAAGGATAACTAAGAGGACTTAAAACGTACAGCATTTAGTAGGGGCCAACATGACGTGATAACCTAAATCTTCAATGAAAGGGTTAGACATAAGGGTCTTACTGATGTAACAAGTGAGGTTTACTAGGAAAAAGAAACTGATTTTGTTGACATGAATTAGATACGAAGTATTTCAGGTCAATGATAAACAAGAATCGGTTGACTGATAACCCAGGTACAATAACATGATCTAGCTTGAGAGATTTGGAGTGGAGTTGTCTTGCAAGCTTATCATAACCCTGAAAAGTATCATAGTAACCATTACAATAGTTCTTAAAAGGTATAAAAATAAATGGAGAAAAACAACGACATTGATTAATTAATAGCCTTGTATTTTGGAATAGATTTAAACTTATATGTTTGTGTAGGCTTCATTAACATTTAAAACATTTGGAAAATTCAAAAGAATCAGACAAAATACAAGTTACTGAAAATTTAAAGAGAATTTAATGGATTAAATTTTTGGTCAATGTTTAAATGGTAAAAGTAGTTTTATTAGAACATGTTTTGTATATAATATACTTAAGTTTAATGTCGAGCAGTAAAAAATTATAAGCAATGCAATCAACATAATGATGCAAAAATATACTAATTTGCTCATATCCTTTGCATTTTATTTTTATTGACATATTGCTTTTTACTTTCCACATGTTTTCAGCTATCTACAGAATATTTCCATTTAGTTCAGTAAAAATAAACACACCATTTTCTCCCAGAAAAAAAAAAGTTGTCTATGTGTATATGTTTATGGTACCACCAATTCTAGACCTGAAAATTGCAAATCTTGAGGCTATTTTATCTCAGCTCTCTCTTTCAGGCTTTACACCCAATCAGGCATGAAATGCCATATTTTAAAAATAACTCTGGCATCTGCACCGTCCTATTTATACTGCAAACATCATATCAAAAAGTTCCTGCCACTGAAAACAGTTTCCTAAGTGGTGGTGCTCATTTTCATCAACCATAGTTGATATTCCTCCTACACACTTTGATCAAACTCACTTTTCCTTGACTGTCTTTCATCTTATGAAATGTGTCTGCTTTAAACCTGTGATCTACAGAGACAACGCTCAGCGTCATTGCTCAGCTTTTGAGAACATTCCTCCCCCCGCCAGATAGCACCTTTAATCAGACAGATTCCACATCTTCCTGCACTCCACTTGGAATTATCCACTTAAGTCAAAGTGGTCCCCCACTAGCTTTGGGGTTTATCGCTGTATTCACAAACACTAACCCAGGGCCTAGAACATCCTGTGTGCTCAGAACACGTTTATTAAACGGAGCTCATCGTGTTCCTCACATGTCTTGCTTCAGGAGCCTCTGTGCATTCTCAGCGTTGGAATGCATGCCTTTTATCTCCCACAGGCCTGTACTCATTCAGCCTATTAAAACAGAGTGAAAAAAAAACAAAAACAAACAGCAATGAAAAAATTGCCTTGGAGTCCATTGTGACTGATGGAAACTCACGTATTGCCAAACAGAACTGCTCCATAGGGTTTTCAAGGCTGTGAATTTTCAAAAGCAGATTACCAGGCCTTTCTTCTGCAGTGCTTCTGGAGACGTTTAAACTGCCAGCCTTTCAGTTAGTAGTCAACTGCGTAAACATTTGTGCCACTCTAGCCACCTACTCAGCCTTTAACGGTCACTAACTTCCAGCTTGTCTATGACACCTTCCCTTACTAATAAGAACAGTTCTTTCTTACTCTGCAATGTTTTTGCATGTAGAATATTGTAACATGAGCTTTAGTTGTTTCTATAACCAGATCAAGAGCTTGGCTGCCAACCAAAAAGTTGCCAGTCTGAATCCACCAACCACTCCTTGGAAACCCTACGGGGGCAGTTCTGCTCTGTCCTACAGGATTGCTTTGAGTCAGAATCAACTTGACAGCAGTGGATATGGTTGTTTTTTGTTTTTTTTTTTAACCAAGGCATCTTCTCATTTTTACGTCTGCTCCATAATATGTAGTAGAGCTTCAAGCATATAATAGATAATAAAGTATGCAATCATTTCTTGTTAGATAATTTTATATACTATGCTAAGTATTTCAGAAGTATTTATTGAATAACTTTTCTATTATATATCTACTAGACATGGAACATACAATGAAAATAAGTGTCTCTTTCATAGTCTGTTACTTAAGCAGTTTGCCTTGGGGAAAACCAGATAAAAATAATTTCAATAGAGTAGGAGAAAAGCATACAATTTGCAATGGAAATATAAAGAAGGACAGAGAAATGGGATTTCCAAGAAGAGGACATTACATAGACGAAATATTAAGAAAAAATCCAGGAGATTTATAAAATCTTACACACTGTCATTCTTGTATTTATTTTCTTTTATCTGGCTGATTATTTATTGCCTGTCTCTCGAACTAAAATTTAAATTCTCTGAGAGAAGAGAACATGTTAGCTCTTCATTATGTATTCTCTGGCTGGCATATTACCTGGCTTATAGAATCCCTAAATAAATACTTACTGAAGTATGAACTCAAGAGGTTTACAATGACTTGGCTAATAGTTTTTATATGTCTATTTGCATTTGGTAGAGGCTGTGGGTGGTGAAGCATAACCAGTAAAGACGCTAGAAAGTTTTAAAGGGGCTGTGCATAAATATTTTTAATCTATTCTGAAGGGAAAGGCCCACAGGAAGAGAAAAAGCAAGAGAAGTTATCACAATATGTTTTGGAATGATCATCCCGACACTGGCATGGGAATTAATTAGAGGAAGCAAGTTGGGATGCTGGGAAACCAACTTGGAGGTTATAGCATCTTTAATTCAGGATGCAAAGAAAATTAAGAGTAATGGGATGGAAAGGAGAACTTGAATTCCAGAAATATTAATTTAGACTGATAAAGCCATCTGGAGAACATTTGGGACACTTAGCATACACTATGACTTCTAAATTATACTTCTGGGGATGTATCGCAGAAAAACGCTGAAGTGCCTGAGGGGAGATGTACCAGGATTTTGCTGCAGTATTATAACTCGAAGGCAGCTATAGTGGCAATGCGGCAGCTCACGACTGGCAGAGTGGATAAATGACATGTGATGTATGCCCACCATGGAGTAGTATGCAACGGTTATAAGAAATCAGTGAAGTATACAAATCATCCCATGGGCAGGTTTTAAAAGCATAGTGCTGGGTGGTAAAAAAGAAGGTGGAGAACGTCATATCTAAGATAATAACTTTTACATGGCTTCAAAAACATGCATACAAAACAACCATATCCCTTATGCAATAAAGAAAATATGCACATTAAGTACAAGAAAATCAACTTGTCTAATTTTAGAAAAAAAATCAGTTGTTTTTTATTGTTACTGCAGCAAATTTTTAAATTTACTTTCCTAAAAGTAACAGTGTAATGAAGTTGGAACTTCCTATTCAAAAACACTAATGCAGCTCTCCATTTGTTCAAATCTACTCTTGTCTTAATGGTGGAAATTTGAAGACAAAAATAAGTAAAGAACGCAAGGAGATGTTGTAGAATGATGTGTCAGGGATGGTTAATTTGAACACATTTCTTGTGGTCCTTATAGTGACATCTATGCTGCTGTTGTCCCATAAGTGAGCCCAAGCACAACAGGATTGGACTATTGTGGTCCATATGGTTTCCATTCACTGGTTTTTGGAAGTAGATCACCAGGACTTTGTCTTTAGTCTGTCTTAGTCTGGAAGCCCCACTGAAACCTGTTCAGCATCACTGCAATACACAGGCCTCCAACGGCAGATGGGTGGTGGTTCTGCATGAGGTGAGTGTCCCTATCTCCTTGATCACTAACCGTTTACTATTTTAAATGAGCCAAATGATGGACTAGAATTCCTGATGAATAAAGTTGTTTCCTAGTGTAGCTCTCTCTTCATGGAAGCTGAAGCAGGAGGGGCATTGGGAAGGGTCTTCCTGGGCCTTGTCTGAAAAGGCACCACTGAACAAGCTCCTGTTGTATACAGTTTCAGATGTTCCCGACCTACCCAATAAACATTGTAGCTTTGACATTCAGGGGCAGAATTACATGCTAATAAAATTCAAATAATTATATAAAGAAAAATATACTAATAAAGAGGTCTTATTTTAAAGGATTTTTTTTAAACTACAATTTATGCAAGAGGCCTTTCTCCCAATTGTTAGCACTTCCCCAAGTAAAGCTGCTGCTGCAGATATAGGTCTCTCTCTTCGGTTATATCATTATCTCAGAGACAAAGGAATCCATCACTCACGGTAGGTGGCTCCAGCTGTGATTATGCTCTGACTCAAGGTCCAATATAATCTGACTCCCTGTCTCTGTTGATTATCGATTGTGTCTCCACTTGGAAGGTGAAACTCCTTCATTCAAAAGGCTCCTGCTATGACGAGTATATCCTCCTGATGACCCTTGAACCAGTTCGTCCTTGGCAGGATGTTGTATGGAGCAAATAATTGCTCAAGTGTTGCAGACGCTGGTCTTTATGTCTCTACTCAGACTCCCAAAGCCAAGTGTTAATGAGCTTCCACTTCCTGAGTTATTCTTTGTTTTTAATTCATTCTGAAAACTTGCAAAAATGTGCTTTCAAAAAGGAGAACAGAATTTTCAAATAATTTCACAGATACAGTTTTCGTTTCGTTTTATTATAGATCAGCATAAAAGAAAATATAAAAGTATAGTCTGCTTTTGAAAGAGTCTGTCATTTCTAATTTATTCAAAAAAATTAGAGAGAACTCGGCAAATATTAAGTTGCCTGAGTTCAAGTTCTCCGAGAGGGAAGAACACAGTCAACGAGACAGCTGAGCTGGGTTTTAATACTGCCCTTTCTAGCTAAGAGACATTGCTCAAGTCATCTAAACTCTATGGAAGCAGTTTTTTCATAGGTAGATAAGAATAATCCTGTCTACTTCACAGGACTGTTAGGTAGATTAGCAATCATAAATGGAAAGTACTTGGACACACTTGTTAGTTGTCATTGAATAACAGAACAAAATATTGCCCGGTCCTGTGCCATCCTCACAGTCGTTGGTATCTTTGAGCCCATTGTTGCAGCTATTATGTCCATCCATCTCACTGAGGGTCCCCCCTTTTTCACTGGCTCTCTATTTTAACGAACCTGTTATCTTTTTTCTGGTGACTGGTCTTTTCTGATGATGTGTCCAAAGTAAGCAAGACAAAGTTTCTCCATCCTAACATCTGAGGAGGGTTCTGGCTGTACCTCCTCCAAGACCGATCTCTTTATTCATTTGACTGTCCATGGTATATTCAATACTCTTCACCAACACCACAATCCAAATTTGTCAGTTCTTCTTCACAGGAGGTGCTTGATAACTGGGAGGTATGGTAGAATTACTTCGGGATGTAAAGTTGTAGTAGAAATAACCAGTGCCACCGTTGGCCCTCAGGCGATTCTGACTCATGGGTACCCGCGCGTTTTAAAGCAGAACTGTACTCCATAGGGTCTTCATGGCCGTGACCTTTGGGAAGCAGATCACCAGGCCTTTCTTCAGAGGTGTCTCTGGGTGGGTTCAAACTGCCAGCCGTTTGGTTAGTAGCTGAGTACTTAACCATTTGCTCCACCAGGGCTGCTGCAGTAGAAATAAAGAGATGTCAGAACCTGTCACAGATGGATTCGAATCTTAGCTCTGACACACGCCAGTAACTGAACTCCTTCCCAGTGTTCTTTGTGTACGTGTGTCTGTATGTGATGTGTGTGTGCATGTGTGTAGTGTGTATGTAGGGGAGGAGGGCCTTGTTAACAAAAGATCATTTCGAGGTCTTTATTGATTTTTTGGGAAAAAATGGGAAAACCCAAGCTGGTATCCCTTATGCACTGCAGTCTTAAACTAAACATCTCATCATCTAAGTGATTGATGATGAGTTGTTCAATGTTACCATCTCTTCCAAAAGTGTCAAAGGGTGTTCCTTGTTCCTCCTTTAATTTCCGGCCTTGGGTAATCTTGTAGGTCTTGTTCCAACAGACATCAGTCACCGATAATTAGTAAATACTTCAGTTTTATCCAACTACGAGAATATCCATTACACATCCTCTCTAAGGTTATCAAACTCTCAACTCGGCTTGTGTCTGTGATGTTTTCAGCATCTAATCCCCATTGCTTTCAGGTAGGAAGTTAGTGACTCGAGATGTGTACTTGAAAGCTATTTTCAAGTCTATTTCCAATGCTTCAGATATGAGGACCAAGCCATCCTAATTAGTATTATGGTTTGTATCATGGAATAATCATATACCCAGCAATTTTTACCAAGTATTGTGTCTGCTTCACACAGCAAGTAACGCTGGCAAAAGGTGGGTGCAAACAAATGATTTTTGGGAAGAAAGGACACATTTCAGTCAATAACCAAGATGGGTACAAATTTACTATTTCTGTGAAAGAATTTAATCAAATTTGGAAGTTTAAGATCTTGCCTTATTTTGGCAGTGACACATTGCCTAGTTGTTTCCAAGTAATATAAAATAAGTTCTTACGATTTGTTGATTACAATATACATAAAAGAAGGTCATATTTGTGTAGTGAAAAAATGTGTGGTTGTTTAGAGCGGATATGTGCCTACGATGTTGTTGTGAATGAGTGCATGTTACACGTAAATACACCCAAAGGAAGAAGTTGAGTTCCAGAGAGTTCTACACGGAGTTTCTCTTATCTTCTTCAAGTTGCATTTACACTGGTGTCCTCATCAGCCTCTGGCTCTTTTCTAGATCTCTAAATGGGGTTTCTTTTTTTCTGCACTTCTTTACCCAACTTCCTGGTATCCATGTCTTCAATCTAGCCAAGTCCATAGATGAACAAAGCCTGATTTTCTGACAGAGGCCGAGTGTTAATGAGCTAATCCCATTTCCATTGCCACCGAGTAGATTCCAACTCATAGTGACCCTATAGGACAGAGTAGAACTGCCCATAGGGTTTCCAAGGAGTGGCAGGTGGATTCGAACTGCTGACCTTTTGGTTAGCAGCCAAGCTCTCAACCACTGTGCCACCAGGGCTTATGTAGCTGGATATTATTAAACCTCGTAACAGCACAGGAAGTCTCTTTACACAGCATGTGTATTTACATTCCAATGCATTTCTCCCGCTTCTGAGTGAGTAAATTTGATGAAGGACCTTGTGGGTGTTGATAATCATTTTGGATTTACAATATTTGAAATTGCTTACTTAACTTGAGTTCAACTAATTCCTCAAGCTCAACAACCAAATAGAGCTCATCAAAAATCCCACTGCCGTTAGTCACCTCCTGGCTGGGAATACTGTCAAGTCTCAGACCTCTTGGTAAAATTATCTACGGTAATTATACTGTCAATAGGCCAAAGAAGATAAATTATTTTAAAGGACACTTTTTCTTAATCTAATGCATAGGTTTGATACTTATGCCAGGGCGATTTATAGTTTGTATGGTACTTTCTAATTCTAGGCTTTACTGAAAGAAAACTCTGTTAACATTTGCTTCAAATATGTAATACACATTTTCTTTACCTTTTATTTAAGGAAATCCTATAGGAAGTGCATGAAGGACAAACATGTCAGGATCAACAGATTGAGAGATAAGACCTTTGACTTACTATCCACATTCAAAGTCCCAGGTGTCCTACTTATTAACAAACAAGTCATTAACAAGCAATCTGTCACTAGACAATTGCAGAGAACTTATTTGACACCAATCTATGGTGTGCTTACCCCAAAATCTCACCGTGGAGTGGCCCTCAGGAGGATTCCCATTGAAGGCTTTCATTGCTTTATGACCAGGACTCCCTTACACACTGCATTGCCCTTGTAATAAAGGAGACTGATTCTTACTGGAGAATAAGCTAGTAGTTAGCCCCTGGCCTCACAAACTCAGTGTGGTCCTTGCATGTTCTGCTTGGCCGCTCAGCTTCATGCTCACCCAGAATGTTTTAATCAGTTTTCTGACATGTCCAAGCAGCTGTCTTCTGGATGCATCTCAACTACCTATGGTTTTTCCCACGGATAACTGAGAGAAACTCAGTGCAGTTATGATTGCTGTAACATGTATTAACTGTCTCTGATAGGTGTAAGCCTTGCTGTAACCTTCATAGTATTTTTAACAGCCATACAAATCTGAGCCAGTTACATTCCTCTGGAAGACATTTTCTACATTTTGCTCATACTCATGAATTTCAATAATTGTCTTCATGAACATATAGTAACATTAATGTTAATACAAAGGCAAAAATTAATAGTCATTGCTCCTCAGTGAATTTTTGTATTTTATTTTTTATGGTATTTATAAAAGAAAAACTATAAAGAAAATAATGAAAAAAACAAATAAGAGATTAGAGCAAGGAAATGAAACATGAAAATTGGTTATGAAATTAATTAATGTGGCTATCTCTTGTTAATCCTACCTTGCTATGAATTCCCATTAATGCTTTTTTGTGTTTATTGAGTGGAATGAAGTAAAGAGAAAGCCCTTCTCCAAATCCCTTCTTGCAGTACTGCTATCAGCTTCATAATTTAATTGGGAAAAATGTTTAATTATTATAATAAATTGGATAACATTAGGATTAAAGGAGAGATTGATTTATTGGGCCTAATTTGTTACAGAATAATGAGGCATAACTTGTACAATGAGAAAAGCAGAGCTCAGTTATACCCCTGTGTTAGTTATCTAGTGCTGCTATAACAGAAATATCACACGTGGACGGCTTTAACAAACAGAAATTTATTCTCACGTAGTCTAGGAGGCTAGAAGTCTGAATCCAGGGTGCCAGCTCTAGGGGAAGCCTTTCTCTGTCTGTCAGTTCTGGGGAAATGTCTTTGTTATCAACCTTCCCCTGGTCTAGGAGCTTCTTAGTGCAGGGACTCCAGGCCCAAAGGACGCGCTCCCCTCCTGGTTCTTCATTCTTGGTGACGTGAGGTCCCTCTGTCTCTCTGCTTGCTTCTTTCTTTTATATCTCAAAAAAGATTGACTCAAGTAGCAACCTAATCTTGTAGATCGAATCTTGCCTCATTAACGTCATAGAGGTAGGATTTGCTACACGTAGGAAAATCACATCACATGACAAAATGGTGGACAATCACATGGTATTGGGAATCATGGCATAGACAATTTGACATACACTTTTGGGGGACAGAATTCAATCCATAACATTCCACCCTTTGGCCCCCAAAAATTCATGTCCTTGCCACATGTAAAACATATTCACCCCGTCATATCATAGCAAAAGTCTTAAATCAACTCCAAGTTGATTTTCCAAAATATGTCCCAAAATACCTCTTCATCTGTGAAATCTAGAATACAAGTTATCTGCTTCCAAAGTACAATGGTGGAACAGGCGCAAGGTAGATATTTCCATTATAAATGGGAGAAATTGGAGGGAAAGAAGAGATAACAGGCATCAAGTAAGTCAGCAGAACACATTGCGTTAGCTTTCAAGGCTTGAAAATAATCCTCTGCTCTCTGATACCATTTAGGTAATGGTCTTGCCCTCCAGACTCTGCGTGTGGGCCACATTCTCTGGATTCTGAGTGGAGGCCCCTCAGCCCCGGGCTTAAGCTCTACTTTCCAGGCCCACCAGAATGGCAGTTCTACTCCCTCGTTTGGGCAGCCCCATTTTTCTAGTCCATCTTAGTGTTGACTCCACACCCTCAGCCCTGGCAAGTCTCGTTCTTCTGCCCCTTAGGCAACAGCCCCTCCCCCTCAGCTTTGGGCAGCAGATCTGGCCCCATCCCACTGGCAGCCTCACACTCCAGAACCTAGTTGGTGAAGATCTGACTCTTTCAAACCTAGGCGGCCATGGCCCCACCCTTTGAAACCCCAGAGATTGTGGCCCTACCCTTTGAGACTGAGGCAGCTGTGCTTCCTGTGTTCCTTGTCTCTTCAGCTTCTTCTTCCTGGTTCCTTGGCCTCTAGTCCCCTTAGACCTCACCGCCCATGTCTGCCCTGCTTGGGCAATGTTCCAAAGCTCTTTAGCTCCACAGGTAAGTGCCTGGAAGCACTCTACTCAACCAGTAAAGTTCGGTTGGAAGGCATTCAGCTCTCTTGCTTTGTGGGTCAGCAAGCCTAGCTCCACCAGTAAGTGCCTGCAGGGAGCCCACTCCATCAGGAAGCTCCCTGTACAAAGGCACTCAGCTCTCTCAGTCCATGGGTTGGCACCAGAGCTGTTTTGAGCTGGTCTCCTGGTTCTGTTGCTGCTTCTAGACATCTGTGCTGTCTCCAGTGTTACAGCTCTCCTCCTTCCTTCCGAGTCCTCACCAGAATTGTCTTTTATGTCCATAATTCCACTAACAGTCTCTTCAAAGAAATCTAGGCTTTTACTATTAGGCACTTTAAAACTCTTCCAGCCTTTATCCATTCACAGTTTGAAAACCACTTCCACATTTTATGTATCTGTTAGAGCAGTACCTCACTCTCCTGGTACCAAATTCTGTCTTAGTTATCTAGTGCTGCTATAACAGAAATACCATAAGTGGATGGTTTAACAAACAGAAATTCATTCTCTCACAGTCTAGGAGGCTAAAAGTCTGAATTCAGGGTGCCAGCTCCAAGAGAAGGCTTTCTCTCTCTGTCAGCTCTGGGGGATGGTCCTTGTCATCAATCTTTCCTTGGGTCTAAGAGTTTTTCAGCACAGGGACGCAGATCCAAAGCTCTTCCTCTTCTCCTAGCTCTTCTTGCTTGGTAGTATAAAGCCCATCCCCTCTCTGCTCATTTCTCTCTTTTATATCTCTAGAGAGATTGACTCAAGATACAACCTAATCCTGTAGATTGAGTCCTGCTTATTAATATAACTGCCTCTAATCCTGCCTCATTAACATAAAGGTTAGGATTTATAACACATAGGATAGTCATATCAGATCACAAAATGTTGGACAACCACACAATACTGGGAATCATGGCCTAGCCAAACTGACACGTATTTTTGGATGACACAATTCAATCAGTAACACCCCCTAACACAAACACACCCGTCCCCATCCCCACCTGTCTCCTTAAGGTAGTGCTGGTTAGGAAGGAAGAAAAAAGAATGTGCAATACAGAAAGATAAAGCTCCTGTAAAAAACAAAAAAAAACAAACCTGTTGCTGTCAAGTCAATTTGACTCATAGCTACCCTATAGAACAGAGTAGAACTGCTCTATAGGGTTTCCAAAGAGTGGTTGGTGGATTTGAACTGCCGGCCTTTTGATTAGCAGCTGAACTCTTAATCACTTTGCCACCAGGGCTCCTTTGATATTAGGAGCTTATAAAACTAGTGTATAAATTCTTGTTGTTATTAGTTGCTGTTGAGTTGATTCCAACTCATCGTGACCCCATGTATGCAGAGTAGAACTGCTCCATAGGGTTTCTAAAGCTGTAACATTTCAGAAGCAGATTGCCAAGCCTGTCTTCCAAGGCACCTCTAGGTGGATGCAAACTGCCAACCTATCGGCTAGCAGTCAAGCACTTAACCATTTGCTCTGCTCAGAGACTCCTAGTGTATAAGCAGGTGATGAAACTTGTCCTTTAATGTTACAGGTAGGAATCTTCCTTCCCACTATCTAGCTCAACATTAGCTACTAGAGTTTTGAGTCTTATCTCACTAATGTTCACTAATTTTTCTCATGTCTGCTAGTCTATGTTTATAGGGAACAACAAAACTCCTGCTCTCTATAGCCAGAGACAATAAGAATTTTTTTTTTTCCAAAAGGTATAATTGCTAGCAAATATATTTCTTCACTGGGGCTGGAATCTATGTTCACTTCATTGCAAGTAGAGTAATTCATTTCTGTACTGAGAAAAGAGCTCTATAACCATTCACATTGTTGCCACATGGCAAAGAACACTGGAAGAACAGAGAAGGAGTTGAGAGAGGAATGTTCAGAGTGAGACAGATACCTAGACAACCAAAGAGAAGAAAAGGTCTTTTCAAATAAAGCTAGAAGACAGTATAATAAAACATGAAGGCAGCAAACTTCCTCAAATACTGCAATCGACAAAGACCCTAGTTAAAGTAAATTTGAAGAAAATGCACAAGTAGAAATGCCACCCCCTCGCTCGACACACACACCACACACATATACACTATTTACTGAGTAGGCCTTATGAACCCAGGCTTTTTTCTGATTCTCCAACAACAGGCTTATTTCTACATATATTACCTCTTTCACTTGGTTGGAACACCTCCCTAAATTTTTGCAAAGCTAACTCTTTACATCTTTCAGTCTCAGTGCAGTGTGTCTGAAGTATCTGCTCCCTCAGTCGTTCTTTGTCCAATTACTTGGTATTATAGTCTTCATTGCATTTATTGTTCTGTATAATCAGCTTACTTGTTTAGCTATTTACGTACTGTCTCTCCCACATGAGGATATAAATCCCATAAGAACAGTGTTATTTTCCTTCTTGTACATTACCAGGGCCTTCCGCAGAGCATGACTCATAGCAGGCTCTCGATAATTATTTGATCATGAATAAGTACATGTATCGAGAATCAGAACACTGACGTATGCAAAAGCATCCCAGTATAGGTCAGTATGGGAGATGTACGAAATCCAGTTATCAAAACCAAATAACAAGAAATTTTATTAAGGAACATAAGAAAAAATATACCTTTTGTGATCTTGGGTAATAGATTTCACAGGGGAGTGTGTGTGTAAGGAGAGCCCTGGTGGCGTAGTGGTTAAGAGCTCAGCTGCTAACAAAAAGGTAGGCAGTTTGAATTCACCAGCCACTCTTGGAAACCCTATGGGGCAGTTCTACTCTGTCCTGAAGGATCACTGTGAGTTGTACTGACTCGATGGCAATGGGTTTTTTTGGTGTGTGTAAGGTATGCTTGAAAATAAATACTGAACTCAACTGTATAGTTCACTTCATTGTTTTATATTGTTGCTGTTAGGTGTTGTTGGGTCAATTACAACTCGTAGCAACCCTATGTACAACAAAACAAAACACTGCCAGGTCCTGCGCCATCCTCACAATCGTTGCTATGTTTGAGCCCATTTTTGCAGCCACTGTGTCCATCCATCTCCTCAATGGTCTTCCTCTCTTTCGCTAACCCTCTACTTTACTAAACATGCTGTCCTTCTCTAGGGACTGGTCCCTCCTGATAACCAGTCCAAAGTACGTGAGATGAAGTCTCACCATCCTTGCTCCTAAGGAGCATTCTGGCTGTACTTCTTCCAAGACAGATTTGTTTGTCCTTCTGGCAGTCCACGGTATATTCAGTATTCTTCGCCAACACCATAATTCAAATGCATCAACTCTTCTTTGGTCTTCCTAATTCACTGTCCAGCTTTCTCATGCATATGAGGTGATTGAAAATACTATGGCTTGGGTCAGGTGCACCTTAGTCCTCAAGGTGATGTCGTTGCTTTTCAACACTTTAAAGAGATCTTTTGCAGCAGATTTGCCCAACGCAATACTTCGTTTGATTTCTTGACTGCTATTTCCATAGGCATTAATTGTGGATCCAAGTAAAAAGAAATCCTTGACAACTTAAACATTTTCTCTGTTCATCATGATGTTGTTTGTTAATCCAGCTGTGAGAATTTTTGTTTTCTTTATGTTGAGATGTAATCCATACTGAAGGCTGTGGTCTTTGATCTTCATCAGTAAGTGCTTCAAGTCCTCTTCGCTTTCAGCAAGCAAGGTTTGTCATCTGTATATCACAGCTTGTTGATGAGTCTTCCTCCAATCCTGATGATGAGTTCCTCTTCGTATAGTCTGGCTTCTCACATTATTTTGTCAGCAGACAGATTGAATAAGTATGGTGAAAAGATATAACCATGATACCCACCTTTCCTCATTTTAAACCACGCAGTACCCCTTGTTCTGTTCAAACAACTATTGGTCTATGTACAGGTTCCTCACAAGCATAATTAAGTGTTCTGGAATTCCCATTCTTCACAGTGTTATCCATAATTTGTTATGATACCTCCAGTTGAAAGCCTTTTCATAGTCCATAAAACACAGGGAAACGTCTTTTTAGTATTCTCTGCCTTAAGCCAAGATCCATGTGACATCAGCCATGATATCATTAGTTCCATATCCTCTTCTGAATCCAGCTTGAATTTCTGGCAGTTTCCTGTCGCTGTACTGCACAACTGCTTATGAATGATCTTCAGCAAAATTTTATTTGAGTGAGTGGCTATGTAAGATACTTCACTGGTCCCACCCCATGTGGAGCACGGGAGAATGAAGAAAACCAAAGACACCATGGAAAGATTAGTCCGAACGACTAATGGACCGCAACTACCACAGCCTCCACCAGACTGAGTCAAGCACAACTAGTCAGTGCCCGCTTACCACCACCGACTGCTCTGGCAGGGATCACAATAGAGGTCCCAGACAGGGCTGGAGAAAAATCTAGAACAAAATTCTAACTCACACACACAAAAAACCAAACCAGACTTAGTGGTCTGACAGAGACTGGAGAAACTCCAAGAGTATGACCCTAGGACACCCTTTTATCTCAGTACTGAATTGACTCCCGAGGTTCACCCTTCAGTCAAAGATTAGATTAGGCCTATAAAACAAAATGAGAGTAAATGGGAACACCAGCCCAGGGGCAAGAAGGAGAAGGCAGGAGGGGACAGAAAAACTGGTAATGGGGAAGCCAAGGTCAAGAAGGGGAGAGTGTTGACATGTCATGGGGTTAGCAACAAATGTCACAAAACAATATGTGTATTAATTCCTTAATGAGAAACTGATTTGCTTTGTAAACCTTCATCTAAAGCACAATATAAAAAAAAAAATAAAACAAAAAGTTTTTTATTTGCATTTGACATTGATGATATTGTTCAACAGTGTCTGCATTTTTTTGGATCACCTTTCTTTGGAATGGGCACAAATATGGATCTCTTCCAGTTGGTTGGCCAGATAGCTGTCTTCCAATTTTCTTGGCATAGACGAGTGAGCACCTCCAGTGCTACATCCATTTGTTTAAGCATTTCATTTTGTATTCTGTCAATTCCTGGAACCTTGTTTTTTGCCTATGCCTTCGGTGCAGATAGACTTCTTCCTTCAATACCATTGGTTCTTGATCACATACTACTTCCTGAAATGGTTCAATGTCGACCAATTCTTTTCGGTACAGTGATGTTTTCTAGTAGAAGATTGCTGTTGGCAATTCAATGACACTGCAGATTTTGTTTCATTGTTTCATTTTCAGTGTTATTAAGTCACTTTTTTTTTTGTTCTCTTTATAAAGTGCCAGGTGTCATTTACCTTCCAAGTACTTTTATAGTTTTATACCTGCTTTGTAAAACTCTACCTACAATTAGGAAAATCATACAAAATATTTTAATAAAGTTTCATTTTTATTTTAATTGCTGTGTTTTGTTTTTCATTTTATCATACACTACAGTAAAGTTGCATTTATGTAGCAATGGTATGCTTTGTTGGACCTGACTGTTTATATGGTTCAATAAACCAGAATAGTGGAAGGATTATTGTATACCTCCTCAAGTCTGAATCACTACACCAAAAAGCATTGGTAGATACTCAACCATTTCAGGAGGCAGTATATGATGAAGAACCACTGATACTGAAAGAAGAAATTCAAGCTGCTCAGAAAACATTGGTAAAAAACTATGCCCCAGGTATTGACAGAATACCGACTGAAATGCTTCAACAAATGCTTGCAATTCTGGAAGTACTTGCTTTTTTAGGTCAAGAAATTTGAAAGACAGCTACCTGGCCAACCAACTAGAAGAGACCCATATTCATGCCCATTCCAAAGAAAAGTGATCAAACTGAATACACAATTTTTTAAACAATATTATTTATATCACATGCCAGCAAAATTTTACTGAAGTTAATTAAAAAAACACTGTCACCATTCAACCACAGGGATTGTCAGAAGTTCAACCTGGATTCAGAAGAAGACTCAGAATTAGGGACATCATTGCTAATATCAGATGGATCTTGACTAAAGGCAGAGAATACCAGATAGATGATTACCTGTGTTTTACTGACAATGCAAAGGCATTTACTTTGTAGACCATCACAAATTATGGATAACATTGCAACCAATGGGAATTTCAGAACTCTTAATTGTTCTCATGGAGACTCTACCATGGATCAAAAGGCAGTCATTCTAACAGAAGAAGGGAGTACTGTCTGGTTCAAAACTGGAAAAGGTGTGTGGCAGGGTTATATATTTCACCACACTTATTCCAACTGTATTCTCAACAAATAATCTGAAAAGCCAAATTATATGAAGAAGAATGCAGCATCAGGATTACAGGAACTTATTAACAACCTACAATATACAGAAGACACACCTTGGTTGCCAAAAATGAAGATGTCTTAAAGCACTAACTGATAAAGGTAATCTAGCCTTCAGTACGGCTGATACCCAAAAGCAAAGAAAATGAAAATCCTCAGAACTGGACCAATAAGCAATATCATGATAAATGGAGACAATATTGAAGTTGTCAAGGATTTCATTTTACTTGGATCCACAGTCAACACCCGTGGAAGCAATAGTTAAGAAATCAAAGATGTATTGCATTGGACTTATCAACAGCAAAATACTTCTGTAAAGTTCTAAAAAGCAAAGATGTCACTTTGATGACTCAGGGTTTTCTTGACCCGAGCCGTGGTCCTTTCAATCACCTCGTGTGCATGCGAAAGCTGGATAAAGAATAAGGAAGATCGAAGAAGAATTGATGCATTGGAATTGTGGTGTTAGCAAAGAGTACTGAATATGCCATGGACTGCTAGAAAAACAAATTAGTCTTAGAAGAAATAAAACCGGAATGCTCCTTAAAAGCAAGGATTGGGAGACTTCTGTTTGCTTACTTTGTACATTTCGTCAGGAAAAACCGATCCCTAGAAAAGGACATCATGCTTGGTAAAGTAGAGAGTCAGCAAAAACAAGGGAAACTTTCAGTGAGATGGATTGACACAATGGCCACAACAATGGGCTCAAACATAGGAAAGATCATGAGGATGATGCAGGACTGGGCAACATTTGGTTCTGTTACACATGCGGTCACCATGACTCAGAGCCAACTCAAGGGCAACTCACAACAAGAAACTTGGTTGCAGCACAGTGGGTATTGTTTCGACGACGTGAAGTTTCATAAAATCTGATTGTTGGTCAGATAGCATTTCAGAGAAGTAGCATATTAATTGACTCTAGTTTGTTTATGTTAATCAGCACATTTTATTTTTAGGCTGATTTTCTTCTTTTCCTGAATTTCTTGAATAAAAGTGTGGACAACGCAAATTCATCCAGAACTAAAATAACTCTTACCCCAGTAGAATATATATTTATATGTCTTGCTAGCAATGGGTTGTTTCAACATTGGTATTATACTCTTCTCTAAACTATTTTTCCATGGCTGTTTGGAGTAATTTTGCAAGTAAAACGGCATTAAATATCATATTTTGAAAAGACTTATGAAGATACTTATGCAATTTCTAATTGAAACTATCACCTTTCTTTGTGTGTATGTTGGGGGGCAGAAAATGAATCTTAGGGCAAAGCTTCAATTTTACTTAAAATAGATTTGATTTATTTCAAGAATCCTGTCCAAGAAAAAAAAAAAAAAAGTGTAAACTCTCTAAGCTATTAAATATGAGTTCTAGGTCATTAGATGGCATGATATTTTAGGAAAAGGATTAAATTTATAAGGGTAAATAGTGCAAAAGGCAAATAGAATGTTACTGGTCCTTACAATTCTCATGACCTCTTGAGCTAGAGCTCATGTTACTCACTTCATTTGATATTCCTTCTGTAACCCACCCATGGGAACCCTGGTGGCTTAGTGTTTAAGAGCCATGTCTGCTAACCGAAAGGTCAGCAGCTTGAATCCACCAGGCGCTCCTTGGAAATCCTGTGGGGCAGTTCTCCTCTGTCCTCTAGGGTCACTATGAGTCAGAATGGACTCAATGGCAACAGGTTTGGCTTTTTTACTTTTTATTTTTTTTGGTTAATCCACCCATACTTCAACCAGGGTTTGAATTGCCCTATGAATTATAGAAACCTATGCCACCCTGGTGGTGCAGTGGTTAAGAGTTTAGCTGCTAACCAAAAGGTCAGCAGTTCGAATTCACCAGCTGCTCCTTGGAAACCCTATGGGGCACTTCTACTTTGTCCTATAGGGTTGCTGGGAGTCAGAATCAACTCAAACGCAACGGGTTTTTTTTTATTTTTTTATTTTTTATATGGCTGTTAAATGTATGTTATTGAAAAATAATTAATAATTAGTGTGAAAAATAATTAATCGAGGTGAATGGATGGCATTTATTACAACCAAAATATGTTATAAATAAATTTCAGTGTTAATCTAATAAATCAACATACCTTATAAAAAAGATAAAGATGTCTGGTCTAGGTTTTATCCTATTTTATTCAATGCTATGATTTATGACTTCTGGCATACTCACGTGTTTTAAATTTATTACCCAACATTTCATGTGCCATTGAGCGGGATTTTCCTAGGGAGCTTCGGTCCCTTGCTAGAAGAGCAGTTTTGACCATCTACTAACTGCACGTACCTTCCCAAGTTACTTAAACTGTTTTTAAACACTTTAAATAGTGTAGTGGTTAAGAACTCAGCTGCTAACCAAAAGGTCAGCAGTTCGAATCCACCAGCCGCTCTTTGAAACTCTATGGGGTGGTTTTACTCTGTCCTATAGGGTCACTATGAATCAGAATTGACTCAAGGGCAATGGTTTGCCTTTTTAATAGTGCTAAATTATGTATGAGTGATTTCAGGTAATAGGTAAAGAAAGCTGTAGTCATTTAAGTTTTGTTTGTGTGTTTTTTTCCTGTATGAAATTGCCAGTAGAGTACCCCGTTCAAAGAATACTGAGACAGTCGGCTGATAATTGGAGTTTAACAATAACCTAAACACCGTTTCTTATGTTGCTATTATTGTAAATGTATTATAGAAATAACTGGTTTGTCCAAGACAGACCCTTGGTACTAAGTAATCCAGTGTACGGCTGATATAAAAAAATTAAAACTAAAATATGGAAATAGGAAATCAGAGAAAATATATAAAGTGAGTCCTTGTATAATAAAATTTTCTAAAGACATTCAGTCAACACTCTCAGCAAGGCTATTTTATTATTAACATTAATAATACCCCAGAGAGAACTTAGTATAAACTTTCAACCTAGGCGTGATATGAACTTACGCCAACGAAGTTCAGATGTTTGGTTAAAATTAGATGGTTTTTATCACATCTAAAATTTGTTTCACAAATAGTTCATTATAAATTGGAGATAACGTTACACGTGTGCAGTATTTATCTTACTAATTTTGAAAAATAACTCATTTTGAAATGTAAGTTCTTTAGTGGTTCATGATTTGCTTGAATGCCTGAGTTGTCACTTACTAGTCAAACAATACATTCAATTTTGTTTTATATTTCAGCCTACAACATCTGGTTCCATAAGCTCTTCCCCAAATGCAGGCAGAAACACTATTTTTGTAGGAAAAAAAAAAGTATTTCATTTTTTTAAAATTCTGGGACTTTAGTAAGAGGACAACTGTTCTTCTGTCAACGTTATTCTAGCATTGTTCTATTCGTAAGACCAAGATACAGTTCCATAACTAGTAGTTCTCTAGTGCCTTTTCAGAGCCACAGTCTCTCGTCAAAAACAAAACAAAACAAAAACCCATTGCCTTTGAGTTGATTCTCATAGCAACCCTATAGGACAGAGTAGAACTGCCCTTAGGGTTTCCAAGGAGCCGCTGGTGGATTTGAACTGCTGACCTTTTGGTTAGTAGCCGTAGCTCTTAATCACTGTGCCACCAGGCCTCCTCACAGCCTTAGCATAATTGGGACAACACTTTGTTGCCCAGTTTATCTTTCTATCTTTTCTTTTTTTTCTCCTTTCCACATCCATTTTTGCTTTTCCACCTTCACCAAATCCTATAAGCACAAATATAACAATATATAATATGTAAACTTAATTATTACACGTTTCGAGTTACCCATTGCTGCATAAAATCCACTCCAAAACTTAGTGACTTAAAATAAAGACGCATATATTCTGCTCATTAATTGTAATTTGGTTAGGGCTCAGTGGGTTAAATTTACTGACATCAAGTAGAGAATGGAATTAATGAAGGCTTTTTCACTCAAATGTCTGGCAGTTGAGATTGGCTCTTTCTGGAACTAGAGCTGGGGCTGTAGCCCAAACGCCTACAAGTGACTTTGCCATGTGGCTGCTTGGTTTCCTCACAACCTATTGGGTGGGTTCCAAGGAAAGCTTCCCATATCCTGTAAGAATCAGTCGGACACTGTCTGGACTTTTATGACCAGACTCAGAAGCATGAGTAAAATTTCCACCACATTCTGTTTGTTAGAAGTAGAGATTAAAGCCAATCCACCTGAAAGTGGAGGGTTCCTACTTTTAACAGGAGAAGTGACAAAGGTTTTCTGGATATGTTTTAAAGTCTCCGTATCATTTAAAGTTTTTACTGTAACAATATTGGAAAGAGCAATGTAAATTAATAGGAAGTGGAAAACAGTCACTCATATACAGTTGGTAATACACCTAGAAATTGAGTTCAATTCCCTTATTTTAGGTTTAAAGAAACTGAAATTTGGTATATTTAATAGTCCTTCAAAAGGTCACATAGCTAACTAATTAGGGGCAGATCCAGAGAATGCAATCAAGTTTTTCCAATTCTAAGACACATGGCTTCTACACACGTTAAAAAAAGGAATGGGGGAATTAAGTCCAAAAACGTGTTAGGCTCAGATGGAGTAGGCATTTGATAGTAAAAACATCTGTATTTCCTGCAGCTCCTTGATATAGAATAATCAATCAATCTGGGAAAAATAACAATGGCTATTTGTCTCTCAGTTTTTTGCAGCAAAAAGGCCCTGAACTCTGTTGTGTTTGCTGGGTGTCAGAACCCTAGATGTTTCTACAGCTTTCTTTAAATAGAAGCTCTCTCATTGACACAAATACAATTTTATAAAAACATTCTAAGCGTCTAGCTAGGTAGAAGGTGAGACGACAGAGTGAGTTAGACATTTCCATTCCTCTTTGTTATCAAATTGTAATCAGATATGTAAAAGAGACATGAAAATAAAATGCTAAAAGAAGACATTTTAAAATACATAGTGACTATCATACGATAAAGCAGTATCAGAAGAAGGTAGGATCTACTGATTTGCAAAACGTTATTTAATACATCTTTTATTTTTTAATAATTATAGATCTACAGAAAAGTTGTCAAGTTAGCACAGAGAGTTCCTGGGTAGCCTTCACACAGCTTTTCCTAATGCTAATATCTGCATAACCACGGTACATTGGTCAAACTAAAAAACTAACATTAGTAAGA
>NW_004444217.1:1379466-1381803 GCF_000243295.1 Trichechus manatus latirostris
TGACTGGAGCAAATATAAGTTTAAACAACAGCATCTTTGATGTTTACAGAATAACAGATCATTTCAAGATGCAAGACGAAATACTTGCAAAATAAATTGAGAATGTAAAATAAATACCTCGGATATATTTATACTATTGAATGCCTTCTTCTTGATATTTTGTAATAAAATGGACACTTTTATTATTACTATACCGTTTTGGATTCAGTGAGTTTCATGTTGGCAGGAAAAATCAGGGCCGTAAAATCTTAGTAGCAGAAGTGTTTTTTCTCTGTTAATGCAGCTCAATTCAAACAGTACAGCAGCATAATAGGAAGGTGTATGCCCCACACACAGGGCTGATTTCATGGGCATGTGTCTTGTGCTCAGAAGCCCCTGTGTGTGGTTCAATGCACTGCTGTTGTTGCCTTGAAAACCTTCATTACCTTTGCACTTGAGTTTTTCTAAGTGAAGTCTGAGGGGACAATTAGCACACGCATGTGCTAGCCCAATGCAATATGCATGCCCACCATTCCTTACCACTCTTTCTCACTAAGCATTTACGGTGCCCCAGGAGTAGAAGTTTCGGACGGACCCAAGATGTGTGGAAGTTCAGCAAGACTCAAAGTGTGTTAGGTCTATGACTAACTGCTGGGCACTGACAACCTTGAGAGGCCACCCTTCTACTGGACCTAGAACTTGCTCCAAACGCAGAAACAAGGCAACGGCATTCTGAGAAACAGTAAAGCCTAGGAGATCTATCATAGTCTTTCTTATTCATGTTACTTTTCTGTATTGACCAACCACTTACACTGAAATTTATGACTTAGAAGGAAAGAGAACAACACATAATTCTTTTTACCTTTATTCTTTTCTTGCTCATCAGTAAATAAGCTAATGGAGGAAACTTTTACATGTATCAGGAAGTGAACTAAAGACAGGTGAGCTAGGTTTATGCACCATTTCTACTCTTCTGGTAAGTATGAAATAAATAAGCATATACAGTCTACAAAAGATGAATTGTGCAATTTTGGTGATTCTAGATATGTGTTACATGCTCCTATATTTGCATTAATACTGGCATTGTACAATACAAAGATGAATGGTGAAATCCATGTTATTACTTTAAAATTTTAATATTTCTTTATTTATAATACCATTGGATAACAAATTAAAAATAATGACAAATTATAAACAGACACCACGAAAAAAGGAAAAAAAAAGTTTTATATTTTATTACTGTTAACAGTACTTTATTTCTCATTTTTGAACAAGAAGCTCCACATTTTTATTTTGCCCTGGACTCCACAAATTATGTAGCTAGTCCTACTCACAAAAAACAAGTCATGACGTCTGAAATATTGTGTGCCACATATCTATAAAGAAGAGCCTGAGACAGAAAAGCCTGCAATTATCAAGAATAAGGATGAATAAAAAAGAATAGAAGTTTTTATTGTGGACAGACAAAATCCCAAGAAATAAGAGCAAAATCTGTAAAATATAAAGATTATGGAACATCATATGCAAACAAATTTAAGGAATTTTAAATAATAAGTAGAATGCAGCATTCTTAGAAGTGAGAAAGATATAAATTGAAGAAAAATGAAAGCTAATTCATATGGCAGATATTGATATATTCAATGCTTAAGGGAAAATACAAGGTAAAAACTTGAAAAATTAACAATTTACCTAGAATCTTAGAAAGTACTTCCTTGAGTACAGCTTGAGACGGTCAAAAGAAAAGTAAGTTGCTTTGTTAGACCCCTTTGCCAGCAATTCCTACTGCATTGCCTCCTTTCCCTCAGTTCATGCATATGGCATCCTGGGGAGTTCCTTCTGACCAACTGACAGACGCAGAAAAACTCTTGCTTGATTTACAGTTGGTCTGCGTGATGTGCTGGTGCTGCTCAAAAGCTGAGAGCTTCAGATTACGATCTTAGTGAGGGTGACACTGAGGGACATTCATCGTTACGGATTGAATCGTGTCCCCAAAAATATGTGTTGCAAACCCTAACCCCTATAACTGTGGTTATAATCCCACTTGGGGATGGAGTTTTTTGTCATGTTAAGGAGACAATATTAGTGTAGGAGATGTCTTCAATCAATCTCTTTTGAGATATTAAAAAACAGATTAAGCAAGGAAGCAAGCAAGCAAGCCGAGATGCCACACCGAGGAACAGAAGCTGAAAAGAGACAAGGACATTCTCCCGGAGCTGACAGAGAAAGACAGCCTTCTCCTAGAGCCCGCACCCTGAATTTGAACTTCTAGCCGCCTAAACAGTGAGACAATAAATTTCTGTTTTGTAAAGCCACCACTCGAGTATTTCTGTTATAGCAGCACTAGATAACTAAGACAGT
>NW_004444217.1:1382913-1383850 GCF_000243295.1 Trichechus manatus latirostris
AGAATTTCTAGGTGACTTCCCAGCAAGAGCTGCAAGTGGGCCAGTGGGTTGATTTCCAGAGAGATTCAGCAAAACCACATTCATGAGTGCGTTCCCAGTGAGTTCTGCCATCATACTAGAGGACGGCCTCCCAGTGAGTTTCTATGGCAAGTCTAGCAGGTATCAGAAGTGCTCTAGTAGATGGCTTCCCAGTGAGCTCCACCAGTGCACCAGAGAGTAGGTCCCTGCTTGCCAGCTCTGAATGGTGGCATCTCAATCAAATCCTTCACTATCCAATAGACTACAACCTTTCTTCCTCCAAAAAGCATGGATCTCAGCCCCGGAGAGGAAGTCTTCTTCCAGATGTGTTTCTTTCTGGGATGCTATATGCAGTTCGAGAGGTAGTGCCTATTAATTTTGAACTTCATATAAATGGAATATTATTTATATTTTAATTTATATTATACTTTATGCAGCATTTATATTTTGTAAGTGGCCTTTTTTTCACTCAGCTTAATATTTTTGTTATTCATTCACTTTAAATGTACCAGAAATTTGTTCTTTTTACTGTGGAATTGTACTCCATAAACATGTAACAGTTTGCTTATTAATTCTCCTAAAGATGGACACCTGGATTTATTTCCATTTGTGGTCATTATGAACAAAGCAGCTATGAAAATTTTTCTACAAGTCTTTTTATTTAATATATATTTCCATTTCTCTTGGCTAAATAGCTAGAAATATAATTACTGGGTCCAAGGGTAGGTTTATGTTTAACTTTAAAAAATACTTGCCAAACCCAAGTGATTAATTTTAAATCATAACAAAAAATATATGAATGATCATTTTGCTTTACATCATTGCCAATATTTGTTTTTATCAGCCTTCTTAATTTTAGACATTTTAATGGCTGTATAGTGATATATCATTATGACTTAATTTGCATTTCCCTGAGGCA
>NW_004444217.1:1388226-1389193 GCF_000243295.1 Trichechus manatus latirostris
CTGTGAGTCGGAACCCACTCAAAGTCAAAGGGTTTGCTTTGGTTACTCATTCTACACCTTATTATCTCTTGATTCTTTAAATCACTGTCATTTCTAATGTCACTGCCTTAGTTAATATCATCACTGTCTCTTACCTTCTTAAAGCCAAATGATTTATGTCATTCCCCTACTTAAAACTCTTCAGTGCAGTTTCTGTGAAGTTCTTTTTGATCCAGGCTACATTTAACCATTGATCACAAGTGTAAAGCTCCAACAGTCTGGAGCCATGTTGAGATTATCAGAATTACCACTGTTGTGTTGTTAGGTTCCATCGAGTCAATTCTGACTCATAGCAACCCCATGTGGCAGAGTAGAACCGCCTTATAGGATTTTCTTGGCTATAATCTTTACCGAAGCAGACTACCAGGTCTTTCTTCTGTGGAGCTGCTGGCTGGGTTTGAACCATCAACCTTTTGGTTAGCAGACGAGTGCAAAACCATATTTTGTGCCATCAGGACTCCCTTAGAATGACTATACCAAAACCTCATTGCCATCAAGTCGATTTGACTCATAGGGAATTTGTCACTAGTGGAAGTCAAACATTACAGCCTTCAGTATGGATTACATATGAATGTGAAGGAAACAAAAATACTCAATCCGGAACAATAAAAAGCATCATGACAGATGGAAAAAATGAATCTGTCGACAGTTTTATTCTACTTAGATCAACAATCAATTTTCACAGAAGTGGTAGTCAAGAAATCAAATGGCAAATTGCTTTGGGAAAATTTGCTGCAAAAGCCCTCTTTAAAGTAACCTGAAGTTAGAAAACTGAAAGGGAAGAACACGCTCAGCATTTCTCAAGCTGAAAGAACTAAAGAAAAAATTTAAGCTTCACATTGCAATATTGAAGAATTCTACAGGGAAAATACTGAAGGACGCAGGAAGCATCAAGAGAAGGTGGAAGGAATACACAGAGGCCCTGTAC
>NW_004444217.1:1390962-1392513 GCF_000243295.1 Trichechus manatus latirostris
CTTAGAGGAAATACAACCAGACTGTTCATTAGATGGGAGAATGGTGAGCCTTCGACTCACTTACTTTGGACAAGTCATTGGGAAAAAGCAATCACTTATAAAAGGACGTCATGTTTGGCCAAGGAAAGGGTCAGGGAAAATGAGGGAAACCCTTATGAGAGGGAATGACACAATAGCCACAACAATGGGCTCAAACATAGCAATGACCACAAAGATGGCGCACGACCAGGCAATGTTTCATTCTGTTCTACAGAAGATTGCCATGAGTCAAAGCTACCTCAAAGGCAACTAACAATACCAGCAACAGACCTGCCTGGAAGGAAATATTTTAAAAGGTTTTTCAGAGAGTAGGAAACTTGGCTATACATAAAGAAAAGGGGCGACTTGGAAAAGGAATAAAGGTAACATAAAATGATTTATGTATTCTTAATTTTATTTGTTCCTTAACAAATAATTAGACTTCAATAGCTTGTTCAGAATAATAATAGCAACGATGTATTTGGCAATTACAGCTTAAAACAAAAAAAAAAAAAAAGCAAAACAAAAAGAAAACCAAACAAACCCATTGCCATCAAGTCGATTTCAACTCATAGTGACCCTACAGGTTAGAGCAGAGCAGCCTCATAGAGTTTCCAAGGAGCGCCTAGTGGATTTGAACTGCCTACTTTTTGGTTAGCGGCCATAGCTCTTAACCACTATGCCACCAGGGTTTCCAATTACAGCTTATGGATAAGTGAAACGAATGACAGCAAATGTTATAAGGGGTATGTGGTGTAGTAGCTCGGCTGCTAACCAAAAGATCAGCAGTTCGTATCTACCAGCTGCTCCTTGGAAACTCTATGGGGCAATTCTATACTCCGCCCTATAGGGTCTCTGTGAGTTGGAATTGACTCAATAGCAATGGGTTTGGTTTTGGTTTTGTTGTTATAATGTGCTTGTACCACCTCTGAAGCCGTATAGTGTTATTTGAAAGTGGACTTGGATTGTTTCTAAATGTATATTGCAAACTCTAGGACAACGCTAACATAATTTTTAAAAGAAATATAATTATTATGCTAAAAGAGGAGAGAAAATGAAATCTTATAAATGCTCCATTAAAACCAGAGAAGGAAAAAAATGTGGAAGGCTAAAATAAAGAAAAAATAAGGGCAACGAATGGAAAATAGTTCTAAATATGGTAGCTATCAACTCAACTATATCAAAGATCATCTTAAGAGGAATGACATCATGAAAAATGGAGTAGAAAGCTTTGGAGGCCCTTCCCTCCATTAAAACCAAAATTGATCTGGAAAGAGCAATTGGAACCAACTATTTTGGAACTCTGGAACCTGATCTGACACACCAACCAGGGTGTGTGATAAGCAAGCAAGTGCTGATCTTTCCTAGTTGAATCATGAGCAACAACGAGCTACCACCTCCCATTCCTCCATGGAGATGCCGATGGCCGCCATGTGTTCCTTGGTGATTGACATATCCATCAGGCAGAAACTCGGCCATAATTTCAATCAGACGTAATTGAACTGAACAGCACTATCAATCACCTGTAACTGA
>NW_004444217.1:1393310-1395196 GCF_000243295.1 Trichechus manatus latirostris
AAAAAGTAAAGTCTGTTAATTAAAAAAATAAAAAATAAGAGTCTTTATATGATTTTAGCCCTCAGACGTTCAAGTTACCCCAGCCATTTGAAACTTCCAAATTGAAGCCCCAGGAGCTAAATGCATGAATCTAAGAGGCCAGAACATAAAGCAAACAAAAATCCTCACAACTGGACAAATAAGAACATCATATAAACGAAGAAAAAATTGAAGTTTTCAAGAATTTCGTTTTACTGGGATTCACAATGAACGTCCATGGAAGCAGCAGTCAAGAAATCAAAGGACGCATTGCATTGGGCAAATCTGCTGCAAAAGACCTCTTGAAAATATTGAAAAGCGAAGACATCACTTTAAAGACTAAGGTGCACCTGACCCAAGCCATGGTGTTTTCAACAGCCTCAGACACATGCAAAAGCTGGACAATGAATAAGGAAGACTGAAGAAGAATAGACACCTTTGAATTATGACGTTGGTGAAGAATACTGAATACCATGGACTGCCAGAAAAACAAACAATTCTGTATTGAAAGAAGTACAGCCAGAATGCTCCTTAGAAGCAAGGATGGTGAGACTTTGTCTCACTTACTTTGGACATGTCATCAGGAGGGAGCAGTCCCTGGAGAAGGGCATCACGCTTGGTAAAGCAGAGGGTCAGTGAAAATGAGGAAGACTCTCGGTGAGATGGACTGACACAGCGGCTGCAACAATGGGCTCAGACACAGCAACGATTGTAAGGACAGCGCAGGACTGGGCACTGTTGTCACTATGAATCAGAAGCAACTGGATGGCACCTAACAACAACAAGACACAGAATACATGAGCGTAACACAGTGGGTTTTGCTTAGTAACACTAAATTCTGGGGCAGCTTTAATGCAGCAGTAATAACTGTGCGCATTTCTTTATAGGTAGATATATAGATAGACAAACACAGAGATATAGCTGTAATGCATATAAGTATTTCTTATATATGTAAATATTTATTTTATATATCCATCTATATATATATACATATACACACACACTCACAGAGATAGATAGATAGATACCTATCTGTTTATCTATCTATCTTTGGTGCAAATGTTTACCAATTGGCTGATAACCTACAGTTGGTGGTTTGAACCTACCCAGTGATGCCACAGAAAAAAAGGCCTGGCAATCCGGTTCCATGAAAATTACCGCCAAGAAAACCCTATGGAGCAGTTCTACCCTGTAACACTTGGAGTCTCCACGAGTAAGAATCCACTCGATGGCAATAGTTTTTTGCTCGTTTTTTAATTATACCTTTATATACACATATATACACAGCCAAGTGATTACATAATACTGGCAAGTGATATCATAAAAAGTAAAAGAGTTAAGTGGTCTAGATTGCCATCCCAACTGTGTGTGAGTCAATCCTAGCCGTCAGCAAGTGAATTAACCTCTTAAAATAAAGTTTCACATTTTGAAATAGGGAAAGCGAAGTTTCTGCAAAGCTTCTATATTGTCGGCATGAAAACATACGGTACATATGAAATCATGTTGCAGATGATAAAAATCCAGAGAAAGATATATAATTTCCATGCTAAGGATGCAAGTAATAAAAAAAATTTTGGTAATTATCAGGCCTATGTTAAAATAGTGCCCTATGGTAATTATTTCTATAGATTAACTATACTTACTTGTAATGTTGTTCTTACAGATTAAAAATATGCATGCAGTGTTCTGGACTATGATTATAGTCTGCCACTGAAATATACCACCAGGAGCTCTAAGACATTAACCAAATGTGTAAGTTTCTTGTGCCTAAGGGAAAACATTTGAGAACTAGAAACATATGGACTTTAATGAGAGTACTATTAGGAAATACAAACACTCTGCTTTTTCCAAAACATTTTTTCAAGGGA
>NW_004444217.1:1396628-1398149 GCF_000243295.1 Trichechus manatus latirostris
GTAAGCTCCATGACAGCAGGGTATTCTGTATGTATATTTTTTATTGCTGTATCTACAGTAGTTGCTGAGACAGTACTGGCACTGTGTAGGTGTTCAGTAAGCTTCTAATGAATAAGAAAAGTTATTCCCTGACTCGGAAAAACACAATATTTTTGTGAGTTGCCTTTAGGAAGCATGTGTCATACCTCATAGCTACATATATATAAGAAACATAAAACGTACTCCTAAGTGCTGAATCTGGAGCTTGAAGGGTAAAATTACACACCAGTACAGGAAGGGGTTTAGTTTGCATTTCCCATGCAAAGGGTTTGAATCACACAACGCTCATTTCCTACTGTATTAAGAAGGAGAGTTTAAAATTCTAAAAAAAAAATTCGATGAACACTGCTGGAAAGCAACAATCACATATTCACTCTAACAATATGCTCACACTCCCGCCAACAGAAGAAGACGCTCATTACACCTGCAGAGGGATGCGTGTATGTGGAAACAATGGTGCATTCACATCACTAGAAAAAGAAAGAGCTTTTTTGTAAAATGTGCTCACTGGTATGAGCACTGAATACTAACAACACATCAGTCCCCTGACGTGACTAAATATATGTCAAAGTGTACTTGCTGTTTCCATCATTTTCAATAATTTCAACAAATACAAGTATTTCATAATTCTTCATCCAGAGAGGTCTCCTGCACGCTCCTCAGGGATTCATGCAAAGTCGGGTTTTCTATTTTATACTTTGTATGTGGCCGTGGGCTTATTATGAATTTTCATGGTTGATTATATTTTATATGAATACCAGCATCATATACTTTCATTTCAATTCATTATGGCTGGCCTTAGCACGACGACCTTTCGGTTTTATTTTCATTGCCCTTTTCTCAGCCATCAGCAATCCTGGGTTTATTGCACTAGAGCAGTAATGCTGCTGACTTTGGAAGAATAAGGTAATGGAGACTTACTTTAGTTTCAGCATAAGTACTTTGAACCACCAACTTCATACACTTTTCAAAGCCTGTGGAGTCAGTGGTCACATATGAAAATGAGTCTGTGAAATGACGTGGGTCTGGAAGACAGAAGTTTGGACAATATTATGATCCCTGTCCTGTGTTTCTGTTGGGAGGAGACGCTGTCCTTGGCTCTCTCCTATTAACTTCCTTCTGTGATTAACAGCATTTTCAGGTCTCTGGGTCCTATGTTTTCAAAGCAGAAGATGGGGACCAAACCCTTTGGGCACCTTCTCTGTAAATATTTATATATAGTAGTTGAATTAATCATTGGAGTTTTGTCATAAAATTACATTTCACTAAAAAATATCTTCATTAATATTTTTTCTCCCTATAAGGAATGAGCAGAAGCAAAAGAGAGAGAAAAAATAGAGGTATTATCTAAAGTTATCTAAGTACAATTTGCAGAGAAATAAATTACTCAGGAGAGTTAAAAATAAATGAATACACTGAAAATATATGATTGGAATAGACAATTTAGTTGTGGTAAAAAATAATAGATAATCCAAATGATCC
>NW_004444217.1:1399631-1401082 GCF_000243295.1 Trichechus manatus latirostris
TTTTTTCTCATTCCCTTTACTCAATCTCTTTAAATAAAAGACTGTGTGTTCCTCTTTCTTGATGGGTGTTTTTCTTCAACATCCATACAAGTCAGGAGTTTGGCTTCTTTGGGACACTGATAAATAAGCTGTCTCATGGACACAGGCAAAGGTTTTAATAAATTGTCTATCTGCTGAGGAATTGGTAAGAGACTTCCAATTCTAGAGCTCTCAGAGACAAACTAGAGTTCTCCATCGCTGCAAGAAAGGGTGGTCACTCAGCCCCCAATGATGTTTCTTGTTATTGTTGTTATTAGGTGCCATAGAGTCGATTCGGACTCATAGCGGCCCTACGTACAACAGAATGAAACACTGCCCAGTTCTGTGCCACCCTCACAATCATTGTCATGATTAAGCTTATTGTTGCAGCCACTGTGTCAATCCATCTCATTGAGGGTCTTCCTCTTTTTCGATGACCCTCTTCCAAGCATGATGTCCTTCTCCAGGGACTGATCTCTCCTGATAACATGTCTGTCATGGATTGAATTGTGTCCCCCAAAAATATGTGCTAACTTGGTTAGGCCATGATTCCCAGTATTACGTAGTGGTCCTCCATTTTGTGATTGATACAATTTCCATCTGTGTTGTAAATCCTAATCTCTGCCTGTGGTTAATGAGGCAAGATTAGATTATGTTAAAGTGGATTAGGGTGGGATGCAACACCCTTGCTCAAGTCACATCCCTGATCTAATGTAAAAGCAGTTTCCCCGGAGTGTGGCCTGCACCGCCTTTTATCTAAAAGAGAACGGGAATCACCACCAGCATTTTTTAATGAGATGGGGAAACAAATCAACAACTTCATATGGAAAGGAAAGAGGCCTCGAATAAATAAAGCATTACTCAAGAAGAAGAACATAGTGGGAATCCTCACACTACCTGATTTTAGAACCTATTATACTGTCACAGTAGTCAAAACAGCCTGATATTGCTACAGCAACAGATACACAGACCAATGGAGCAGAGTTGAGAATCCAGACAGAAATTCACCCACCTATGAGCAGCTGATATTTGCCAAAGCCCAAAGTCCGTTAATTGGGGAAAAGGCAGTCTGTTTAACAAATGGTGCTGGCATAACTGGATATCCATCTGCAAAAACCTGAAACAAGACCCATACCTTATACCATGCACAAAAACTAACTTGAAATCGATCAAAGACTTAAATATAAAATTGAAAACGGTAAAGATCATGGAAGAAAAAATAGGGACAACGCTAGGAGCCCTAATACATGGCATACACACAATACGAACCATAAGTAACAATGCACAAGCACCAGAAGAGAGGCTAGACACATGGGAGCTCCTAAAAATCAAACACTTATGCTCATCTAAAGACTTCACCAAAAGAGTCAAGACAAACTACAGACCAGGAAAAAGATTTTGGCTACGACAAATCTGATCAGTGTCTAATCTCT
>NW_004444217.1:1401182-1402580 GCF_000243295.1 Trichechus manatus latirostris
TCCTCTTTCTTGATGGGTGTTTTTCTTCAACATCCATACAAGTCAGGAGTTTGGCTTCTTTGGGACACTGATAAATAAGCTGTCTCATGGACACAGGCAAAGGTTTTAATAAATTGTCTATCTGCTGAGGAATTGGTAAGAGACTTCCAATTCTAGAGCTCTCAGAGACAAACTAGAGTTCTCTATCACTGCAAGAAAGGGTAGTCACTCAGCCCCCAATGATGTTTCTTGTTATTGTTGTTATTAGGTGCCATAGAGTCGATTCGGACTCATAGCGGCCCTACGTACAACAGAACGAAACACTGCCCAGTTCTGTGCCACCCTCACAATCACTGTCATGATTAAGCTCATTGTTGCAGCCACTGTGTCAATCCATCTCATTGAGGGTCTTCCTCTTTTTCGAGGACCCTCTTCCAAGCATGATGTCCTTCTCCAGGGACTGATCTCTCCTGATAACATGTCTGTCATGGATTGAACTGCGTCCTCCAAAAATATGTGCTAACTTGGTTAGGCCATGATTCCCAGTATTACGTAGTGGTCCTCCATTTTGTGATTGATATAATTTCCCTCTGTGTTGTAAATCCTAATCTCTGCCTGTGGTTATTGAAGCAAGATTAGATTATGTTAAAGTGGATTAGGGTGGGATGTAACACCCTTGCTCAAGTCACATCCCTGATCCAATGTAAAGGCAGTTTCCCCAGAGTGTGGCCTGCACCACCTTTCATCTAAAAGAGATAAAAGGAACGGGAATCACCACCAGCATTTTTTAATGAGATGGGAAAACTAATCAACAACTTCATATGGAAAGGAAAGAGGCCTCGAATAAATAAAGCACTACTCAAGAAGAAGAACATAGTGGGAAGCCTTACACTACCTGATTTTAGAACCTATTATACCGCCACAGTAGTCAAAACAGCCTGATATTGCTACAGCAACAGATACACAGACCAATGGAGCAGAGTTGAGAATCCAGACATAAATTCACCCACCTATGAGCAGCTGATATTAGCCAAAGCCCGAAGTCCGTTAATTGGGGAAAAGGCAGTCTGTTTAACAAATGGTGCTGGCATAACTGGATATCCATTTGCAAAAAACTGAAACAAGACCCATACCTTATACCATGCACAAAAACTAACTTGAAATGGATCAAAGACCTAAATATCAAATCAAAAATGATAAAGATCAAGGAAGAAAAAATAAAGACAACACTAGGAGCCCTAATACATGGCATAAACGCAATGCAAACCATAAGTAACAATGCACAAGCACCAGAAGAGAGGCTAGACACATGGGAGCTCCTAAAAATCAAACACTTATGCTCATCTAAAGACTTCACCAAAAGAGTCAAGACAAACTACAGACCGGGAAAAAGGTTTTGGCTACGACAAATCTGATCAG
>NW_004444217.1:1420919-1422073 GCF_000243295.1 Trichechus manatus latirostris
GAAGTCTTAACATTATTTTTAACTTCTGTAATTGTCCTGCTTTCCATACTTTTTTCTTTCTTTTTTGGCAGTTGTTTGTTTACCAAATGTCTTTTTTCTTAAGAAATGAAACATCTTTTCCTCCTTATAAGAAAGCATAACAGACTAAGGAAAGAAAATTATCAGTCTCTGATCTATCACACAGAAATATCCAGTATTATCATTTTGTGTATATATGAACACACACACATTCATTTTTGATTTTGTAAAAATTTAGTAATAATATAATTCCAAATGACTTTCTTCAAAAGCTTAGCATTGGAAACACAAAATAGCCAGGAAGAAAAGGGGAAGGGAGAATGAAGAGAATGATAAGTTTAAACAATTGTTCATGTAGACAACCTCAGTCCAACATAACAGCGATATTCTTTAAAGATAATGCAAAAGAAGGAACATGTAAATTCATTTGGGTGTACGTAAAACAGAGGTTGAAGGAAGTAATCATTGAAACTGGGAATTGAAAGCCACCTGTAATAGTCACTGAGTGTACATATTTTTATGAGAACACTGTTATCTAACTTAATCTACAAACACTAAGACCTCTTTGGAATCCTCTATCACCCCACCATCACCACCCTCTCTAACTTTGCTGGTGTGTTAACTGAAGCTCATATCAAGTTTCACAATTTTTAGAGAAAAGACATCAAACACATTGTCTTAGTCTCCTAGTTCTGCTGTAACAGAAATGCCACAATTATGTGACTTTAAAGAACAAAAATGTATTTTCTCAACAGTTTAGGAGGCTAGAAGTCTGGATTCAGGGCACCAGCTATAGGCGAAGGCTCTGTCTCCATCAGTTCTGGGGGAAGATCTTCGTCTTAGCTTCTGTAGCCCCAGTGTTCCTTGGTTCCTTGCCTATGTTTACATGGTATCTATTTTCACTGATCCAGTCCACCCAGCCCCCTTAGTTCTGGCTCATCTCTGTGAGTCTGCTGCTCCTTATAATCCAGAGGTGATTAGGTTTATGACATACCCTACAGTGATAGGACCTCGCTAACATAACAAGGAAAACCTTATCTCCAGACAGGATTGCATCCACGTATAGGGGTTACGATTCCAACATATATTTTGGGGGGACACAATTTAATCCATAACATATATAGAGTTGATTTTTT
>NW_004444217.1:1423261-1424987 GCF_000243295.1 Trichechus manatus latirostris
TTTTTCATTTTGCTAAATGAAGAAACACCTCATTCTCACACTAGTTCTGTGTTTATAGTGTACGAAACGCAGGGCATAACAAGTAGAAAAGTACATTTTTGAAGTAGGAAATATTCTATAGAAATTGGTCTGTTACATTAAAATATTAAAAGTCAGACTACAGTTTGTAATCTGCATCTCACTGCCTTACTAAGAATTATATTTATTGGAAATCTCTGACAGTCATCATACAACAACTTGAACCATTTACTCATTTGTTTTCATTTAATTAACAGGCAATTATTGTTTTTAACCATGAACTAATTTGAGTGTTAACAACACAAAGGTTTTTAAAATAGTAATAAAATACATGCTACCTATCTTCAAGAGAATCCAGTGAATGAAATATTGAGTACTTTAGAGTAATTGATCAGAAAGTTTTTCCCAAGTAAAAATGGCACTTTTTTTTTTTTGATGTGAAAATGAACATTTTGATTTCTCAACATGCTATTCTTTACCTATTTCTTACTGTAATATTATTACTAAAACTCTTTCAATAGAGTTTGCAAGGGGCAATAAGTTGGAAATATTCCAGGGTCAATAAATTTAAAATATCTTATATATCTAATGAAAGATAATTCTTCTTTTAGGAATTGGCTCAGCGTTTCTTTTTTATAAAAGCAACTGATGGTTCTGGACAGAGTAAAGCAGACATATGTTTGATAACGCAGACATTCTCAGATATGTATGTCTGTATTCAAACAGCAGTGTAAGATTATGCCTGAAGTAATAACTGCAACAAATTCACTTTATTGAGCAATTTTCTCCAAACACCTTATTCATCTTTGAAGAAATGGGAAGATTTAGCTGTCAATGAACGCTAAGATTTTTTATTGCAGAGATCTCTGATATCCAACTCTCTTTCCTGTCCCTTATTTCTTTCTGATTCCTGGATTTCTCTGCTTTAATACTTTATATTAAAATGTCAAAAAAAAAAAAAAAGAAACTGTACTGTCTTACTCCCAAAGTAAGGAGCCCTGGTGCCTCAGTGGCTAAGCGCTCGGCTGCTAACAGAAATGTCGGTGGTTTGAACCCACCAACTTCTTCGCATGAGAAAGATGTGGCTTTCTGCTTCTGTAAAGATTACAGCCTTGGAAACCCTGTAGGGCAGTCCTACAGGGTCGATGTAGTCGGAATTGACTCACAACAACGGATACTCCCAAACTGCTATTCCTCCTTTTATTTCCTCAATGTTAATAGACCACATGTTCTTCATTGGCCTTAAAATACCACTTACCTTCACGCACTATAGAGCCAAGTCTCACTCACTTGTGGCCTATTGCAGATGTTTCTTTTCTTTTCTATTTCCATAACTACACCCTTAGCCCTAATTAACACTGACCATCCATCATGTCAATTCATCTAACAAAATCTCCTTTGAAGTCTATTTATCTCATAGAAGAAGCAAAATCATCAAGTTTTATTAGCAAAACAATGCAATGTATCTTGTTCTCGCATAAAATTGAAATACCAAAATTCTAGTAAACTCAGAATTAAGTACGATTTTTCAAAATACATGTAAAATACTTCGGTGGCAACCCTGAATCTAAAGTTTAGTTCTTCACAAAAAAATGGTGACTGTACATCTCCCAGGCTCTTCCTACCTCTGCACACTTGTGCCACACCTCTCTACTCTAAGCACATTACGGTTCAGGTGGACCAAGCCCTCTGTACCTCTTCCAATGTA
>NW_004444217.1:1428673-1429604 GCF_000243295.1 Trichechus manatus latirostris
AGACTGCTTCAAACCTATAAAGATAAGGGTAAAATTCATGGTAACCACAAAGAAAGTTAACAAACCAACTCATAAAAATAAAGATGAAAATCATAAAGTCTCAGCAAAAACAAAACCTACAAAAACAAATCCACCAGCCACTCCTTGGAAACCCTACGGGGCAGTTGTACTCTGTCCTACAGGGTTGCTGTAAGTTGGCATCGAAGAGCAGTGGGTTTGATTTTCTGGTTGGTTTTTAACTGGCCAATTAGATCATGATAAGCAGACTTAACACCTGATGTAACTTAAAATTTTCATTTGTCTTATTAATATTCTTATTAATCTATTTGTGTTTAAACTAATTAAAGTCAACATTTCTCAGGAGAAGTGTCTAGAAATCTGTACTCCACAATCCACAGTGGAACATTTTAAATAAGTGTGGAGCTTTGCTCTAATAGTGCATTCCAATTTTTCATTATTTTAATGCCATTATTGTGTACAGTTATAAATCAGTGAAGGATTACTTTGGTATCATATACATGAGTCAAACCTATTCTTTGTCAAACTAAACCAAGAACCACATCAGGACCAAGAGACTAATCTTATGATGACACTTGGTTGCCTACTACGTTTCCTTATTAGGTGTTGAATAGAAAATTTAATCCTCCCTCATTCCTGCAATGCTATACTCACACCCGACCTCTTTAAACTATTAAAAAGCAAAGATGTCACTTTGAAGACTAAGGGGAGCCTGACCCAACCCATGGTATTTTCAATCACTCCATATGCGTGCGAAAGCTGGACAATGAATAAAGAAGACTGAAGAAGAATTGATGCATTTGAATTGTGATGGTGGTGAAGAATATTGAACGAACTACCGAAAGAATTAATAAATCTGTCTTTGGAGAAGTAAAGCCAGAATGCTTCTTAGAATGAAGGATGGGGAGACTTC
>NW_004444217.1:1430716-1432456 GCF_000243295.1 Trichechus manatus latirostris
AATACACCAATTTTTTTTCTTTTTTTGATGCTTTTATTACCCAAAATGGAGCCCTGGTGGTGCAGTGGACCACCACCAAAACGTCAGCAGTTCAAATCCACCAACTGCTCCTTGGAAACCCGCTGGGGCAGTTCTACTCTGTCCAATAGGTTCACTATGAGTTGGAATCGACTCGATGGCAACGGGTTTAGGTTTTTTTTTTTTTTGCTATTACCCAAAATATTTTGATTTCTGATTCCTCAAATGTTGAATTAAAATGTAAAGAATAAATAAAAATAGACCTGTTATTAAATAGTATAATACGAATATTAAAATTTATTTATCCTTTTAAATTTTATTTTATTCTTTCTGATAACAGAGTGAGTCTCAGTGTGTGGCTTGTCTTAAACCCATGCTACTTGTTAATTTTCTTTTTAACAAGGACAAAGTTGGCTTCATTCTCAGAATGTGTAGCTAAAATAAAATAATACTGATATGTTTCACTATTCCATTATTTAATAGTCATTTTTGTTTGTTGCAACTCATTCTGGTTTTCCTTTATGGACATGCTATAAAGTTTACTGCATAAATAAATTCACTGAACAATAAAGAAACGAAATTTAATACAAAGCAAATTATTAAGTAAATAATTGTAGTGGTGACATCTCGAGATGGTACAAATTGTGACAATTTCATATTGATGCTGAATAAGGAAAAGGCAGAAAAGTGGCTAGTTTGTTAAATAACATGAGTCTAAAATGAGACAGAATATTTACATTTGAGCAGATGAGCCATTGTTTTGATGAGGAAAATGAGCCCTGTTTTAATACACTTCTGTTTTTATAATTCTAGTATTATACAGGGACAGCATGTTCCATTTAGCAAGAATACACTTTGGTCATCTTGACCGGTATAAGTAAAACCTGGGCCGAACAAATATTCTATTTTCAGAAATCAATTTACTTTGTTGAAAAATTTCTGCCATAACATGCCTCCAAGTAGGAATTGTGGTGGTTTTTACTTTCTTTTGGATGCATAAAATAGACACATTTCATTAGAATCTTTTACTTTTTCGTCACGATTTTAGGCATAACTTCTTATGTATTGTGACTGGTAAATATGAAGAACTTAATTTCTTTTTAGAAACAGTAAACAAAATTGAGATTTTTAATACATTAAGTTGATTAAAAAATATATTTACCGCATTTGTATACTCATGTAATTATCAAAAAACCCGACCTGAAGCTAGAATTATTAAGCTTTAAGACTCTGTTTGGTCTGACTGCAATTTATAGAAATAATTCAGTTATCAAGCAATAACGTATGATTTATTGCTGAGAAGTCAGTCATTTAAAAAAGATCTAGTAATTCCCGGTGAGAATTTAAAAAAAAAAATTTATGTTAAATCCATAAATAATTGAAACTGAAGGAAATGAGTTAAAATGTAATCTTTGGAAACACTAATCTGTGCTAGGGAGGCTGTATTATACCCTGTTCTCACAGTGCTGGCTTCTTTTGTTTAAAGGTTTGTCATTTACAATTCAGATGTCCTCAGGGACAAGTATTTTTTGCTGTTCCTTTTTTCAGTATTGAAAGTTCTATCAATAATTCTTAAATAAATTAGTATGCAAATATCCAGGTAGGAGCATAGCACCGCAACACAAGATTCTTCCCTACAAAATATTTCTACTTCATATTAAATCAAATGATTTTGTTTATTACATTGCTGGTAGAAATGAAATAATGAAATAATGTTACGTA
>NW_004444217.1:1433737-1437496 GCF_000243295.1 Trichechus manatus latirostris
TTTTATTTCCAAACAGATATGAAGGTCACTAATATAAGAGAGGCATCTCAGGTAGTTGGAAACCTGCTGTGATAATTTGCATATGGATGGGTTTTCTATATTTTCTTACAATAGCTTAGAAATCATCCCTGGTAGAGACACCACAAAGCAGTCTACTACGTCCTCATCAAGCAGCTTATTTGTCCTACTCTCTCATCCACTAACCTCTCTCCTACTCTATGAATCAATGAAATTAAGGGCCTGGAATTTCAGACACAATGTAAAATGCCAATTTATAGAAGTGAGTACACAACCTTCCCGAGCAAGTTCTCACTCCAAAACTAAAAAACCAAACCCGTTTCTGTCAAGTAGATTCTGACTCATAGTGACTTCTATAGGACAGAGTAGAACTGCCCCATGGGGTTTCCTAAGCTGTAATCTTTATGGAAGCAGACTGCTGCATCTTTCTGCCGTGGAGTGTCTAATGGGTTTGAACCGCCAACCTTTCAGTTAGCAGCCTACCACTTAACCACTGAGCCACCAGGGTCTGAGAGAAGCTAGAAATAAGTCTGTGGCTTCAGCCTAAAACCTGGCTTCTCTGGACCCTTATATCAGCCCAATCAGGGAAGGCTGCGGTTCATCTTATCCTTTCTGGCAGAGCTAACATCCCTTCCTTCTATACTCTCTGTTCCGATTCACCTCCAGTGGGGCCTTGTAATTATGCTTCCGGCTCACTGACATCACTGGCATGGCACCATTTTGGATTGGTGTATTGGTGATGACCTTAACGTGGGCTCACAATGCTCACTCCAGCATTCTCCAACATTCTCCAAGATAACATTTGCGTAGCATCTCCATTAATATTTCCTCTCCCTTTACCAGGCATTTTCTAGGAAGTACCTCTAGATAATCCAACATTTTAGCTTCTCACAGCTAAAGTCGGTTTGCCATGTTCCCCAAATTTTATATTAAAACATATATCTCATATTTTTTTTTCACTGTAACACCTTTCCCCTGTGTATTGGCATCCACCCATTTCTGTTGATTTTTGTTCAGTAATCAAACTCATAATTTTCTGTTTACCTCTGAAAATACATTCAGGGGAGGACAAACTCATTCTCAGAAAATGGATTCCTTTTAAATGCAAAGAGTATGGTCATATTTTGCAATTAATCTTAGGGAACTTTTAGTCCTTTATTTCTTACATTCCTTATAAATACCATGGTTTTCTCCAAATTAATATCCCTACACAGTTAACCCTTATCAATCGTGGAAGTTGTACTTTGAAAGTACAGCATGGTTGAAAAAAACCCTGGCAGGGAATAGGAAGGACTCAGAAAAGGAGGACTAGAACTCAACAAAATCATACAACATAACATAATAAGGGACTTTAAAAAAAATGTTGTGGACAGTCCATGCAAGTGTTTGAAATCAATCTCTTCCAAAACCCAACTGAAATGATTGTCAAGAGTGTACAAGTCATCCAATGTATTAGTTATCTAGTGTTGCTGTAAAAAAACACCACAAGAGGGTGGTTTTACCAAATTTATTTTCTCACAGTTTATGAGCTGAAGTGTAAACTCAGGGCACCAGCTCTAGGGGAGGCTCTCTGTCTCTGTCCACCCTTGAGGAAGGTCCTCAACTCTTTTCAGCTTCTATTCCTAAATCCTTTGGCAATTATTTATCTTCCCTGCCATTGGTGCTTGCTGGTTTGCTTGAGCTACTTTTTAATATCTCAGAAAAGACTGGCTTAAAACGCACCCTGCATGGATACAGCCTCATTAACATAACAAAGAAAACCCATTCCCAAATGGGATTATAACCACATGTATACGGGTTAGGATTTACAACACATATTTTTGGAGACATAATTCAATAACATTGACCGACAAGGCCAAGGGGAATAGGAGAGGATACCACAGCATCAATATTTTGGAAGCTGAAAGCAGGTGTAACTAATATATCACAGCCGAGAGCATTGAAACATGTTCTAGCAATACATGAAGCCCAGAAACGAGATAGTTGGTGTAAAAGATTACCCTAGGTCTCAGAATCTGGAAGCATCAATTAATTCTCAAATGAGGGGATAGGCAAGGCTCTAGAAGAAACAGGCTTATCTTTGTTTCTCCAAGATTCTCTCTCCCTCCCAATGTGGAAGGGGAATCTTGTGCCTTCCTCTCCTTAAAAATCCCAGCAGGGGGATAAAAGTTGTATTTCTTGGAGAGGCTGATCCCCAGTCCCTTGAAACTCTGAAGCAGATCACGTTGCAGGTGGTGGCACCTGGGTTGAAAGTAGGGTATAAAATAAAAGTACACTTACATAAGAGTGAGATTCCTGTGCTCAAATCTTCACTTGGTTCCAACAAATTTTGGCACCCTGGATTACAACCAACCCACAGGCAAGCAATTGAAGAGCTTCTCTCCAGTGAAACTGGCTAACCTAAGGGAAGAAGCCCAGAACAAACGCAAGTTCAGATATCCCATAAAAGAGCAATGCAACCTGATCACACCTGACTGAAGCCCACCAATAGACATGATGCACCAATAAAAATGGAACTAATAATAGTTCATGTATTTGCATTTCAGTTTATCCACCAGAAACAAATGGGTGTGGCAACTTTTATTTCTTCTTCCTGTTGCCTGAAGCAAAAGTAGAGCCTACACAAGTTAATATAAAGAGAGGAGATAAATAAAATAATTGCGGATTTTAATTTTCACATGCAAACATAAGCCACATCATTCCAAAATCAAATCTGGTAAAATTGATGTTGGAATTTACTGTTCTTTGTGAGTACCTTTGGTTTTTATTTCCATTAGTTCATTTTTTTTCCCTACCATTGTCACTTCTCCATGATAATTCTTTCAAAATGGTCTTAATCTTTTCATAAATCAAAACAAATATTACTGTTATGGATTGAATTGTAACCCCCCAAAATATGTCTTGGAATCTTAACCTTTATATCTGTTGAAAGGAGACCTGGTAGCGCATTGGTTAAGCACTCCACTGCTAACCCAAAGATCAATGGTTTGAATCCACCAGCTGCTCCGTTGGAGAAAGATGTGGCAGTCTACTTCCATAGATATTTACAGCCTTGGCCACCCTATGGGGCCGTTCTAATCTATCTTACAGGGTCACTATGAGTCAAAATCGACTCAGTGGCACACAACAACATACCTGCGGATATACTTTCATTTGAGAAAAGGTTTTGTTATGTTCATGAGCTCCTATCAGTGTAAGATACGTCCTGAATCAACTCTGAGATGAGGGAAGATAGATGTTACATGAAGATCGCGAGGACACTGGGGTACACCTGGGCTATAGAAGTTGAGACAGGCTATTCCCCCAGAACTGACACAGAAACAGACTTCCCCTATGGCCAGTCCCCTGAATTTGGACTTCTAGACTCTTAAACTGTGAGAAAATAAATTGCAGTTTTTCAAAGCCATCCACACATGGCATTTCTTTTTGAGTAGTGCTAGGTAACTAATACAATTATCTTTTTTCCAAAAAGTTCACTAATATTTGAATTAGTAAAATTGGGCCATTTATTTTAACAAGTCACAGAAAACTAACGTTTTCAAAACCTCAAGATAGTTATTAGTGACTGCAATAATTAGGTTCTTTTGAGTAAACTTGAGGGCTTACTATAACAGCTTATTACCATCCACAAATTTTCTGGCAATGTTTACTTTGCCCTAATGAAATCTATTGGCTACATGGTCCATTCAATCATTTCAAAAGAAAAGAAAAGATAAAGCTAATTGGGTAAAGATGCTGAAA
>NW_004444217.1:1460613-1468817 GCF_000243295.1 Trichechus manatus latirostris
AAAAAAAAGGTTGAGAAGTTGGAGGGTTAATATGTTGTGGGGTTGTTAACCAATGTCGTAAAACAACATGTGTACTACTGTTTCATGAGAAACTAATTTGTTTTGTAAGCCTTCACCTGAAGTACAATAAAATATTAAAAAAAATACACATACCAAAAAAAAATTAAACAAAAATAAAAAAAGATGAAATTAAATTTACTGATGAGTAAGGAAAACACTTGTTTCCATAGAAAGATTTTTATTTATGTTCTCTGTCGACATGAAAATGTATCTGTTCTTCATGATAATAAAACTGCAGTGGTAATATGTACACTAAAACAATATCTTAAAATATACCTGATTTTAGATATCTTTTGTAAGACTAAGTTAAATTTTAAAAATTTAGTAATGACACCCATTGTTATTTTGTATGTGTATGTTTTATGTTTAAAATATGTACACGTGGAGTTACTTTAAAACTATTCGTGGATAATAGAAAAGAAACGCATGGTAACTCATTAAGTAGCATGGTCTTTGACTTGGTCTACGCAGTCAGTTCTCACTGTGAGATAGTAACAAAATTGCTTTCTGCCTCCCGGCGCGTGCTTGTTCTTCACCAGTTCCAAGTATTTGCTGTCGCATATAAGTCGGTTAAAGTTCACATTCATGCTTTTGTGCTGATCGGGGGTTTCGTAAGCGCAGAGAATCGCAAACGAACTACTTGCTCACGTCTGACGTTTCTAACACCGTTTGTGAAGTAGCCCTGGTGGCGTAGTGGGTAAGCGCTTGGCTGCTAACTGAAAGGTTGGTGGCTCTCACTCACCAGCCGCTCCACGGAAAAAGGACGTGGCAGTCGGCGCTCTTGGAAACCCTTTGAGGATATTCTGATACGTCCTATAGGATCTCTGTGAGTCGGAATGGATTTTTAATATCTTTTATTATGGTTGTTGAGAGTAGTTTAATTCTTGCTAATAAAGGCCAGCGATGTGGCCATATTTTGATCTTGGGCACCTGTTTTCTTACCTGAAAACTGTTTGTGATCTATCTCTTCTCCAGAATCAGACCTGAAATTTGGAGTCACAGACTGTTTCATACACCAAAACCAGCTTTGGTGCTTCCTAGACAACCACTAGGTGGCATCAAACGTTTGCTTTCTCACTTTGTGCTTTGTGACTGAACTCCAGAAAACGTAGGGACGCTGGGAGAAATTAGGTATGATAGTTATCCCCCCATGTTTTCTGAATTACCTTAATAATAACATGTCCTGTTTGTTAGGTTTACCATGTGGGGAAAACAGTCAAATTAAAAAGAAGAATTCAACCCACTGTGAAAACTACTACTTTCTTAGAATGAGGAAACACTGTGTACCTTTTTGGGACGGGGGAAATCATATTCATATTTATTGTACATGCTGAACCCTGACTATCCAATAATTTTCTTCTAAGATGTGATTTCTAGGTTTAAAATACCTTTTTACAACTGGAGGTAATTGTGACCCATGCTTTACAAGACTGATTTTAATACCTGATTATGTATTTACCAATGCTTTCAAAGCCTATAGTGTGTTCTTTGCCTCATAGCAATCACTGAAAAAGCCATACTCAATAATTAAGGGTAGAGCCATTTGCTTATGTAAAACTCCCCCAATAAGAGATTTCATTCTCCTCCATTCTGATATTTTTATAGTTTAACCAAAGCCATCCAGCCTTTCCATCAACATGTGGATTCTGCTTCCTTTTAAAATTTGCCTGAAGGCCCCAGCTGAAAGCCACAGGTCAAAGATTAAGTTTTCAGAAAGAAGTACCAAAAGAAGAGCAGTCTCAGAATCTCAATGAAAATAAGTTTATTAAGTACTTTTGTCATTTGAGACTACCAGGAATACACTCAACCTAAGGGCTTATCAGTTTAAGCATTATCACTGTGAGCAGATACCTGAGAGATTATACCAAGTAATTCAAAATTTAGGATTTTTAAGAAGTTCTTAGTCCAAAAATAGACATTTATAGAAATAGACTTTAATTCAAGATAAGCAGAATAAGAGGATTAAATGAAAAGCAATTGTGATTATTGATCTTGAAATTATTTTTAAGCTTCTATTTTTGGACAAAGAACCTTTTCCTCTTCTTACCCTACACTGAACTTGAACTTCAGAGGTTATACCTTTGGAAACTGAAATAGACTATTTCTCTAATAACACTTTGTTAACAAATAACTAACCTGAATATTCCTGGTTATTGGCTTTTAAATCCTTTCATGATACATATATTTTTTAATTTTAGAGTCTTCTCAACTTTAATTATAATAATAATATTATGCAATTCAGATGCTCCAATATGAGGGGGTGAGAGAACTGGATATTCGGAATACTTTCTCCAATGCACCCATGTCATCAGAATTCATGAATGCATAAAATGACTTGAATGCTCTCTTTGAGAGGGCAATTATTATATAGAAAAAAATTTAATATAGAAAAATATGAGTATATTATACTGAATAATGGATTTTCATGTGATTTTTAGGACAATTAATTTTAGTAATTGTGTTTCAGAGGAGAAAGTTAAAGTGGGCAATGCTTAGAAAAAAATCAGAGCTACGCTTTGTTAAAGGGTACTGAGTTAAATTTTACTTATCCTAGTTATTCTAACCGATGACTTCTTCATTGCAAATACCTTTTATCACCAACATAAACGGTGACTATATATGCGGACCTTGCCAGATGGAATACACAGAAATCAAATCGACTATATATGTGGAAAGAGAAGATGGAAAAGCTCAATGTTACCAGTCAGAACAAGGCCAGGGGCTGACTGTGGAACAGACCATCAATTGCTCCTATGCAAGTTCAAATTGAAACTGAAGAAAATTACAAGAAGTCCACAAAAACCAAAATATGACCTTGAGTGTATCCCGCTTGAATTTAGACCATCTCAAGAACAGATTTGACACACCAGGCACTAATGACCAAAGACCAGACCAGCTGTAGAATGACATCAAAGACACTATATATGAAGAAAGAAAGAGGTCATTAAAAAGATAGGAAAGAAAGAAAAGACCAAAATGGATGTCAGAAGAGACTCTGAAAGTTGCTCTTGAACATTGAGTAGCTAAAGTGAAAGGAAGAAATGATGAAGTAAAAGAGCTGAACAGAAGATTTCAAAGGTCAGCTTGAGAAGACAAAGTAAAGTGTTATAATGACATGTGCAAAGACCTGGACATAGAAAACCAAAAGGGAAGAACATGTTCAGGATTTCTCAGACTGAAAGAACAGACGAAAAAATTCAAGTCTCAAGTTGCAATAGTGAAGGATTCTACAGGGAAAATGTTAAACAATGCAGGAAGCATTAAAGAAGATGGAAGGAATACACAGAGTCACTATACCAAAAAGAACTGGTCAGCGTTCAACCATTTCAGGAGGTAGTACATGATCAAGAACCGATGGTACTGAAGGAAGAAGTCCAAGCTGCACTGAAGGCATTGGCAAAAAACAAGGCTCCAGGAACTGACGGAATACCAACTGAGATGTTCCAACAAACGGATGCAGCACTGGAAGCGCTCACTTGTCTATGCCAAGAAATTTGGAAGACAGCTACCTGGCCAACTGACTGGAAGTGATCCAGATCCAGATTTATGCCTATTCCCAAGAGATGTGATACAACTGAATCCGGAAATTGTGGAACAATATCATTAATATCACACACAAGTAAAATTTTGCTGAGGATCATTCAAAAGACACTGCAGCAGTATATTGACAGGGAACTGCCAGAAATTCAAGCTGGATTCAGAACAGGACATGGAACCAGGGATATCATTGCTGATGTCAGATGGATCCTGGCTGAAAGTAGAGAACACAAGAAAGATGTTTACCTGTATTTCATTGACTATGCAAAGGCATTCGGCTATGTAGATCATACCAAATTATGGATAACATTGCAAAGAATGGGAATTTCAGACCACCTAATTGTGCTCATGCAGAACCTGTACATAGATCAAGAGGCAGTCTCAAACAGAACAAGGGAATACTGCGTGGTTTAAAGTCAGGAAAGGTGTGTGTCAGGGTTGTATCCTTTCACCATAAGTATTCAACCTGTGTGCTAAGCAAATAATCTGAGAAGCTGGACTATATGAAGAAGAATGAGGCATCAGGATTGGAGGAAGACTCATTAACAAACTGCATTATGTAGATGACAACCTTGCTTGCTGAAAGTGAAGAGGACTTGAAGAACTTACTGATGAAGATCAAATACCACAGCTTCCACTATGGATTACAAGTCAACATAAAGAAAACAAAAACCCTCACAACTGGACCAATAAGCAACATCATGATAAACAGAGAAAAGATTGAAGTTGTCAAGGATTTCATTTTACTTGGATCCACAATCAACCATGGAAGCAGCAGTCAAGAAACAAAAAGACGTATTGCATTGGTCAAATCTGCTGCAAAAAGCCTCTTTAAAGTGTCGAAAAGCAAAGATGTCACTTTGAAGACTGAGGTGCCCCTGACCCAAGCCATGATGTTTTCAATCTCCCAATATGTATGCGAAAGCTGGATGATGAATAAGGAAGATGGAAGAAGAACTGACATCTTTGAATTGTGGTGTTGGCAAAGAATATTGAATATACCATGGACTGCCAAAAGAACAAACAACTCTGTCACGGAAGAAGTACCACTGGAATGCTCCTTTAAAGCAAGGATGGTGAGACTACTTCTTACATACTATGGACATTTTATCAGGAGAGATTAGTCCCTGGAGAAAGACATCATGCTTGGTAAAGTGGAGGGCCAGCAAAAAACAGGAAGACCCTCAACAAGATGGATTGACACAGTGGCTGCAACAACGGGCTCAAGCATAACAATTGTGAGGATGGCTCAGGACCAGGCAGTGTTTCGTTCTGTTGTATGTAGGGTTGCTATGAGTCAGAACCGACTCAACGGCACCTAACAACAAAAACAATTATTCTTAATATATTAACAACAAAAGCTTATTCATAGATAACTTTTCATCAGAGTCTATGTAGATTCTGTAGAATATATGCCATGTATTAGTTGCCCTTGACTACAAAATTACTCAAAATGACGGTCACGAAGTATACAAAATACCTTTACTGGGATCTTTCTTTTTCTAGGACAATGTAGCTATTTGAATGGAAATTTTAGCTCCTTACTATCAGAAAGTAGCTGAGAAAAAAGCATAATCTTGAGATAAATGTCCCATTTAAAGATACATTTAATGTAATTAGGTATGATAAGCTCACTATTGAAGAATAAAGATGTCGTGAAAACAAAGCGTACAAAAGCCTACCAGGAAGCCAATCTAGTATTTGTTTTAAAAAACATGTTGCCGTCGAGTCGATTCTGACTCATAGCGACCCTGTAGGATAGAGCAGAACTGCCCTATAGAGTTTCCAAGGAGCACCTGGTGGAGTCGAACTGCCGACCTTTTGGTTAGCAGCCATAGCTCTTAACCATGTTGCTTTAGGTCTTACAAAATCCCGGCCTTAGAAGTATTGATATTGTCAGAGGCAGATGAAGAATTTGGGAGAATTCAGGAGTCCTCAAAAAAGACGAATGCCACCATGATCAAAGGTAATGTAGGTTAAACCTACTGAAGGTAAATTGGATGGTTGCTCTCAATGTAGTTGAGAGTAGTTTAAAAGTTTTCTAATATAAGTAATAAAATAAATCACCTTAGGAAGCTATGCTACGAGTATTTCAAATACCAGCGTGTCACCCATGGTAAACAGGTTTCAGCAGAGCTTCCAGACTAAGACGGGCTAGGAAAAAAGGCTTGGTGATCTGCTTCCAAAAATTAACCACTGGAAACCCTATGGATCGCAACAGAATACTGTATGATATAGTGCTCGAAGATGAGCCCCCAGGTTAGAAGTCACTCAAAACACACAGTGACTGGAACAACGAACTCAAGTATGCAAACAATTGCGGAGATGGTGCAGGCCCTGACAACATTCTGTTCCGTTGTACGACTCATTGAGTTGCCTAGAGTTGGAGCTGACTGGAAGGCTACTAACAAGCACAACAGTAAGGACTTCCCATTATGCAGAAATTTGAAAGAAATGAGAAAGCAGCTGTGTGGCTATTCGGAAGAAGCATCTTCCAGGCTAAGGATAAGTAAGTACAAATTCCAGAAATAGTAGAGTGAGTGGAATAGCATGACCTCATCATTAAACCCGTGCCTCCTCCTTTGTTCCCAAGTCAAGGATCCTGTACGGCCTTCCTTCACTCTTCAAATCCAAACTATTCTATCTCTCACACTTAATTATTTATCCCCATGCCCATCCCTACTCCCTGAGTCCCCGTCATCATCATTTTATCATTTTATACCTCAATTCCTGCCATAGCCTCTTAACGGGTCTCCAAGAGTCCACTCTTGCCCACCTCTGTATTAATCAGGTTTTACTATATTGTGGCAAATCTTAGAGACAACAATAAAGCTTTATTCCTTGCTCACTTTCCTGTCCTTTGTGGGTCAGCTTTGCCTCAGTTCCTATCTGAAGAATTTTTTTCTACCCGAGACAGTGGAAAAGGAGAAATAATAGAAACACATGATGGCTCTTGAGATAAATCTTCTCCTTGCAAAGAACACACAGTAACTGCCCCTCCCACGTTAAGTGGCCAAGTCTGGTATCCATGGGCAAGAAGAAAAATACTCCCCTGGGCCCGGTACCAGAAGGTAGGGCCAGTAAATATTTTGATAAATAAAATAATCTACATAAATATCACCCCCCATTGTTACTGAACTTTAACCCGTTGGCATCGGGTTGATTCTGCACCATATCGACCATATAGGGCAGAACAGAACTTCCCCATAGTGTTTCCAAGACTGTAATCTTTATGGAAGCGGACGGCCACGTCTTTCTCCCTGGGAGCAGAGCGGTTGGTGGGTTACAACTGGGGACCTCTCCGTTAGCAGCCAAGCGCCTAATCACTGCACCACCAGGGATCTTTCAAACTTTAACCATGATGTCTCTAAAATATACGTGTAGTCATTTTATCCTCCGACTTAAAATAAATTCATGATTTTCCGTTATTAAGAAAAAAACGCAATTTCTTAAGCTGATTTTTTTTCTTTTTCTAATGGTATGGATCTTGTGTACTTTTCTAAAAATCTCTTTGTCATTCACTTTCCCACTGGATATTTCCAGACTTTTCTCTTTGACTGAAGCTGTCTCTTCCAAAGGGCTCTTATAATTAAATAGTCTTCAATTTAGAGGCTGGTTTCTCCAGGAAAAATCCCATTAAAGTATCCCATGACTTCCTGTCACCTTGAGAGGTTATATGGCTCACCTATGTTTTCAAAGCACTCATTCTTCTACTCTTAAAGAACTTAGCATGTTTTAACAAGTATTTGATTGTGTGTTCATTTACGTCTTTACTCCATATTGTAAATATTGTGAGAAAAGGAAAAGTTTCTGCCTAGATCCTGACACATAGTAGACGATCTGTTCATATTTGTGGAACAAATGAAAGGATTTTGTAATACTAAATTTTTGAAAGATCAAAGGTGTAGCTTTTGAATTATTAGAAAAAATGTCAAAATACAATTGTCCATCCCCCAAAATAAAGAATACAAAGGAAGTATTCTATTTAGATAAAAAGAGAAAAAAATACTAAAATGGAATTCCTATCTCAATGTGCTTCATCAAAATTAACTCAGCTGGTTAAAATATATAGAAGTCAGTTAAAAACAAACAAATAAATAAAGAACCAAAAAGCTTTGTTAGCTAAAAACTACTTAGGAAATTTCAGTTAACAAATCACAAAGTACTCCAAAGCAGATGATTAAGACCCTGTTACTTACTTGGAGATAATTGTGTGTTTTTCAGGTAGTTGAAAATTCTAGCACATCACAAAAGACATACATAAGAGTTTATGACAATTCTCTTCCACTGTTGCTCTTTGGAAACTATTCCATTATTCTCATGTAAAAGTCATTCACCTGTGGATTCACAGTGACAAAACCTTTGTATACAGGATTATTACCAGTGTAGACTGGACATTTCATGTTTCATGATTCTAGTAATAATTTTTTAAAAAGTACAGCTTAAGGAGTTCCGGCAAAATGGCGCTCTAGGCAGAAGCACCATGCCGTCCCTCCACAGCAAAGATCCGAAAAACTAAGCTGGACAGAGAATACAACAATCCTGAAACCCTAAAACATCAAATGAAGAGATAAAGAACTCAGCCAAGCACCAAATGGAGTGAGAAA
>NW_004444217.1:1476812-1484295 GCF_000243295.1 Trichechus manatus latirostris
ATGTAGAAATTTTTGAAATGGTGTATCTTTGGCTAAGTGTATTTTCACCAAAAAAAAAAAAAGGTTGAGAGGGTAGAGGGTTAATATGTTGTGGGATTTTTAACCAATGTCATAAAACAACATGTGTACTACAGTTTCATGAGAAACTATTTGTTCTGTAAGCCTTCACCTGAAGTACAATAAAATATAAGAAAAAAATTATGGTATACAATAAGAACAAAAATGTTTCCTACTTAAAAACAATTAAAAAAATAGAAAAAATAAAAGTACAGTTTAAAAAGACATTTAAAAAAACTGTCCCTAAAAGTGTAAGGAAAGATGTACAACCACACTATTAGTGGGTGTTTTTGTGGAAGAAATGTTCTGAAAAGCAGCTTTTTCTACGCACTAAACTTCTTTATTATATATCCAATGAATTAACGTATTACTGTATTGCTGATAATATATCTCCTTGATTAAATTTCTTAGAATTCTTTGTTTTGGTTATAAAAGTAAAATGATTTTGATGTCATCAACCAATGACTAACAGAAACACAGCCATAAAGCGACAAAATTGTGTATTTTTTTTTTTTTTTTTGGTCTGGGTTGGGTTCATTGCATTTTTTAATGGAACATAAGAATTCAAAATACTCAGACTCAAGGATAATCTTTTTCTCTTCCCAAGTAGATACCCAGAGAAAATAGGTGTATACACTCCCTTTTCCCTTGATGATGAATGTGCTGCCTTTCTGATACAGAGCTCTGAACGACTGTCTGAACAGATCAGTATATGTTCCTCAGGCAACGACCAGATTGACTCACTCTTTTTAAAGAAATTAAATTACCAGCTGAATGAACAGGAATTTCTATTTTAAAGTTAGTCAACTTAGTATTTAGTTAGTACAGTACAACAGTTTCCAAAGAGTTACCACCATCAATGTTATGGACATATTTCCTGGATAGAGAAGACTCTAATATTATTATAAATCGATTTATGAACCATGAATCTATAGCAAAGCCATCTGTTAAATTTGTAATAAAGATGAACAAACAGGCATTATGATTCGAAAAAAATAACGTACTATTCAAATACATACCTTAATCATTGCAAAAGGAAATGATTCATTTTCGTTGGCTTTGTTTTTGTTTTTGGAGAGGTTCACTTGAATACTGAATAATGTGGATATTCTTGAAATCAGTCAACAGCCAATGTAGTGAAAATAAAACAATGCATTACTTTGTATGAAGGATTTCTTTCCAAATGAATTGTTTTATATGGGAAAAAACCCATAGGTTTATTTACTTAAAATCAAATGTTCTCTGCAAGGAAAAACAAAGTCAGAGACGTCTGTTTTTTTTGTTTCTTTCATTTTTACTTTGGCCCCTGTGAAAACTTCTTCCCCTTTAACATCTTTATTTTTCTTGGTTCTTGAAATAGTAGTTCCAAATCTCATAATATAAAATTGACCTGTTGTGCATCATACAGAATATTTGGGACTTCTGTTATAGCAGTAAGAAATAAAAACATAACTGTAATTAAAGACAGAGTATCACCAAGCAGGGTTTATTTCTTTTCAGAATCTCATGCTTCCTTCCAACCATCAATCCGCCCATCCACTATTACCTAGATATATACATATGTACGAAATACATCTCTCCAGGCAATATATCTGAAATGTCTATAAGCCTGGTGCCCCTTCTGCTCCTTCACTCTCCCAAGCAAACCTCTTGGTTACTTTGTTATAGGAAGTTCCTAGCATGCTGAGGGATGGATGGACGTGGTGGCCAGAGTAGCTGAAAAGCACTGCGGGGACTGAAAGAAGGGTCTGTTATCAACCAGTATAGCCCATTCTCAGCATTTTAACAATGTTTATGGCTTTATCAGTTAGTGCAAACCAGCTGAATATTCACCCCTTATCTATCTAATCAGTAAACACTTTTGTCTGCCCCTTCTATGAACTATGCTCCTGAGCATTCCTGGCATTTTTGCCTGATGGTTGCAACACATAAATAATTCCACGACAGTGCCATAAGATTTGATAAAGGAATGAATAAAGCATCGTGGAAATAAAGAGGCAACAGCAAATTTACCTTATTAAAAGACATACTAGTTGCCATCAGGTCAATCCTGACTCATGGCGACCCCATGTGTTATAGAGTAGAACTTCACTCCATAGGGTTTTCATGACTGTGATATTTCCAAAGCAGATTGCCAAGTATGTCTTCTAAGACCCCTCTGGGTAGGTTTAAACCACCAACCTTTTGATTAGTAGTCCAGAGTTTACTTGTTTGCGCCACACAAGGATTCTGATTAAAAGGTTTAGAAATATTAAAAAAAAAAAAAAAAAAGATTGGAAACAAGTCCACTGTTTTTATAGTTTCTCATGCTCCTACTCGCAAGACACTTACTTCTCAAACTCAAGGGTATGCTTGAGGGACTACACCCAATACAGTCACCCCCTTTCTGACTGCATTTCCTTCCCAAGTGTGTTTTATCCAAAAGTATAGCATTATCCAAATTCTCTTGCTCTTTTGTTTGCCAGTGACCTCTGATTTATTAAACTTCAACCATTGGACTTTTAACCAGCCGTACAGGTCCTGAATAGGTAGACCACATTTCAAAACTATGTGAATTGGTACCATTTCAAACCTAGGCTCTTCATGCTCAACACAGCAGTATTTTGCTGTGACACTGTATCTCTCTCCCCCATTCCCTTTGTGATGATTGACATGATGTGTCGATTAAGCTGGACTATGGTGTCCAGTTGTTTGATCAAACACTAGTCTAAGTGTTGTAGTGAAGTTTTTGTAGATGTAATTAACATTTATGATTAACTGACTATAAGTAAAGAAGATTAACCTGGATAATGTGGGTGGGTCTCATTCAATTAGCTGAAGGCCTTAAGAGCAAAACTTGAGGTTTCTGGAAGAGAAGAGATTCTGCCTCAAGATGTAACATAGGTATCCTGCCAAAGTTTTCAGCCTGGCTCCTACAATTACATGGGCCAATTCCTTAAAATAAATCACTCTCTCTCTCTCTTTGTAAATATACATACGTGTGTGTATATATACATATATATATAGAAAGAGAGAGAGAGTATGTATGTAAATATATAGATACATGTATATATATAAAGATCTAACATGAAGTACAATGCTGTCAGTGACAGGATAATGTCTGTACACTTACAAGGAAGACCAGTTAATACAACTATTATTAAAATTTACACAACAACCGCTAATGCCAAAGATGAAGAAATTAAAGATTTTTTGACAAATTCTGAAGTCTGAAATTGATCAAACTTGAAATCAAGATGTATTGATAATTACTAGCGATTGGAATGCAAAAGTTGGAAACAAAGAAGAAGGATCAGCAGTTGGAAAATATGGCCTTGGTGATAGAAATGATGCCAGAGATCACATGATAGAATTTTGCAAGACAAATGACTTATTCATTAGAAATACTTTTTTTCAACAACGTAAATGACAATTATACATGTGGACCTCACCAGATAGAAGACACAGGAATTAAATTGATTACCACTGTGGAAAGAGATTATGCCTGTGTTCTTGTTAGGTGATGTCTAGTCGGTTCTAACTCATAGCGACCCCACGTACAACAGAAGGAAATACGGCCCTGTCCTGCGCCACTGGCACAATCGTTGCCATGTTTGAGGCCATTGTTGCAGCCACTGCATCAATCAATCTCTTTAAGGGTCTTCCTCTTTTTTTGCTGATGCACCACTTTAACAAGATGATGTCCTTCTCCAGGGACTGGTCCTTCCTGATAACATATCCAAAATACATGAGACAAAGTCTCACCATCCTCGCTTCTAAGGACCATTCTAGCTGTACTTCTTCAAAGACAGATTAGTTTGTTCTTCTAGAAGTCCATACTACATTCAGTATTCCTCGTCAACACCATAATAAACAACATCATGATAAACGGGGAAAATATGGAAGTTATCAAGGATTCCATTTTACTTGAATCCACGAACAACACCCATGGAAAAAGCAGTCAAGAAATCAAATCACATATTGCGTTGGGCAAATCTGCTGCAGAAGAGCTCTTCAAAGTGTTAAAAAGCAAAGACTATTTTGAAGACTAAGGTGTGCCTGATCCAAGCCATGGTATTTTCAATAGCCTCATATGCATGCAAAAGTTGGACAATGAATCAGGAAGAACAAAGAAGCATTGATGCCTTTGAATTATGGGATGGGTGAAGAGACCATAGAGAAGCTCAATATTATCAGTCAGAACAAGGCCAGGGGACAACTGTGGCACAGACCATCAATTGTTCATATGCAAGTTCAAGTAGAAGCTGAAGGAAATTAAAACAATTCCACGAAAACCAAAGTACAACCTTGAGTATATCCGACCTGAATTTAGAGACCATCTCAAGGATAGACTTTACACATTGAACACTAATGACTGAAGACAAGATGAATTGTAGAATGCTGTCAAGGACATCATATGTAAAGAAAGCAAAAGATAATTTAAAAGACAGGAAAGAAAGAAAAGGCCAAAATGGATGTCAGAAGAGACTCTGAGACTTGCTCTTGAACACAGAGTAGCTAAAGTGAACAGCAGAAATTCGCTTCTTCTGATGAAGTAAAAGAGCTGAAGAGAAAATTTCCAAATGTGCTCAAGAGGACAAAGTAAAGAATTATAATGAAACGTACAAAGACCTGGAGTTAGAAAGCCAAATGGAAAGGACATGCTCAGCATTTCTCAAGCTGAAAGAACTGAAGAAAAAATTCTAGCTAGTGTTGCAGTATTGAAGGATTCTATGGGCAAAAAAAAAAAGAACAATGCGGGAAGAATCTAAAGAAGATGGGAGAGATACACAGGAACATTGTACCAAAAAGAATTGGTCAATGTTCACCCATTTCAGGAGGAAGCATATGATCAAGAACTGATGGTAGTGAAGAAAGAAGTCCAAGCTGCAGTAAAGGTTATTGGTGAAAACCCAGGCTCCAGGAATTGACGGAATACAAACTGAGATGTTTTACAAATAGATGCAATGCTGGGAGCGCTAAATTGTCTATGCCAAGAAATTTGGAAGACAGCTACCTGGTGAACCAACTTTAACACATCCATATATGGTCCCATTACAAAGAAAGGTTATCCAATGGAATGTGGAAATTATTGAACAATATCATTAATATCATAGGCAAGTAAAATTTTGCTGAAGATCATTAAAAAATGGTTGTGGCAGTACATCCACAGGAAATTGGCAGAAATTCAAGCCAAATTCAGAAGAGGATGTGGAACAAGGGATATCACTGAAGATGTCAGATAGATCTTGGCTGAAAAAGCAGAGAATACCAGAAAGATGTTTACTGTGTTTTATTGACTATGCAAAGGCATTCTGCTGTATGGATCATAACAATTATGATAGCATTGCAAATAATGGGAATTCTAAAACACTTAATTGTGCTCATAAGGAACCTATACATAGACCGAAAGACAATAGCTCAAACAGAACAAGGGGATACTGTGCGGTTTAAAGTCAGGAAAGGTGTATGTCCTGGTTTTATCCTTTCACCATATGTATTCAATCTGTATGCTGATCAAATAATCCAAGAAGCTGGACTGTATGAAGAAGAATGTGGCATCAGGATTGGAGGAAGACTCATTAACAACCTGTGATATGCAGATGACATAACCTTGCTTGCAGAAATAGAAGAAGACTTGAAGCACTTACTGATGAAGACCAAAGACCACAGCCTTCAGTTTGGATTACACCTCAACATAAAGAAAACAAAAATCCTAACAACTGGACCAATAAGCAACATCACGAAGATCAAAGAGAATCTTGAAATTGTCAAGGATTTCATTTTACTTACATCCACAATCAATGCCCACTGAAGCAGCAGTCAAGAAATCAAATGATGTATCACATTGGGCAAAACTGCTGCAAAACTCCCAAAAGAAACTCGTTGCTGTTGAGTCGATTCCACTCATATCAACCTACACGACAGAGTAGAACTGCCCCATTGGGTTTCTAAGGCCGTAAATCTTTATGGAACTCGACTGCCACGTCTTTCTCCTGCACTGCGGCTGGTGGGTTCGAACTGCCAACTTTTTGGTTAGTATCTGAGTGCTTAACCACGGTGCCATTAAAGTGTTAAAAAGCAAAGATGTCACTTTGAGGACTAACATGCACCTGACCCAAGCTATAGTATTTTCATTCACCTCATATGCATGCCAAAGCTGGACAATGAATAAGGAAGACTTAAGAAGTATTGATGCATTTGAATCATGGTATTGGTGAAGAGTATTAAATATACCATGGGTTGCCAGAAGAACAAACAGATCTGTCTTGGAAGAATGTTCCTTAGAAGCCAGGATGACAAGACTTCCTCTCACTAACTTTGGACATGTTATCAGGAGGAACCAGTCCCTCCTGGAGAAGGACACCATGCTTAGTAAATCAAGGGTCAACATAAAAGAGGAAGACCATCAAAAAGATTGGACTGACACAGTGACTCCAACAATGGGCTCAAGCATAGAAACCACTGTGAGGGTGGTGCTGGCTCGGGCAACATTTTGTTCTGTTGCACATATGGTTGCTATCTGTCAGAAGCAACTCAAAGTAACAACTACAACAGTATATATTTTTATTATGTAAATATACACATACATGTATATGTTCTATTTCTTTTTGGTTCTATTTGTCTGGAGAAGCCTGACTAATACACCCCTCAATGGTTATTTAAATTGTCATTTCTTTTCTCATACTTCTTAATAAATTGTCTCCTGATTCACACCAGTTTCACTGAGAAAAGAGAATTTATTGGGTCAGAACTACAAAGATTGCGTTTCCACTACCTGCACAGATATCTTTATCTACTCTGGCCTTACTAGTGTTATTTTCCTGTCCAGACGTTTAGATCACTTTCTCTTCCACCATGAAAGGAAACTTGTTTTTTCATTTGAATTAGCTTTTTAATCTGGTTTTCATCTCTCCCTTTCTACAGCTTTTTTCCTTTTCGGAGAATATATATGTTCTACAGACCCACTGAAAACAATAAATGTATATATATATCACTGCAGTTGAGTTGATTCTGAATCATAGCCACTCTATCAGACAGAGTTGAACTGCCCCAAGGGCTCCCAAGGCTGCAGTCTTTACAGGAGACTCCCACATCTTTCTCCCACGGAAAGGCTGTTGGTTTCCAGCTGCTGACCTTTCTGTTGGCAGCCAAGTTTTTAACCATGGCCCCACCAGGGCTCTCTCTCTCTCTCTATATATATATAAATATATATTTAGGCACCAATTTTCAACACACTGCAATCTTGCTTCCACAATTTTCATTCCAAAACCCATTGCCGTCAAGGAGATTCTGCTTTTAGTGACCATATGGGGCAGGGAAGAACTGCCCTGGTTTCCAAGGAGCGGCTGGTGGATTCAAACTGCTGACAGTTATAACAGCTTGGTTAACAGCCAAGCCACCAATATCCATATGGTGTATTTGGCAAAGAGAAAAACGTACACTT
>NW_004444217.1:1486438-1493050 GCF_000243295.1 Trichechus manatus latirostris
CGAGCAGAGAGAGAGAGCCTTCCCCTACAACTGGTGCCCAGATTTCTAGCCTCCTAAACTGTGAGAATATAGGGCCACTATGAGTTGGAATCGACTCACAGCTACGGGTTTGGTTTTATGGGTAAACTGTGAGAAAATAAATTTGAAAATAAATTTTAAAAAATTAAAATAAATTTTAAAGCCACCTACTTGCGGTATTTGTGTTATAGCAGCACTAGATAACTAAAACAATCACCTTATCGCCAATTTCATAGTCTTTATTTCATTACATCCCCTTATCACTTCTTTTACAAACATAAACAACTTAACTCATCTCCCATCATTTAGTTTTACCTTATTTAATTCATCCTCCACATTGCTTCCAGTCTAGCCATTCTAAAACATAACATTGAATCTTCCTTTGCTACCCCCTGTCAAAAATAAACTACTCAGAGCACCATTAACAGATGGTTAAAGAGTCAATTTGCAAATTGGATAACACATCGTTTACCAAGTAAATGAGTGCTTCTAATTTAATTAGGATTCTTAAAATACTCATACAAAAAATTACCAGGAATTTTAAACAAAATTTCTGATTGGTTGCCATTTATGTTCAAAACAGTATGTGTTCCAATATTGTTAAAGTTTAAAAAAAAAACTTGCTAAACAATTAGAAGACAATCACAAGATCAGTGAGTCATAGTTACAAGACCCCTGAAGTTCTGAAAGCAGTATATGTTCATTAATCTACAAAACAAGGTATGTTCATTAATCTTGAAAAAGTTTCAAGTCAAAGTTAATGAATAATGAAACCAGCCTCTTTGGTTTCGGTGAGCCTGGTCGCCTAGAAACAATTATATAAAACAAAACAAGCTACTTCTAAAGGTTATAGTTGAAAGCATAGCTAAAAGATTATTTGTTACACAGTTTTGGGTAAGATAGTTTTTAGTGTTGTGGGTAAGATAATTCTTTCTCCTTTCATAATGTAAAACTTGTGATTTTTTTTTACATCCCTGAGAAGTACATCTTGCTCAAGGCAAACGGAAGTACTGCAGCATGTCCTTCAACCCTAAACCCATTGCCATCTAGTCGATTCCGATTGATAGCAACCCTGCAGGACAGAGCAGAACTGCCCCATTTGGTTTCCAAGGAGCACCTGGTGGATTCTGTCTGCTGACCTTTTGGTTAGCAGCTGAGCTCTTAACCACCGCACCATCAAGGCTGCTGTTTAACCCTAATGAATGAATTTTCCCTGGCTTTACTATCCCATAACACATTGTGACTGCCTGTGCTGAACATCTTAAATTTTGTCCTATAATTTTTTATCTGAAGCCCTGGTGGCACAGTGGTTAAGAGCTCAGACTGCTAAGCAAATGTTGGCTGTTTGAACCCACCAGCCACTCCTTGGAAACCCGGTGGGGCAGTTCTACTCTGCCCTATAGGGCTGCTATGAGTCGGAATTGACTCAATAGCAATGGGTTTTAAATTATTTATTTCTCTGAATCTCATATTCCATTACTGGCTTCTTAACAGTAAGGACCGATTTGTGTTCAACATTGTATCATCAGTGCCTTGCATATAAGATAATTCAAAAAAAATTAATAAATCTGAGTGAGTGAAGAATAAACAGAATGGGGCTGGGGAATTCAGGAAGAGGGAAGTGCTTTTGCAAAAGCAAAGAGTTGTGAAAAAGGACATGGTGTATTCAGAAAACAGTGAAATTTTCAGTATTTTTAAAATTCATATGGAATATGGGATTACTACATGATATGAACTTGGAGATACAGATAGGGGGACAGATTTTGAAAGCTTTTAAGCCCTCCCTGTTGATGTGATGTTTCTAATAGGGACTCAAAAGAGATTTTTAAGCAGAATTATTACATACAGTAATGACTTTTATTACCATTGGTGTTAGTTGGAATGTACTTGTAGCCACAGAGAGAAATAGGTCTAAGGATTTAAATATTTGAAAGGCTGCATATTAAGAATTTAGGTTTGAAATAGACAACGGGAAATTCATAGCTCTACGAATGATTTCTACATAATATTATCAGTAACCAAAAAAAAAAAAAAAAAACCCAGTAAGATGGTTTAAAACCTCTTATCTCCTTCAACTTCAAGAGTCTCATCAATAATTCACTATAGCACTATAATGATTCTGTTATGCTCCACCTTGATTTGAGAAAAACGTGCTATTTCAATTTAGCTTCCCAATATATGTATAATGTGTTAGAAATGTGGTTAAGAGCATAAACTCTGGAGACAAATTCTATGCTAATTTCATTACACTGGACACTAGTAATATATATGCTTCATTTTCTCATCTGTAAAATAGGGAAAAAGGTAATACCTACTTCACAAGTTTCTTGGGAGCATTACATGTGTAACATGTAAAAGTATTTAGGACAGTGCCTTGATACAATGAGCGTGTAAGTATAATAAGCACTATTGGTAATAGCAGTATTAGTGGTATTGATATTATTGGTATTATTATCAGCAGCATAGGAGGGTCACCTTAGCTTTATTTGCTCCTGGCAATTCTGCCCCTAATGACAGAGCCTTCTGCTTCCCAACTCCCACAAACTTCCCCCTGGGCCTCTGAACATAAAGTCTATCATCACAAAATCCCACAAATTCTAACCTGAAAAAGACTTTTACCTTCTTACTCTAAGTAAAACCTGGCTCTCTCCAGTGTATACTGCCTCCTCATAGCACTCCCATGTGATTGTTTTCTCTCCTGCTTCATACCTGGTCCTGAGCCTGAGTCTGAAGAAAGATTAGGTATTTCCTTACTCCTCATTGACACTTCAACACCATTCTCCTTTCTAATCCCCCAACAACAACAACAAACATTTATGTCATCAAACTCCACTACCCACTAACCCTTCTCACGTCCTGAGATCATTTTCTGAAAGATGTTACCTCCTTCTCACCATCGTTGGGTCTCAGAGGTGCTTGTTACCATAAATGAAACGCACCTGCATAATCTTTCCTCTATCTTGGCCCCTAATGTCCTCGGCCTCTTCGCCTTTAACATTCTTTTGTTCCACCCCCATGACCTTACAATAAACCTTCTCATTACCAATGATTTCGTTCCCGCAATTAGTTCATTGTAGTCATCCTGTTGTTAGTATTTTAAACATAGCGTTAACTGTTATAATATAAAAAAACCTCTCTTTCTTATTCTTCTTCTGAAGTGCCCCATTAAAAAACAACAACAAAAAAAGATCCTAAGTTACCTGGAAGATAAAAAGACCACCACTTTTGAAAGAAAAGAAATAAGATAGAGACACAATAATAAATATTGTCTACTATCCAATCAAAATTTTCTAGATATTCAAAGACTCAGGAAAATATGACACATAACACATAACCAGGAGATTACTCAGTGAATAGAAAGAGATAATGGAAATAGCAGATAAAGGTGTTATGTAACTCTTCTAAATATGGATTCAAGAATATAGTAAAGATACAACGGGAAACAAACAAAAAGAAAGAAATGAATCTCTAGTGTTGGAAATATACTACCCGAAATAAACAAATCATTACATAGGCTAAGAAAATACTAGACCCTGAAGAAGAAAAGATTAAGAAACTTGAAAGCATACAATAGACACTATGCAAACTGAAACAGTGAGAAGAGCCTGAAAAAAGAACAGAGAGCCTCAGTGACTTGTAAAGCAATTATAAATGATCTAACGTATATGCACTTGGATTCCCAGCAAGAAGGTAGGGACACACACACACACACACACAAATTGGAAAAATAATAGTAAATATTTTTTCTATATTGGATGAAAACAATAAATTTGTACATCAAAGAAGCTCAAGATATCCTAAGAAGTCTAAACACAAGGAAAAAAACATAAGATTGGTGGAAGCTAAAAAAAAAAAAAAAAAAAAAAAATCAAGAATTCAGAGACGAAAAGAAAACATAGTATGCATACAAGAGGAAACATAAGAATCACTCCTGACATTTCATCAGATACAGTGAAACACAGAAGACAATGAATCCACATTTTTTAAATTCTAAAAGTAGCTGTCACCCAGAATTCTACACCTACTAAGACACCATTCAAAACTAAAAGTGAAATGAAGAAATTTTCAGGCAAACAAAAGCCAAGAGATTTGTTTTCAGCAGACATACATATACATATATAAATATATATAAGAAAGTTCATTGCGATGAAGAAGAATGGTTGTTTTCGTTGTTAGAAAGATGGTTACCTGTGTTTTATTGACTATGCAAAGGCATTCCACTGTGTAGATCGTAACAAATTATGGATAACATTGCAAAGAACTGGAATTCCAGAACACTTGATTGTGTTCATGAGGAACCTGTACATAGATTAAGAGGCAGTCATTCAAACAGAACAAGGGGATACTGCATGGTTTAAAATCAGGAAAGGTGTGCATCAGGGTTGTATCCTTTCACCATATTTATTCAATCTCTATGCTGAGCAAACAATCTGAGAAGCTGGGCTATATGAAGAAGAATGTGGCATCAGGACTGGAGGAAGAGTCATTAACCACTTGCATTATGCAGATGACAGTATCTTGTTTGCTGCAAGTGAAGAGGATTTGAAGCACTTACTGACGAAAGACAAAGACCACAGCCTTCAGTATGGATCACACCTCAACATAAAGAAACAAAAATCCTCACAACCGGACCAATAAGCAACATCATGATAAATGGCGAAAATATAGAATTTGTCAAGGATTTCATTTTACTTGGATCCACAATCAACACCCATGGAAGCAGCAGTCAAGAAATCAAACTACTTACTTGATTAGACAAATCTGCTGCAAAAGACCTGTTTAAAGTGTTAAGAAGCAGAGATGTCACTGTGAGGACTGAGGTGCGCCTGACTCAAGCCATAGTGTCTCAATCACCTCATATGTACGAAAAAGCTGGACAATGAATAAGGAAGACCAAAGAAGAATTGATGCCTTTGAATTGTGGTGTTGGCAAAGAATACTGACTATACCATGGACTGCCAAAAGAACAAACAAATCTGTCTTGGAAGACATACAGCTAGAATGCTCGTTAGAAGTTCGGATGACAAGACTACATCTCACATACTTTGGACATGTTATCAGAAGGGATCAGTCCCTGGAGAAGGACATCATGCTTGGTAAAGTAGAGGGTCAGTGAAAAAGAGGAAATCCCTCAATGAGATAGTTTGACACAGTGGCTGCAACAATGGGCTCAAGCATAACAACGATTGTGAGGATGGCTCAGGAGAGGGCAGTGTTTCTTTCTGTTGTACAGAGGGTCTCTATGAGTTGGAACCGACTCAACAGCATCTAACAACAACAACCATCTACTTCTGAAAGATCTCAGTTATTGAAAACCCTTGGGAGCACAGTTCTATTCTGAAACACATGGAGTTGCCCTTGAAGACATCTGGTTTCATTCGGTTTGGGAAGTGTAGAAAAGCAAATGACTTGCCCAAGGTTGCAGAGGTTTCTGTTTTCAGACTTGAGCATAAAAGACAAAACTCCATTCTTTGTCTTTTCTATCACACATTCTTTTTTAGTTATAAGCGTAAAAGAAATGCATTTGGAATGAAATCCAAAAGGACATGTTCTCTCCTCAACATCCAGATAAACTTCCCAAATGTAACCAGTCTTAGTATCGCAGTTGAACATATATTCCTGTAACTGAAAGAGAAATGATTGCAATTTTGCAATACATTCTGGAAGGGCTATTCCAGTTTTCTCTTGTTCAACTCCAACAAATCATTCAGTTGTGGGTAGTTTAGGCCCAACATGGGAGCAACACAAATTGAGTACATAGAGCTGGAAGAAGGATCGGACCCTGGGCCTTCACGGAAGTGACCAGAACACCCCTTCTGGTGAATCACTTATTCCAAGCTGAAGCAACCCCACACCAGGGCACTTAGGAGCAGAGCCTGAGCTGAATTTCAGCCCCAGTTGGTAGAACATGCCTCCAATGAAGCGCCTCTGCATAGAGTATAAAATACATCTACAAAAGTGAGGCCCAGAGAAGGGGAGAATACTTTTGACAGGTGTGTAAAGGAAGAGCTTTGTTTGGAAAAGACCAAATAACATCTCCCAAATAACACTTTACAGGGGCTGCAAACTGCCGCAATAGCCTAAGGTATTGGCCATGACTCTGTTTCTTCTTTGATTTCTCTCTTCATTTCTAACTCTGTTTGTTCTGCTTTTCCTTCCATCTTTCCTTTCAGTTCTTTTTTGGAGAGACCGTAATTCCCCATTTTACACTAATTTCGTAAGAAATATCACAACTAACAAAACTCTACCAAATAAAAATTGTAAATGGGAGAAATCAAATCAGAAAGAAATAAGCATAGAAATGGAACAAGATTGGTTCTATGAGTTGTGGGAAAACAAATGCACAAACAAAAATAGGTCTCAAATTAATTAGATAAAATTCCCACAAGACCAACAATGTCTTTTGAAATTAATTAAAAATTAATTTACCATCAAAGAGATATACAGACAATGAGCTTAATGTTCGTTTTTATACTGTATCAAATTGTTGCATGGACATGAAAATTAATTTTAGGATGTTTGTAATAGTTTTTATGGCTTCTTCAGCTATTCAACATTTAGGGGTTAATATGTTTGGATGGGTGAGTGGGGGGG
>NW_004444217.1:1493845-1496550 GCF_000243295.1 Trichechus manatus latirostris
CTATCATAGCCACCTACTTTATTTTAATCCTTTTTATTAATGATTGGAAAAAATATTTTGCTGCTTGTAATTTGAGAGAAGATGAACATTTTAATTTTCTGCATTTGAAGGGCTTTAGCATTGGATACTTATTTTTATTTATTTACTTATTTACTGGGGGCTTTAAAGAACAGAATTTTATTTTCACGTATTTCTAACGGGTAGAAGTCCAAGTTACCTAGATCGATCCTTTCTGAGGGCTTTGAGAGAACCGTTCCATGCCTCTCTCCTAGTTTCTGGTGGCTGATGGCAGTCCTTGGTGTTCTTTTGTTCCTTGCAGATATATCTTCAGGTGACATCTGTCTTCCTTGTGTGTGACTATTTCCCCATCTGTTCTTCCCTTTTACAAAACACCACTCAAAAAAAACGATTAGGATTAGGACCCACCCTAATCCAGAACGGCCTCCTTTGGATTAACTGGTAACAAAAGAATAACTCTATGTCCAAATAAGGTCACATTCACAGGTACAGGGGTTAGGGCTTTATTATACCTTTTCGGACGACACAATTCAATCCATAACAGTCCATTTACAGTATCTTTTCACTTTAGAAATTTTGAGTTTATATTGTTCTTTTAAAATATAAATATGTAATATTTTATCTATATTATAAGCTAAATACGTCAGCCTCAGAACAACACCATCATTTATTTACTACACTTCTTTCTGATGAAAAAAAGACATCTTTGAGTGAAAGACATTTTTAAATGGGAGTTTCTTTATGATATAGTAATTAGAAAAAGAATAGACATTTTTTCAAAATATAACAAACACTCCAAAAAACCAAAGCTATTGCCATAGAGTCCATTCCAACTCACAGTGACCCTACAGGACAGACTAGAACTGCAGCCAACGGTTATTATTAGATAAGCTACATGTATTATCTCCTTTTGTCTTCACTACAAACCTATGAAATAGGGAATATTATTACCTCCTGGATACTTAGTTTTATTAATAATCATTATCTTTTTATACTATTTCAATTTTGGGCTATAAGTCCATCTGATTTTTCGATAGCTTAATCCACAGTGCTCTTAAAATTCCTTCCACTGTTTATCTTTGCTTCTGGTGATAAATTTTCTGTTGCGTTAGATTTATCTGAGTCCCATCTGTTTTTAAACATCAACTCATCAGCTAGTTATTAATTTAAGTCCTACTGAATATTGCTGGAAGCTGACCAATGTCTTCACAGCATGACACTGAGACAGATCCAAATGATATGCTTTGCAATAATTCTGGGAATTAATGTCCATAGGAAACAAATATAATTGTCCTTCACACTATCAGATGTTTTCCCTTTCTCTAGAGAAAATTCTTAACATATGCATTTTAATTGGCTTTAAGAAATTATACAATGATGTGGAAGATGGCAAAGGAGTTTGGAAATTAGAGAACTGTATTGTACACGCAACTATGTTGGCTAATGCCTTGAGTGTAAGGTGAACTAATGATGTTTTATGAATAAGCCCTACTCCATCATTGATGAATAACATAATATTAATTAAAATGGACAATCAGAAATTATTCAAAGATCTAAAATCCATCATTAAAAAATAACACAATAAAAAATGTCCATCAGAAATTATTTTAAACAACATAGTAGCTGTATTTTTTCAAAACTAAAGGAACGAAAAATTTGATTTTGCCCATTACATTTCTTGAATTTCCCAGATACATCATTCAGATATGATCCACTGCAATCAATGCATTTCCAGACTGCCATGCTAAGTAAAATTCTAGGAATGAGTATATTAATTTCTTAGGGGCTCCAGAACAAATTACCACAAAGCAAGTGGCATAAAATGACAAAAATTTATTGTCACAGTTCTGGAGACTAGAAGGCTACATTCAGGGTGTCAGAGGTGCTATGCTTTCCCCTAAGGCTGTAGAGGCAGAGTCTTTGTTGTCCCTCTCAGCTTCTGGGAGTCCCAGACATCGCTTAATTTGCGGCTGAACCATGACTCCAATCTCTGCCTCCATTGTCACGTGGTGTTTTCTCTCTATGTGTGAGTCTATGTTTCATTTCTTTTATAAGTACACTGCTCATACTGGACACCTCTTATTCTGATATGACCTCATGTTAATGAATAACATCTTCAAAGAGCCATTTGCAAGCAAGGTCACATTCATAGGTACCAGGAGCTAAGACTTCAACATATCTTTTTGGAGGATACAATTCAACCCATTAAAATGACGTACTTTCTAAAAGTACACAGACACACACACACATACATGTATATATATTCTTATATAAAAGAATTACATATTTCTAAACTCTCTGACACATTAGAAAAATAATTGAAAATTGGTAAATTGCACGTTCTTTCTCCACCACTTCTCTCTATCCAACTTCATTGCATTTTTGTTGTATATTTTAATCCATATTATCTGGTCGTTTATATGTTGGTCTAATTATACATCTAGCACGAATAAAGTTTGGTTGTTTTTATCTTCCTGAGAGTATTTAGAAATTAATTCACATGAGTCATGGTGGAATGAAATAGTATGACCTCTTTAAGGGATTTTTAGGCTTTAGTCAATAGTTGTAGATGGCACATATTTAGTTAAAGGGTGTCTGTCTTAGTTATCTAGTGTTGCTATAACAGAAATACCACAAGCGGATGGCTTTGGCAAACAGAAGTTTATTCTCTCACAGTCTAGCAGGCT
>NW_004444217.1:1498182-1499741 GCF_000243295.1 Trichechus manatus latirostris
CTCTTTCTCCAGGGACATAGGCTTGATTTATTCCATTAAGGGTGCACTGATCTAAATGAGGCTGACTTTTCTAGAGGTAGTTCTAGAAGCATATTCATTTCCCTCTCTAAGTCTGGCACTTTACACCAGAAATAAAGACTCTCAAGTTAAAAGTGAGACACAGGCAAACTTGAATATCATTTCATGTCTTCTCTAGACCATGTGGGGAGGAAAGGCAAGGTTCTCTAAAGCAGAAGGGGGAAGAAGGCCGGATTTCAGTCTCCCATCACTGCAGACAGGAGAAGGTTGCACATTCCACTTGGAAAGAGAGTGTGTATATTTCAGAGGTTGAGGGAGATGCTCTAGGGATAATTGTTCTGACAGTCTGTAGGTGTTTTCTTGTTCTGACATAAACAATAGTATATGTGATAATGGGTCTGAGCATGAGGCGGCCAGCATGCCTGCCATCTTGAATAAGTGAGGCGTGGTTCCTGCCATCCTCTGTGATATGAGAATGAGAACTAACTCCTTGCATATAAGCTATCTCCTTATTAGGTAATGTAGGAACTAACCCCCTGTCTTTAAGATAGCTCCTTATTTAGGTATACTTCTGTTTCTGGCTCAGTTAAGAAAAACAAGAGACTGGTATCTCAAGACCAGTCAGAAGTGGTCTGGAACCACGTCTGGCCCGCCTGACACGCGCAATACTGACAACCATGTCCCTTGGATGACCTATTGACATCAGAGGCAGAAAAACACACCCCTGTCTGCACCCTGGACATGGGCAAAACATTGACTTTGTGTCCTCTCTCTCAGACTGAGCAGGAGCAGAAGATTGGACCACCCCAGGAACGCCTTTTTGGGCCAAACCTATCAGCAAGCTGACTCCACCTTGGGGTGTCCCTGAAGACCCCAGACCCAACTTACTTTACCCATATAACCCCCTTGAGCTATTGTTCAAGGAGCCACCTTGGCGACACGAGTCCCAGTGGGCTCCTTTACTTGGCCAACTAAACAAAGCTCCTTCTGCCTTTCACAACTGCGTGTCTTTCTAGCCTCACTGAGCAGACCTGGAAGCATCTGACTACAAGCAGGTGCAACAGTAGCTACAAGTATTCTCTTCTCTTAGGCTAACGCAGAATTCAGGCAGTTGGTCCTCTCTTTTATTGGATAAAATGGGTGTAACTTTAACTCTCAACCAGATTGTCCAGTACCCCCAGCCCTAGGAAACTCAGGCACATATAACTAACGCATCCATCTTTTCCAAATAAATGACTGGAGGCCGAGTATGGTCTTATAATTTAAATACAGTGTTGACGCCTGAATCGGTCAGTTTTATATATGAGGCTGCAGTCTTTAACTACTTTAGTGGTCAGATTGATGAAAGAAAAAAGAAAATTTTGTTTAAAAGCTGCATTTGCCTTAGAGTCCCAAGCCCTACAGGCAACTTTTCTGCTTGGCAGCCCTTATCCAGACAGAAATCAGGCTTTTTTTTTGTGGGAGAAGGTTCAAATCTAATGGGGTTTTGTTTAGGTACAGTGAAATCCGAGACCCTATTCTGGAAAAGACTACCTTGAGGT
>NW_004444217.1:1501282-1503357 GCF_000243295.1 Trichechus manatus latirostris
TATATTCAATGAATAAGAGCAGAACTTCTCTGATTGGAGTTGGTCACATTTGGCAAGGCAAGTTCGACTCTTCCTAGGTGGCAGTCTCCGAGGCATCTGCATAGAAATTTGGGCTTAGTGGGTCTCATTTTGAAGGTCACTGAGAGATTGTAAATGACTTTAGTGTATCAGGCCAACATATCTGTGTGTTTAAATATGATTAGTTTATACAACCTATACAAATATTAAATAAACCTTGACTTGATGGTTTACAATCTAGAGATTGTAGAGTTTGAAGAATTCTTCTAAATGTATAAAGGATTAATTCTTGGTTAAATCTCTTTCTTTACCAATAATTTCTAATACTGAAAGAAAAGAATATAAACTATATCAATCTCCTATATTTAAAAAAACCACAAAAATGTTTCAAGTTTATAAAAACTTCAGATGTCTGTCAACAAAGCTTCTTCACCTTATGTGAAACAATGTTGATTTACCTCACTGATGGGATAACATTTTAAAGGCACTAGAGAAGTAAGAGCCCCATTTTAATATAAATGATGAGACTTAAAATCTCCATATACCATAAAAATAATGACAGAACTCTCAAAACAACTCCCCTGGCCAAAATGTGGTCATATTTTCTAGAAAATAAATCTGAAAACCAAAGATATGCTGTAATAGATTCAATTTGTTATGTGTGCCCTGGGAAAAAAGTCTATCAGAGTATTTTCATATGTTAGTAAAATACTTCAGAGAATTTTTTTTTCATTCTTCCCCCTCATAACTGGCACTGAAATAATTTTATGACTTTGTTGTGTTACAACAGATTAGAAATAAATTAATCTCCTGTCACACAGTTTAACTATAATAGACAGGATTAGGTTAATAAATTATTACCAGCCCCTACAATTGTGTAAGCCATTTTCTCACAATTGCGTGAGCCATTTTCTTGAAGTAAATTTCTCTCTCTATATATCTAGATACACTTCACTGGTTTTGCTCCTCTAGAGAACCCAGTCTAAGACATTTTCCCAGTTATGGAGCCTGAAAACACAAATCAGGATTTTGGCTGTGTTGATTCCCTCTTTGTAGGGAGTCCCAGGCATTCCTTTGTTTCCTGCCTTGTAGACAATCTTCATATGGTGTCTACCTTCCCCCAGTGTGTGTGTGTGTGTATGTGTGTGCGTGTGTGTGTGCACGTGCATGTGTGTGTGAGCACAAGTGCATGCCTTTGTGTCTGATCTGCTCTTTTTATAACTCAGAAGCGATTAGATTTAGAATTCACCTTACTTGAGTATGTTCTAATTACCATAACAAAGAAAACCCTATTTCCAAACAGGATGACCTCCACAGGTACAGGGGTGAGGATTCTAACACATATTTTGAAGATGATTTAATCCATAACAATTCCTAAACAATTCAAACAAATAAGACTGATTATCTTTTTCAAGAATGCATCAAGTGACCATATGTTAGACAGTTACCTAACATTTGTTCATATTTTTCTCTATGCAAATTTACCTCTGAATGTTTTGCTGTACATGACCCTAACTATCCTTATGTGGACAGAAGAAAGGATGTGAGGGGCACAGAATTTAGATAAGGGGAGAGCAACAGAGATGGGGATGACAACTTTGGTGTTTGTATAACCAGTTCTTGAATTTCGGACTTAATAACTTCCTCATACTGGCTTTATGATATCCCTTAGGGCTGAAAAACACTGTTTTTCAATATCAAAGTTCTATGTCAGGTTAATAAGATATTTAAATAGTCTCCCTAAGATATGAAAGGTTAGGGAAACTAAAATATAAGTAGATAATCTCTTGAAATAAAAAAAAAGTTCTACTCCTTAATGTAACTTTGTAAAAATTTTTTTCATTGGAAAAGGATGTTTCCTACCTCAAGATTTTGCATCATAAAATTCAGAAAAATATTCAAAATAAAAAATTGCAAACATTTCAAATTATATCTTTCTTTTAGAGATACATATTTTCTTACGATAGAAAGTAATCAAAACATTGTAATTACTAGGAAGATACATTCCACTAACTGAACAATATATAAAAAGGAAGATTTTAAAGATATGTGGAAGT
>NW_004444217.1:1504563-1506226 GCF_000243295.1 Trichechus manatus latirostris
GGTGATCTTCATGTGGCATGCATCTGTTCTTCCCATCTCTGCTTTCTTAGTCTGCTCCTTTTATATTTTGTAAGCAATTGACTCAAGAACACCCTACACTAATCTTGACTCATTAACATAACAAAGGCAACCTATTCCCAAATGTGATTATAACCACAGACATAGAGGTTAGGATTTACAACACTTATTTTTGGGGGACACAATTCAATCCATAACAGCATATAATGAGACTTTTGTGACCATATTATATTAATCACTTATTACTTTATCATTAGAACTGAGATAACTAAAAACAAATGTTAGGGTTGATTCTGAGAATTGCTGAGTGTAGTTTGTGAATCTGTAGCTTACCAAGTCTGTTGTATAAAAGCTTCATTCTTAACCTTATTTTTTTAAAGTGGGATCCTACCAATAGGTAAAGGGATATCTGGGAGGATATCTTACGAAAAATAATTGAAAATAATTGATGAACACTGCACAATTTATTAAAATAAAAACAAAAGTTTTTATTGAAGAAGCTTCTAAGAAAGAACACTGAACGTTAGATGGAAATACAAGTGTTTAGGAAAGAGATGATTATATAGCGTGAGATAATAAACGAGAGTTGGAAGAACCTATAGAAAAAAACGGAAAAAAAACACATAAAACAATGTTAAAAACAGGTAATATCGGGTAGATAAAATGAACTACTAGAACCAGGGGAAATTATCAGAAGAAATATAGAAAATGGAAATGGAACAATAAAAAAATTAAAATAGATATGAGAAAAGAGTAAAAATAAGTGAAAGACAAAATAAGAATATCGAAGTTAGATAGAAGGGAGCCTACGTGCACCTAATTAGTTTCCCAGAAGATGATAACCAAAGTAATGGAATTGGATAACTATTTAAATATATAATTCAACAAAAAGTTTCTGAAATAAAGAAGACATGTAAGTTCATAATGAAAACAAACAAATAAAAAACACTCTATTCAAGGAACAATGACCCAGAATATTCAACACCATAGTAAGTCCTAATAAAATTTTCATTCCTCAAAGTGAGCAGCCAAGAAAAGTGGTCAATTACGAAGAAGAAAGGTCAAACTGGCCTCAGCTTTCTCAAGGCAACATTTATCATCATAAGACAATGAATAACTCTTATCAGACACACAAGGGAAAAAATAATGAGACAAATATTTTGTATGTAACCAAAACCTGTATCAAGTAGAAAGGCCAACTCAAACAGGTTTCAACTCGCAAAATCCCAAGAGTTATATCTGCCATGAGCACTTACTGAAGAAACTACTAGAGATCTCACTTTGGACCACCAGGTAGTGACTGAAGAAGTTACCGCAAAAGAAGTTAAAGGTGAGTACTGAATGTATTTAACGGTGAAACTTACATTAAAACAAACGTGAGGATTAGAGAAACAACAAAATAAAAAATTTGTATGTAATTGCTATAGTGAAATGACACACACATGCAAAAATACAATAAAAATCGGGAGAGGAAAAAGGAAGAAATGTGGAAAGCAAGTAGGAATACTGAGGCCATGTCTGTAAGAGATGGGAGTCAAAATTATTATGTAAAGTTGACAAGTTAAGAAATAGCAGTGTAAACATTATTAGCTCTATTTGGACCAATTTTTATTATCTAATTTGACCAGATGTGACAAATGTAAAC
>NW_004444217.1:1507238-1518874 GCF_000243295.1 Trichechus manatus latirostris
CGTGGCTTGGGTCAGGCACACCTTAGTCTTCAAGGTGACATCTTTGCTTTTCAACACTTTAAAGAGGTCTTTTGCAGCAGATTTGCCCAATGCAATGCGTCCTTTGATTTCTTGACTGCTGCTTCCATGGATGTTCATTGTGAATCCCAGTAAAATGAAATTCTTGAAAACTTCAATTTTTTCTCCATTTATATGATGTTCTTATTGGGCCAGTTGTGAGGATTTTTGTTTTCTTTATGTTGAGGTGTAATCCAAATATGCTGATTAAGTGGGGAAAATCAAATCAATGCTAAATTTATTGTTTAGTGTCTCCATCCCAGAATGTTATATATTTTCCATTTATTCAATTCTTTTATGTCTCTCATTGAAGTTTTATACCTTTGTTCATAAAAGTTGTGAACACTGCTTGTAAAATTATTTTCTAAGTATTTCATAAGCTTTTTCTTTGTTTGAAGTTGATATTTTCCCATTGCATTTTCTAAAGATTTATTGGAGGAATATAGAAACACTATTTGTGTATAGGTATCTTATTCATCCTCAGGAAAAAGCTATTATGCTTTTTAATGCCATTTTAGTTCCATCCATTTAAAGTCTAAACTGGTTGAAAACAACTAAGCTACTACCTCTAGCTAAGCCTCTGGAAGGAAGAGCTCAAACTGTATCTTAAATATTTTTTTCTGTCTCATTGATTTAAAGAATTTACTTGCAGCAATGCCACATCTCCAAGTTTGGGATGGGTTGGGAAAGAGATCTCTGAAATCTTTTCCTGTCTGGATTCGACATGTGGAACCCTCATGGAACAAAACAGATTTGTGACGCTAGAAAGGGAAGGCTTGCTTCCATCTGGTTTTGTTAAATTCTTACTTCAAAATGGTACATACAATTTCAAAGCTGGTTAAAATATTTCATGTTAGAGTGCTTCTGTTGGAAAATCTCTTCCACTTAACAAAGCATGAAGCTGTAGAAAACTATTTCCTCTGTAGTTACGGCTTTCTGTTCAACTGTTGGCACTGCTATAGAGCAGTTAGTGATTCAGGAGACTGTGAATTACGTTTGCTCATAAACTGGAGTATTGTGTGTCTCAGCAGATACAGCAACAGGAAAGAATTTTCTCAGAGGAGTTATATGAATCTATATATAAGAAGTACATTCAAGATCAAAGCCCCTTTCGGCATATGATTGGGGAAATCCAATTTTTTCTTATTCATGTAAAATTGTAGTTTGAGGAAAAGTTTCAGGATACGCTACACACCGTTGTCACATATATGCAAAATTATGCAAGTTTAGTCTCAAATTTTTTAATTTTACAAAAAAACACAAAACTTTCTTTGGAGTGTATTTCAGAATACTGGAGAATATCACATATAGTGAAAAATATACACAAGACAATGAATTTATTTTAAAATTATATTTAATGTAAAAAAATCAAAATTTTAAATTAGTTTTTACACGTTTTTTAAAAAGAAATTTTTCTTCTAAAAGTCAAAATTATCAGTGAAACTTTAAAAACTACTAATTAAATAAATATTTTAATAAAGGTGAAGTTTAATTTTTAGAATGTTTTCCAAAACATTTAAAATGTTATTTAGCCAAAATAATAAAAATACAACTATTTTATATTTGTACAATATTTCTATTTGCATATAAAGAAACTACTTAAAAATTTAGCAATGTCACTTTAGTTTTCAAGGTTAAAAAGAGGGAGGGCATGTGAGTTGCTTTAATATTAAAATCATGCCTAATGGGTCATAATGCGAATACTGAGTGAATGTGAGAAACATTTCTAGACTCCTAGTATAACAGAGAAGCAAGAATATCTTTTCTGTCTACTGCTGGGAAATAATATTTCCTATAACAAGAATCATTGTATAGATGCTATTTAAGTTAAACGATGCATGGGATCTGCTATAAAGCATGAAGCGCAGGACAGGATTTCTTGCCTAGGGCCAAGCGTGGTAATGGGTAATGGAAAGAAGTAAATAAAAGCTCATTTATGGGGGATGCTTCAACAATGCAAGCTCTCATGACTCCTTCACATCTCTGACTCTTGAAGAAAAAAAGAAAGATGGATATTAAAGATGAGCTTCCATAGTCATAAAACGTAACAAATATGTAATAGGTTGGAGCCCTGGTGGTGAAGTGGTTAAGCATTCAGATGCTACCCAAAAGGTGAGCAGTTCCCATCCACCAGCGGTTCCTTGGAAACCCTGCAGGGCAGCTCTGCTCTGTCCTGTAGGGTCGCTATGAGTTGGAATTGACTTGACGGCAACAGAGTTTTTATTAAAATAGAAGTTTTGATTGATGCACCACTATAAGAGATATAAAAGGAACTGAGGCAAATCTCCAAATGCTACATTTACCATGGAAATGACCACTCAGCCAGATCAAGGATATGTAAGGTGCTAAGAGGAGGGAGGAGAGATCTACAAGGAAATATTCTGGAGAGAGATGTTGCCAAGCAATTAGACCTCCTTGCACCAGGAGGAATGGAGAACATTCTATAATTCAAGATATTACAGCTCAATCTAAAAGAGAGCATAAAATAAAATGTTAGAATGATTGAGGAAATTCTTAAAAGTATACAGAGATCATGAGGAAAGAATAAGATCAAGTAAAAAAAAGAAAGAACATTATCCGTGTTGACAGGATATGTTCTTAGAAAATGTAAACATTCAATAATCCACAATTAGCTTCGTACTAGAAGCGATGAGTGATGATTTGTTTTTCTATTTTGTTAGTTCAGTAATAGCCATTTAGATTGAAGGTAGGCATATAGTTTCTAACTGATGTGGATTCTCTAAATGCATACTAATTCCAATAATCCTTAGCTCTAAAGTTTAGGATTTACCAAAGTTCACTACCGACCTTGTGAACTTCAAAGACAACTGTCTCCAAAAACAACTAAAGCTGAATTGCTGCAAAAGCAACTTTTCATTGCTTTCTTAACTTGACAGTTTCCAAATACCCTGCAAAAGCAACAGCCTTCAGGAGATAATTTTGACTATGAACTTTATATACTCCCTTCTGTATATATTAACTTGAAAGCAGTTTTATATCCGTTGCATAAATCACAGCCATTTCTAGTAAACTAGAAGAGAAGAAAATGTACCACCTGACTGCACTACAGAAGCAATTGTGGATCTTCAGAAATACGATCAAATGCTTCACAAACATATCCAAATAAAACACGCATAAAGCGAAGCTGTCTGAGTTTCCCCAGGGTGTATGTAAAGAGATAAGGCTCTGAATTGTGCGTAAGCAGCTTTATTTCATTTTAAGGAGTTTTTTTTTTTTCTTAAACCAACTGACTATTTTATGCATCATAAAGAAAATTGTTAGAATAAATTTGAAGAGGATATTTAAAAGTCTTTTAAAAGAAGTAGAATTCTCATTAGCATGCTTTTGTATTTGTTGACAAATTAAATGGGGCCAAAAATAAATTGGCAATTAGAACCTGAGTGTATTTTAAAAGGAACACTGTTTAAAAAAACACACAACAAAGCAAATCATGAAGTTCACTGTATTTTAACAAATGATAAGGTCAATTTTTCATAATAATTTTATTCCAACTAATAATTTGAAAAACGTTCATATCCATTTTCCCAAGTGTCCAAACAAAGCTGAATATACTGTGATTTGCAATTAAAATATTTTTTTCTCAAAGTGTGTTCTATGGAACATATGCACCACAAGATAATCTGTAAAAAAGGATAAAGGAGTCATGTTTATTTGTAAGTTATATAAATTGATAGGCAAATTAGGGTTACAAGGACAGGTTCTGGAGCCCAATTTTCTGGATTAGAATTCCAGTTCTCCCAGTTCCTAGTGGCTGATGATTGTATGTGTTTTAATCTCCACGTGTCTCAGTTTCAACATCTGTAAAATGGAGATAATCGTAGTACAATCCTTAGAGGACTGTTAAGTAAATGAATACATGAACAACTAGAACAGATACCTGGAACAATGCCTGATATGCAGTAATGTTGCTGATGCTTTTAGGTAATGCTGGGAACTTAATTTAAAGTTAATCATTATTTTAATTAAATAATTGAAATAAAAAATGGTTATATTTATAGAAGGAATTTGTCCCTTTGAATTGTAGCAATGTAAAATATGGAAAGATACCAAAACTACAATTGCATGGTCTTGTATCAAGTTCTCAAATAATAAATTTTCCTAACGTATTCCATTTGGTAGCCTCAGAACTTAAACATCAGTCTCCAAGTAATCATAATTCCATATCTTCTGTCGACACGAGCTTGGGAGGAGTTATTCAAAAACTCTGAGAATCAATAACAAGAACTGTTTGGGGGGAAGAAGCAGCTATTTGTCTATGAACTGATTCGCCTCTCAAATCCCCGGCAACCAAATTGTTATCCATGAGTATTTGTCCTTGTTGTTGCCTTCCAGGGGACTCATAGCCCCTCTAGTGACTGTATAGGACAGAGTAGAACTGCCCCATAGGGTTTTCTACCCTGTAATCTTTTAACCCGAGCAGATCTCCAAGCCTTTTCTCCCACGGAGTGGCTGGAGGTTTCCAGCTGCAGACGTTTTGGTTAGCAGCCAGATCTTAACCACTGCACCAGGGCTTCATTGCCCTACAGGACTCCTTAGTAAGAGAGACAGCTTTCCTTATGGCTAATTTTCTCTTTAGGTCTTAGAACAGATGAGTCTACTCTGAGCCGAAATCTCAGAATCCAGCCCAAAGCTGCAAGTCCTTCAGAGTGTGCAGGCTCGAGAACAAGAGGGGCAGAGGATCCCTGTCACCCATTTCACCTAGGGACGTTTCTGCTCTAAGAGTCCAGTGAGACAAGAGAGTGGATTTAGTGAAGTAGATGTGGGTCGGTGTAAGGAGCTCTGGTGATGCAGTGGTTAAAGTGCTCGGCTGCTAACCGAAAGGTCGGCAGTTCCAACTACCAGCATTCCGAGGGAGAAAGAGGTGACAGTCTGCTTCCATAAAGAGTACCTGTTGCCATGAAGTCGATTCCAACTCATAGTCACCGCATAGGACGTAGGAGAACTGCCCCCTAGGGTTTCCAAGGAGCAGCTGGTGGATTCAAACTGCTGACCTTGGAAACCCTACGGTGCAGTTGTACTCTGTCCTGTAGGGTTGCTATGAGTCCGAATATACTGGACAGCAGTGAGTGTTTTTGGTGGGGGGTCAGCCTACTGTGACAAAAAAAGATGCTGGAATGGTCTATTAGCATATTTGAGTTCAGAAATATTCATCTTAATAAATCCAATGAAGTACCATGGTAGAATTTGTTTTAATTCATGTAATTTTCATTTTGCAAGTCTGTGAAGAAGATATAGATAGATGCACCAAAGGTAAATCATACCTTGGCATAGCTAAAAACTCCTATAACGTCATCTGTGTGGTACACATTTTATTACAGTTAGGACTTTCAATTCACTGTCTCCAGTTGTTCCCTGGTATACGAAATGAATGGTTTTGATATCTGCCTTTCTTTTCAAGAAAGATGTAGGAAGCATAGTTGAATTCTTTATCTTATTACATTTTTTTCTGTCCCAAATTTGATTTTTATATGCTTCTTGCGATCTTGAAAAATTTGTAGCATATTCATTGACGTTCAGTCATTACCTTAATGAATTATATAAAAATTTAGAAGTGAATGCAGTGCAAGAAATTGTAACTACTAGTGACATAATCTTAAGTCAGTATGTGTTATATAGGGTCGCTGGTGGCACAGTGGTTAAGCGCTTACCTACTAACAGGTGGGCTGGTGGTTCCAATCCACCTGCAGCACTGTGAGGAGAAAAGACCTGGCAATCTGCTTTCCTGAAGATTTCAGCCGAGGAAACCCTATGAGGCAGTTCCACTCTGTCCTATAGGGTCACTATGAGTCAGAATCAACTCGACGGCAAGCAACAACAAAAAAGTCTTGTATGTTCCTAAATGATTAACTTAGATTTTTAAAGAATATGTATAATTGCTTACACTTTTATTTTCTTCCATATTTCAAAAATTGTATGTTTATCTTCAACATGGCTTGAAATATTTTAGTGCTAAAGATGAGTTGTGAACGTTAGGAAGTTCTTCTTGCTTAACTATTGTTCCAGAGATAGATTCGGTTTCATTTTCCATTTGTAAAAACACTATGGAGGGACTCCAATGGAGATTGTTTGGCATCTCTTTGAGTTCAGAAAAAAACGGCCTGAAATAGTTTTGCTTTATTTTAAGCAGAAGGCAATGATACATTCAAAATAAGTACTCTTAACTGCAACAGAGTTCCATGATTTATATAATTGTCCAGTAGTGAATTCCCTTAGATACAATATATTAAGAATTATGGAAAAATTATGTACAGTATTTCATACAGGGGTGCGAACTGTAGGCTCATAGAATTTTAGAGCAGAAATGCCTTTAGGAAAGCCTGCAGTTCAATGATTAAATGACTCTTTGTGGTTACGGGCCGTGTTAATAATATGCCTCATCTGGGTCCCCATTCTGCATCTTTCCACAACACTGAGTAAGATGTTTGTTGAGGATGATTCCTTGAATTAAATAGCCTACACACACCAAGGTTCACTTAAAATTATCTAAGGAGATTTCAAAAAAATTCACGCTGGCACAAGAGCAAATTCCTTGAAATGGTAGTTTATAGTTATTGTTTTACATTATATAATATAAAATAGTTACTGCGGGGAAAGACTATCCAATTTCCAAAGCTGCTAACTTAAAATAAGTTAGTTATTCAGGCAACCAGAAAACATAAGTTGAATAAAGAACATTTATATTTGAGATATGATCAATAAGTACTTTCTTTAAATTGTTCTTAAAATGTTTAACTATTATTCTTTGGTACTATAAAAGCTGTTCTCACCACTTGCATATTTAAATATATTCTTTTACCAAGGCCGAATTTAAAATTCATTGCATGCTGTACAATTACCACCTACCATACTGAACTACTCATTTGAACTAGAGAATTTAAAGATGTTCAATTTCGTTCATTGTATCCTAAGCTATAATTATACAAGCCACCGAATTTGATAGTTTGTCTGTTTTACAATGAGATTCCATGGTCTGGTAAAAACACAGATGTAAAGGCCTATCATTTATTTCCTATATTAGGAACTGAATTTTTAAAGCTGGGAGGGTTAACTGCAAAGTGTCAGAATTCACTAAGTTTTGATTTTTTATACTGAATGATGATGATCATTTAAAAACCTGATCTATCTTTAGAATTAAATTAGGTTTTCAAATAGCAGGTAGAAGAAAAAAGATGACGTTTGAGATCACTCATGGCTGGAGGAATTAATAAGCTGGGTGTGGCATTTCTGATGTCTAAAACTAAGTGTTTTGAGTATACCATCAGAATTGACCTTTCTGTGTATGATAGTCAGTTTTCCAAAGAGTATTATTCTTACTGTTGTACAATATTTAGAGAATATAACTTCCTTAGGATTCTCCAGAGGAACAGGAAGAAAAAAATTATATACATACATGAGAGAGAGAGAGGGCAGGAAGGAGAGAAAAGGTGGGGAGAGGGGAAGAGAGAAGGAGAGAGAGAAAAGAGCCCTTGTGGTGTAATTATTAAGCGCTTGGCTGCTAACCAAAAAGTTGAAACGTTGGCGATTGGAACCCACCAGCAGCTCTGCGGGAGAAAAGATCTGGCAATCTGCTCCTGTAGAGATTAAAAAAAAAAAAAAATGAGTCGGTTCCATTTCATAGAGACACTGTAGGACAAAGCAGAGCTGCCCTATAGAGTTTCCAAGGCTATAATCTTTACAGAAGCAGACTGCCACATCTTTCTCCCATGGAGTGGCTCGTGGGTTCAAACTGCTAACCTTTTGGTTAGCAGCTAAGCTCTTAACCACTCTACAACCAGGGCTGCTTCTCAAAGATTACAGCCTAGGAAACTCTATGAGACAGTTCTACTCTGTCATATAGGGTTGCTATGAGACGGAATCCATGACACACAGCAACAGAAACAAATATATGTGTATAGGTATGCATACAGAGAGACAGAGAGAGGGAGAGAGAGAATCTATTCCAAGGAATTGGCTTATGGGATTGTGGGGGTCAGTAATTGTATAGGGCAGGAAGACCAGGCTGTAAACTCAGCAGGACTTCTACGTCACAGTCTTGAGGAAGAACTTCTCCAAGAAATCTCAGTTTTGCTCCTAGGGTCTTCAAGTGTTGGGATGAACCCATCCACGTTATCTTAGCGTCAACTGATTGTAAATGTCAATCGCATTTACAAAATACCTTCACGGCAGCACCTAGACCGGTGTTAGACCAAACAACTGGTACCTTAGCCCAGAGAAGCTGACACATAATAGCAACCACCACAGATCGGAAAGGTAGTATACACGTTGGTAAGAAGACACTATAGACATCAGTTAGAGCCTAGGTCAGGTTCACCGTCAAAATGACCATCGGGCTCTCAAACAAGCAAGATATACCCTAGAGTAGGCAAATCGTCTAAAAGATATCTTAAGCAAGATGATTTTAAAGAAAATGATCTATTTAATGTTTAAATTACATCAAAATTCATATCAAAAATATAACTCTTGAAAACCATATCTTAACCATCAAAAATTAAACATATAAAGGATTAAAATTGTCTATGAAAACCTGTATGATTATCCATGAATATCTCTTTAAAAATATCTAAAACTAAATCCCTCCTCCTAACCCTTATCTAGCATTATAAGGACATAATCTCCTTCACTCTACTGGCTTTTCCAGATGACAAGAGAATTTAATGACCAGCCCTCCTCATTTAAAATATTTCATGAGATGAATATATTATAATGTCCTTTATTTCCTCCTGTGTGTGAGAAGAATCCACAGAGCAGGTTTTCTTTTCCCATAATCTTCGAATAAAATACCACGTCTTCCTTTAACTCTCAATCCCTGTCGCTTGTTCTTCTGCGGTGGCACAGCAGTGAAGAGTTACAACCGCTAACCAAAAGGTCAGCAGTTTGAATCCCAGCTGCTCCTTGGAAACCCTCTGGGGCAGTTCTACTAGGTCCTATAATCGACTCAACAGCTTGCCCCCCACAAGCTAGTATGTCCATTGTTGGAAAACGAAAACCCTGCCGCTAACAATAAATTCAATTTAGGGATAAATTAAAATCCACAAGCTACTGATTTGATTGTACGATTTTTAGTTAAATACATATTGTGTCTTTTCTTTGCCATGTATTAAGCATATTGTCTTGTCCATCCTCTTGAATTTGTAATGTATATTTTTTCTCTGATTCATAATTTGAAGTCACCATGTATTAAATTTTAAAATTATTGGATCATTGGAGTTTTTACCCATGCCAAGATAAAAGTCACTTCATAATGATCTACATACAGATAACTACCATGCAGTTGGGGAAGTAAGGACAACCCCAAATTTACTCTTCCCTGAAAACAAGGAAAACCCTGGAAAAACCTGGAAATTAGCAAAGGCTTACAACAATATGAAGGACATTGATTCAAATAAAATAGCTGAATCTTGGTACGAACAGGTGAGATTAGTGGTGTGTTAACTTGCTCTATTATTGTCTTTGTTAGGTGCTGTCCAGTTGGTTCTGGCTCATAGCGACCCTGTATGTACAACAGAACAAAACACTGCCCAGTCCTGCACCATCCTCACAATGGTTGTTATGTTTGAGCCCATTGTTGCAGCCACTGTATCAGTCCATCTCATTGAGGGTCTTCTTCTTTTTCACTGACCCTCTACTTTACCAAGCATGATGTCCTTCTCCAGGGACTGATCCCTCTTGATAACATGTCCAAAGTATGTGAGACATAGTCTCGCCATCCTTGCTGCAAAGGAGCATTCTGGCTGTGCTTCTTCCAAGACAGATTTATTGGTTATTTTGGTAGTCAGTGGTATAGTCAATATTCTTCACCAACACCATAATTCAATGGCATCAATTCTTCTTCCATCTTCCTTATTCATCGTCCAGCTTTTGCATGCATATGAAGTGATTGAAAACATCATGGCTTGAGTCAGGCACACATTTAATCCTTAAAGCAACATCTTTGCTTTTTAACGCTTCAAAGAAGTATTTTGTATCAGATTTGCCCAGTGCAATGCGTCATTTGATTTGTTGACTGTTGCTTCCATGGACATTGATTATGGATCCGAGTAAAATGAAATCCCTGACAACTTCGATCTTTTCTGCGTTTATCGTGATGTGGCCTATTGGTCCAGTTGTGAGGATTTTTGTTTTCTTTATGTTGAGGTGGAATCCATACTGAAGGCTGTAGTCTTTGAACTTCATCAGTAAGTGCTTCAACTCCTCTTCACTTTTAGCAAGCAAGGTTGTGTCATCTGCAAAACGCAGGTCTTCCTCCAATCCTGATGCCCCATTCTTCCTCATATAGTCCAGCTTCTCGGGTTATTTGCTCAGCATGCAGACTGAATAAGTATAACTTGCTCTGTTACCATCCCCTTTTCCCCAACTCCTCAGTAGTCATGAAAAGCAGCAGCATTGCACTATGGCAGCATGAAAACCAGAAGCCTAACATCCACTAGGTGGGGCTGAAGGGGCTTGGAACACTACAAAGAATTCAAGAGAATTTCCACTATTTGACCTGTGTGACAGCTCCTGGGAAAACAGTTACAGGTTTTGTTTTGTTTTTCAATCTGACCCCGAGTCTCTCAGGGAGAAACTCTATCCCAAGAGAATATCTTGAAAAATCTCTATCATGATTGTTTAACACTGCAGCTATTATTAGCAGTGACACCAGCTGGGGCAAAACAAGAAGCAGGTAGAACACTTAAAAGAAAACGTGGAAAGTAAGATGTCCGTAGGAGGTTTTGAAATGCTCTGACGTATTTCTGGATCCTAGAAGGACATGTGTATATACAGGGCTATGCAAATGGCCAAGAAGGATCTGAGACGGGCCTAGTCTCTCACCGCTGGTTGACATTGGGGCTGCATACAAGCAACAAGTGAAGGCTGGGGCAGAGCAGTGCATTGTCTACAGGAGCACTGAACACACACTCCAAGACACACACAGACACACTCTGCAAAGGCTGGGAGACTTAGAGGTTCCAAACACCTACAGAAATCTCTATCTAGTCATCAGCTGATCACTATGTGACCTGAGCAGAGACTTCAGTGACCACGAATAACAAAGAATACAGACTTCACAAAATTAATTCAAGAAAGTCTCTAAGCAGATAAACTGCAGTTGCAACAGCAGCAACAACAAACCCCAGTTCAGAGGGGGGATTTGATTTTCAGAAACACAACATCATATTATTTAAAATACCCAGTTTTCAGCAAAAAAATTATAAGTCACAGAAATCTATGAGGCAATTAGTACGGTAATACCAAAACCAGACAACCACATCATAAGAAAACTAAATAACAATATTATTTATGAATATAGATGCAAATATCCTCAAAAAAAAAGTACTTGCGAACTGGACACAGCAACATTAATGTTTTTTTTGAAGGATTGTACATCATGACCAAATGAGATTCTTCTCAAGAATTTAAGGTTGGTTTAACAACTGAAAACCAAATAATGTAATATACTATATTAATAGACTTACAAATGAAAACCACACGACTATCTTGATACACACAAAAAATAATTGACAAAATTTAACATCCTTTCGTGATAAAAATATTTAACAAACTAGGAATAGAAAGGG
>NW_004444217.1:1519794-1521552 GCF_000243295.1 Trichechus manatus latirostris
ATACAAAAAATGAGCTCAAAATGGAACATAGACCTAAATGTAAGAGCTAAAACTGTAAAACTCTTAGAAGAAAACACAGAAGTAAATCTTTATGACTTTGATTTCTTAGATATGACACCAAAATCCCTAATGACAAAAAAAAAAAAAAATCATAAATAGATTAGAGTTCACCAAAATCCCAATCTTTTGTGCTTCATCAAGAAAGTGGTAAAAAACAAAACAAAAAACCACAGGATGGGAGAATATATTTACAATTCATATATCTGATAAGGAACTTATATCCAGAACATATAAATAAGCCTTACAACTCAACAGTTAAAAGAAAAATACACTCATTAAAAATTAGGGAAAAGTTTTAAATAAACATTTCTCCATGAAAGATACACAAATAGCCAATAAGCAAATCAAAAGATGCTCAACATCATTAGTCATCACTGTTGTTGTTGTTGTAAGTGCCATCAGGTCTATCCCTGCTCATAGCAACCTTATGTACAACAGAACGGAATGCTGCCAGCTCCTGCAACATCCTCAGAATCTTTGCTATGTTGGAGCCCGTTGCTGTAGCCTCTGTGTCAATCCATCTCATTGAGGTCTTCCTCTTTTTCGCCAGCCATCTAGTTTGTCAAGCATGATGTCCTTCTCCAGGGACATGATCAAAGTATGTAAAGCAATGTCTCACCATCCTCCATGCTAAGGAGCATTCTGGCTATATTTCTTCCAAGACAGATGTGTTTGTTCTTCTGGCAGCTGATGGTATATTCAAAAGTCTTCATTGTCTGATATAATTGCAGAAGATGAGCTCCTCAGGTAGGAGGGCATTCAAAATATGACTAGGGAAGAGCTGCCTCCTCAAAGTAGAGCTGACCTTAATGATGTGGATAGAGTAAAGCTTTCAGGACCTTCATTTGCTGATGTGGCACGACTCAAAATGAGAGGAAACAGCTGCAAACATCCATTAGTAATCGGAACATGACAAGTACGAAGTGTGAATCTAGGAAAACTGGACACTGTGAAAAATGAAACGGAACAATTGAAGACCGATATCCCAGCACTAGTGAGCTGGAATGGACTGGTTTTGATCATTTTGAGTTGGACATTCATATGGTATATTACACTAGGGATGGCCAGTTGAAGAGGAACAGCATCACACTCATTGTTAAAAAGAACATTTCAAGATCTATCCTGAAGTATAATGCTGTCAGTAATAGGATAATATCCATACACTTGCATGGACAACCTATTAATACAACTATTTTTCAAATTTATGTACCAATCACTAATGCCAAAGTTAAAGAAGTTGAAGATTTTTATCAGCTTCTGCAGTCTGAAATTGATCAAACATGCAATCAAGATATATTGATAACTGGTGATAATTGGAATGTGGAAGTTGGAAACAAAGAAGAAGAATCAGTAGTTGGAAAACATGGTCCTGGTGATAGAAATGATGCTGGAGATTGCATGGTAGAATTTTGCAAGACTAAGTACCTATTCATTGGAAATATCTTTTCTCAACAACATGAACAGCAACTTTACACGTGGACCTCACTAAAAGGAATACACAGGAATCAAATTATTTATATCTGTGGAAGGAGACAATGGAGAAGCTTTAGTTTTTAGGGTAACTAAAAGAAAAAGTTAGACAGTGACAAGATTTGACAAAGACGTGGAGAAAATGAAACTTTCACAATCGTTGGGACTGCAAAATTGGGCAGCCATTTTGGAAAACAATTTGGCAATTCTTATTAAACATAAACTTAC
>NW_004444217.1:1522650-1526149 GCF_000243295.1 Trichechus manatus latirostris
ACAACTAACTGTATTTAAATGGAAAAAAGCAAATATAAAATTGTATAGGTTTCCAAAGAATTTAGCTAATTACTGAAACTCATTTTCAACTTGTGTAATTAGTCGATAGCTGGTTGCCTGTTCCTGAGTCATCTGAATAGTGAACCCATTTTTTATTTTATTGGTGGAGAAACAGATGTGGTAGGGAGAATAGAAACCAGTCTCTGCATTGAGAAATCTCATCAACTAGGATTCCAGGTCGGCCTTTTCAAAGCAATGTAAGTATTCTAATAAATACTAGTAATGTTTACTTGAAATACCGTAATAGGTAGCCAGTGTCTAATGCGTTATTTCAAACCAAAGTGGCTGAATATACCCCTTTAATATTTTAGCATTACTAATAGCTTTAGTAGACTCTACATTTTTTCCTTCAAAAACTCAGTTTCTGAAATTCAAACGTTAAAACAAACTGATCTGATGAAATAGAGGGGAACGAATATATAATGAATTCCATAATATTTTTTTCAATACCTCTTGGTATTCGGGACCTCTATTAACTTCTTTATTATTTCTCCACCAATGTCCCTAAGCCACTCAATTCTGTTTTATAATGGAGGCCACAATGACCGATTTCCTTTGGGTTTATAGTCTAAGAACAATATTCTGTGCAAATATATGCAGTCTTTTAGAAAATACACAATGGTGGGGAATGGGCACACATTTCTACTTCTTTACTTTTTTCATTTAACAATCTCTTAGTACTCTGATTATATCTGTATACAAATAATCTAATTTTTGTAACAGCATTTTAATTGTATGTATTGTTGTACAGTAAGTGATTTTTAAATGTCCCTTATTAATGGACACTTTGTTTTCTATCTTTGGGTATTTTAAAACAGTAGAATGTCACCAATATGCACATGAATCTGTTGAATAAATTCTTAGAAGGGAAATTTCCACATTAAACTATATTTGACCGAGAAGTATTTTTAATATTCTTATTTTTTCCAACCTGAGACATTCCCAAATTACCACAGATTTTACTAACTTACATTCCAAATAGAAGTGAATGAATGCCTGTTTCCCCATACCTTCATCAACACAACGTGTTCTCAAACTTCTATTTGTCTTTGCTAAATTAATAGATAAAAATGGCAGAGTTGTCGTTTTCATACGCACCTTGATTCCAGTGTAAGATGTTTAATGTCTTGTTGTGTATTAAGAGCCGTAACATTACTTATCTCCTAATGTGCTTTGCTCATTTTATTTAGTTGTTGCTATATTTCTTATTAATTTGTAGGATTCTTTAAATTAGTATATTGATGGATTTGCCCTCTGTAATGAGTTGAAAATATCCTGTTTCCATGTGTTTCATCTCTTCTGATTCCATTTATGGTGTTTTTGTGAAACAGAACATTTGATTGTCATAAAGTAACATTCTTCATTCTTTCGTTGTTGCTGAGTGTGGCTTCAAACGTAGCAAGACTTTCCCACATCCAGGTTTTCCAAAATAATGAAAATACTGTCCACATTTTCACATTCATATGATTAATGGATTCAAATTTTATTTAGGTTTGACGTGAGGCTGGTAGCCACCTTCATGGTTTTATTATGATTATTGAAATCCAGATTAATATTAGTTTGAAAAGCAATATTTAGCACATAGGAAACTCTCATAAGTATTTGGTTTTATAACTGGGTTGTCCCACTGTACTTTCGGGAGCTAGCAGCACATAATTCCACTGAGCTATTTATAATGTGGAGATTTCCACCAATACACAGATGAGACCCCAGGAAGAAAAGGAAGGGAGAAGCAGCATCGAGGAGAAGGATAGATGTAACTTTTGTTCCTATGTTTCCACCGTGTGGCTCAGAGGCAGTGAGGCACAAAAATACTGTAGCTTCGTCTACACATGATACTAATTACTGCAAAGGATATTACTTCCGCTAGGTCAACAGAAGGTGAAAGAGAGGTGTCTGGGGAGAAGTTTTCATTGTGAATATTGAAAACGTATAGATATAGATATTGACAGAAATAGATACAGATATATATACCAGAATGGAAAGGAAAAGAAATAAAGATTAATTTCTTCATAGCTGCCCTTTTGGTAACTTATAAAATGTAATCTTCATATTTTGAAGGTGAACAAAGTAGAAAACAAAGCAAAGGGGGAAAGACAGGAAGATGAGTATTTCAGGGGCAGGAATCTAGAGAATGGTAAAATGAGTTAAAAAAAAAAACAATTTTGAAAAATGTCAGAGCAGGCATAGAACCTAAGGAAATGTTTAACATCACCTTGATTAAATAAAATTTCCAAATAATAGGAAAATATAAACCTTTTGGTCCTTTAGATAGAAGATGAATATAATGTTACTTTTAAGACTACTTTTTTAACTTCTAAAAAAATTATGTACAAAGGAAGAATATCCATCTCTGTGCTCAGTGCTGCTTTTATTTTCATGAATAAACAAGATCATTTCTTATCTTTGATTAATCACTTCCTCAGTAAACTTAGACAATTTTAATAGCATGCTATTCATTAGTCCAAAAAACTATCCAAAAATACAAAATTACCTTAAATCACTAAAATCACAAACTATTTTACTCTTTGTGGTGTGATTGACTACTTTTGTGTGTGGCCTTTCTAGCCATGCTCTTGTAACTCCCGTGCAGGGGATTGGATGGGACTGTGTGATAGAGTAATTGTGGCCCACCAAGGGAATTGGTCAGTTTTGCCTTAAAAGAGAGCCAATTCCAGAACAGAGAGGGAGATCCCACAATCACCAAGGAAGAACAGCCAGGAGCTGGCGTGTTCTTTGGAACTGGGATCCCTGTGCTGGGAGGCTCCTGGGACCAGGAGACAGAGAGAGAGAGAGAGCTGTAACCCTGAAGACGCTGAGAAGCGGTGGCAGGAGACACCTGGCAGCAGGAGACAGTGCGGTGGGCTTCCTGGCACACAGAGAGAGAAAGCTGAAGGCCATTGGGCAGAGGCCTAGGGCCAGGGAGAGGTGTGCCTGCTAACACAGCTGGGAAGAGGCTGTTCTGATGAAAGAACTGTATCTTGAGTGTTCCTGAGCCTGAATTGTAACTGATACTTCCCTAATAAACCCCATAATCATGAGTGTGGTCTGTAAGTTCTGCGTGGCCCTTGCAATGAATACTCAAACCCAGCAGAGAATTAGAGAGTGCCATGGGAGGGACGGTTGGTGTCAGAATTGGTAAAGATGGTGGAGAGAGGAGGCTTGTCTGGCCTCCACCTCATGGGAGTCAGCCTGGGGCTGCTGATCTTGGTTCTCCTTCCCCCTAGTGAAGTTAGAGGAGGTCAGACACTGCCCCCAAGCCATTTTCACACTCTTGTTTAAAATATACATAGCAGAGTTATATTTTCTCATTGCCAGTTATGCATTCTTCCTTACAGTCCTTCATTATTTTCTTTTCTTCATGTTTTTGGTATCATCTCTCTCCATTCACAGGCTTGGCAAAAGTTCAGTACTTTTCTGGAGTACGGAACTTAAAAGA
>NW_004444217.1:1526867-1528544 GCF_000243295.1 Trichechus manatus latirostris
ATCCGCTAGGAATTGTCAGTAATGACTAAGAATTTGAATGATTTATCCTTATTCATGTCTAAGACAATGCATATGTAGATACCTTAATGCTCAATAACACTCAAATTTTAAGACTAACATCAAGTATGTTTGCAACTAGTAACTATCTATCAGAAATACCTCTTGGACATATTCATTGGCATGGTCTACCTATTTTTGAATATCAAACTGCTTCATAAGAGTTACCAAGCAGATGTTGGAAAACAGAAAACCCGGAAAATAGTTTAAGAATTCATAGGTAGCAAACGTAAGCCAGACAAGAAGTCAATATATGATGTAGATAAGTTAATGCTAAGGATTTCAACATATATGGCCTGAAATCAAAGTCAAATAATAATATTAAGACACCATCATTAAGAAGAAGGATATAAGCATCAGCAAGTAATTCAATCAGACAAATACTATGTATTCATAAGGAAAGTGTTCGCCAAAGGCCTCACACCTGGATGGAGAGGTGGCTGAATGGGGCTGGAGATCTAGTTGGAAAAAGTGATGCATAAAAATAAAATTAAACGACAGATAGTTGGATTAAATTCACCCAACTTCCCACACCACTTTCCCTGCTGCCATGAAATGCTACTGGCCAAGTGCGGCCTCCAGCATTCTACTGTTTTCTTTTGCCACTTTAGACCATTTTTCCACTTTGTCTCCATGACCTTGTTTAGATTCATGTCCCCTAAGTAGTTGTGATCATCTTATAAACTTCTGTTATCTTATTCTTTATGTCCATCAAGAACTTTGACAACTGCCTCTCAGTCTTTTTCCTTAGCCTAATTCAGCAGACATCCATTAGAGTTCATGTAAATGATCCACCCAGGAAGTAACCTTACATTTCATTGACTTATTTCTCTCTGTTGAATTTAACCACCACTTTACTTCAAACATTCATATACCTGGCCAATAGTGGACCTGTGTAAACCAGAACTCTTCCACCTGAGTTATCTTAAGCTCAAACATATGAATACAACTTATTCTTCCATCTGTCTCATTCACATATTCCCAAATCATATATTTAACCACAACCAAATTGCTCTTGAACCTTCAGTTTATCCTCATCCATCATTCCACCCTGAGTTTACTTCTTTCATCTTTACAGCTTTGACTCCAGGTTCTTTCACTTTAACTACTCGCTTGCCAATACTTCCACCTTGCTCTTATCCCTATTCTCCTGTCTAAAATCCAGCAAAACTCCAACCCTGGAACAGGTCCGCTCCCATTTTCTCCTGTCTTACACCCTGACAACTAAGCACTGTGGAGTAAATCACACAACTCGGAAGATTACTTCCATAGTATATCCATGATCTCCAATTTCAGTTCAGGCTTCAAAAGGGCCCTAATACCTATCTATTTGTCCTTAGTCAACTCTTTTCATTCCATTACACACGATAACTAGATTAACTCCACTTGGGTAGCCAGGCACTTTATGTTAGCATTCCTTTCTTAACCTAAAAAACTAAACAAAACAACAACAAAAAAAAAAACCATTGTCTTCAGGTCGAATCTGAGTCACAACTACTCCACAGGACAGAGTAGAACTGCCCTATAGGGTTTCCAAGACTGAAATCTCTACAGAAGCAGAGAGTGGCTGGCGGATTCAAACTGCTGATCTTTCAGTTAGCAACCAAGCACTTAACTACT
>NW_004444217.1:1529558-1530881 GCF_000243295.1 Trichechus manatus latirostris
AAAAAAAAATACCAAGGGATATCCAGATCACACTACTTGAAATTCTAATTCCGTTAGTCTGGGGAAGAGCAAGGCTTTGATATTTTTTAAATCTCCCATTGATTCCTGTGTGCAGCCAGGGCTGAGAACCAATCTACTCACTCCCTGCATAGCCACAAGCATCCTCAAGAGTGTTGCTTTATCAATTATTCCCTACTACTTTAGAGATTCATGTATTCCTTCCTCTCTATTGGCTCTTTCCTTTCAGCATAGGAACATGAGTAAGTCTTTCTTAAATTAATAGTTTACAAATATCATGCCTTCCAATTTATGCCCATTCTAGCTACTACTCTTTCTTTTTCTCTCTCTTGAAAGAGTAGTAGCTAGAATGAGCATCCATACATGCTTCCTCTATTTTCTCACCAGCCTAAAATTTACCAACCTGCTTAAATCTGTCCTACACCCAGATCACTTTGCTTTACAACTTTTTAGATCATCATTAACCTACTTAATGCTCAATCCAATAAATTATTTTAAAGTCTCATTTTAATTGAGCCTTTTATAATATTTGAACTACTGACCAATTCCCTTTACTTGGATACATCCGTTTGATACATCCCTTTCCTGTTTTTCACCTCTTAATATCCCTCACTTTTTTTCTGGGGTACATCTTTCTTTCATTCTCCTATAAATATTGGTGTTTCTACAGTTACAATTTTTTTCATTTCTTTATGCTCAATTCACACATTTCACTTGGATAAGTAAATTCAGAGCTCCTCCTATAACCTAAATCCTAACAACGTGTATGTGTGTGTGTGTGTGCGTGTGTGTGTGTGTATGTGTATTCTAGGTCAGTGATTCTCAAACTTCAATGTGCATCATGTGGAGGAGATCTTGTTTAAATAAAGATTCTGATTCTGTAAATCTGGGTTGGTACCTGAGATACTGCATTTCTAATATCATCCCAGGTGATACTGATGCTGCTATTTTGAGGGCCACATTTGGGTCAGCAAAGGTCTAGATATCTCTCTTGAGCTCCAGACCGATATATCCAACTATCCATGGACTATCTTGACTTGGTCCTTCCATCAGCACTCAAAACCAACATATTCAAAACTGAATATATCAATATATCTACTCGAACTTTTTTCCATTTTCTATTAAATTTTCTATTAAAATGTGTACTAGTGGGAGGGAGGGAAAATTACTAACTAGATAGAAGGCATGCATTAATATTGGTGAAGGTAAAGGCAATACACAATATGGGGGAAGTGAGCACAACATGACCAAGGCAAAGGAAGACACTGACAGGAACACAAGAACAAAGGGCAACTATGGTAATTA
>NW_004444217.1:1531562-1544769 GCF_000243295.1 Trichechus manatus latirostris
AAAAAGACCAGATTTACTGGTCTGAGAGAGACTGGAGGAATCCCCGAGACTATGGCCCTAAGACAATTCTGACCTGGTACTGAAGCCATTCCCAGAGACCACCTTTCAACCAAACAATAGATAGTCCCAGAAAATAAACAATAACACCCAAGACGAACACAGGATCCTTCGAACAATCAATTATACAAGGTCAAAAGAACATTCACCCAAAAGCAAAGATGAGAAGTCAGGAAGGGGTAAAAAGTCCGGATAAAAGGAAATAGGGAACCCATGGTGAAAATGGGGAACCCAGGGTGGAAATAGGGAGAGTGCTGACTCATTGAGGGTGATGTCACCAATGTCTGGAACGCTTCATGTACAAACTATCAAATAGAAAACTAATTTGTTCTGTAAACTTTCACCTAAAGCACAATAAAAAATTTTTTTTTTAAAAAGCAAAGATTCATGATTATCAAGGGTGGGAGGAAGGGGCTAAAGGGGAGGTTTCGCTTACGAGGTATTGAGTTTATGTTAATGGTGGTAGAATGATTTAGAAAAGGATATTGAGAATGGTTGCACAACTTGAAGAGTACAATCAATGTCATTGAATTGGACACGTAGAAGTTATTGAGGTGGTGTATATTTTGTTATGTATATTTTCACCACAATAAAATAAAAACAAATAAAACTTCAGCTGAAAAACAAAGCAAACAAACAAAACGCATACTACATTCAGACAACAATTTACCCAATAAGAAACATAAGAATTATTCCAATCAAACCTCAAGTTCCAGCAATTATATTTCATATTACCCAAGACCCTTCAGCTCCTGCTTTATTTCAGGACCACATCAAATTTTACTCTGATTACTGCTAAAACCTTAAAAATGATTTCCCAGCCTTCCATGCTCCAATTATACTCTAAATTGTCTCTACAGTGACTTTTTAAAATCACATACCTTATCACACCACTTTCGTGCATAAAAGGTTTCCTGATATCTGATTGACTGTAGGACATAATATCAACTTCTCAACATGGACTCCGTGTCCCTACTTACCTGCGCAGTCTAGTAACACCTCTCCCTATACTACACGTGATGCTTGAATCATATGGGAGACATGGATTTCCTTACTATTTTACATAGACTCTTATTTCTACCCAGAAGAGCCTATTACACTCTTCATGTGATTAAGAGACTTTCATTTCCACAAACTGTGTAAGAATTACCACCTGACCATCACCAGCTAGTCCTGCTGTGAGCAAAGTGCCTGCCCCATTACGGCCTTCTCCGTACGCAAGCATCACACTTTTTTATCACACTGTACTGTGGCTGCTAGTATGCTTGTCTCTCCCTCCCATAACCCTATAAGCCCTTTAAGGACAGAGGGTGTCTAATGGGCCCATCTATACCCAAATATTAGCAGTGTCTACAACATAATGTTCTTGTTTTTGTTAGTTGCTGTTGGAGTCAACTCTGACTTAAGGCAATCCTGCGTGTAATGGAAGGAAACATTGCCCGGTCCGTGTGCCATCTTCATGAGCTTTGATGTGTTTGAGTCCATCTCACTGAGAGTATTCTAGGACATACTCTGTTTCCCAAACTACTAGTTAATTGTTAAAAAAAAAAAAAGTAACTAACAATATCTCAAAAAATACAGTAACCTAAACACCTTCTGAACATGCAAAAAAATGTAAAATTATTGTTGTTGTTAGGTGCTGTCCGGTCATTTCCATCTCATGGGGACCCTGTGTACAACAGAACGAAACACTGCCCAGTTCTGCACCATCCTCATAGTCATTGTTATGCTTGAGCACATTGTTGCAGCCACTGTGTCAATCCATCTCTTGGAGGGTCTTCCTCTTTTTCGCTGACCCTCTACTTTAGCAAGCATGATGTCCTTCTCCAGGGACTGGTCTCTCCTAGTAACATATCTAAAGTATGTGAGACAAAGTCTTGCCAGCCTTGCTTCTAAGGACTATTCTGACTGTACTTATTCCAAGACAGATTTGTTCATTCTTCTGGCAGTTCATGGTATATTCAATATTCTTCGCCAACACCATAATTCAAAGGCATCAATTCTTCTTCGGTCTTCCTTATTCATTGTTCAGCTTTCACATGCATATGAGGCGACTGAAAACACAATGGCTTGCGTTAGGGACACCTTAGTCCTTAAAGTGACATCTTTACTTTTTTAACACTTTGAAGAGGTCTTTTGCAGCAGATTTGCCTAGTACATTGCATTGTTTGATTTCTTGACTGCTGCTTCCACGGGCATTGATTGTGGATCCAAGTCAAATAAAATCCTTGACAACTTCAATCTTTTCTCCGTTTATCATGATGTTGCTTATTCGTCCAGTTGTGAGGATTTCTGTTTCTTTATGTTGAGGTGTAATCCATACTGAAGGCTACGGTCTTTGATCTTCATCAGAAAGTGCTTCAAGTCTTCAGTTTCAGCAAGCAAGGGTATGTCATCTGCATATTATAGGTTGTTAATGAGTCTTCCTCCAAACCTAATGCCCCATTCTTCTTCGTATAGTCCAGCTTCTCAGATTATTGCTCAGCATACAAATTGAATAAGTATGGTGAAAGGATACAACCCTGACGTACAACTTTAAATCATGCAGTATCCCCGTGTTCGGTTTGAATGACTGCCTCTTGGTCTATGTACAGGTTGCTCGTGATCACAGTTAAGTGTGTTGTATTAACTGGTTGTCCTCGTAGGTGTATGGATGTGATCCTCTCACTGGCAGCATCGTACTTCAGGATAGATCTTGAAATGTTCTTTCCGACGGTGAATTCAACACCATTCCTCTTCAATTTGTCATTCCCTACACAGTAGACTATATGACTGTCTGATTCAAAACAGCCAATGCTGGACCATTTCAGTTCACCAATGCCTAGGATATCGATTTTTGAGTGTTCCATTTCATTGTTGCTGATTTCCAATTCTCCTAGATTCGTACTTCATACATTCCAAGTTCTTATTGTTAATGGATGTTTGCAACTGTTTTCCTCATTTTGAGTCATGCCACATCAGCAAAGGAAGATCCTGAAAGCTTGACTCCATCTGTGTCATTAAGGTCGACTCTACTTTGAGGAGGCAGCTCTTCCCCAGTCATATTTTGAGCACCTTCCAACCTGAGGGGCTCATCTTCTGCCACTATATCAGATAATGTTCTACCGCTATTCATAAGGCTAATTCACTGGCTAATTTTTTTCAGAAGTAGACTGCCAGGTCTTTTCTAGTCTGTCTCAGTCTGGAAGGTCAGCTGAAACCTGTCCACCATGGGTGACCCTGCTGGTGTTTGAATACTGGTGGCAAAGCTTCTAGCATCACAGCAACAGGCAAGCCACTACAGTACAACAAACTGACAGATGTGTGGGGGTAAAAGAATTAGCAGCGTATTTTTTGTATCTCATGTGTTTTATTGCACTTTAGTTATTTGAAAATTACTTAACATATTGAATATTATAGCAACTTCTGGAGACCAGCAATGGAACATTCATTTTCATACACACTGAGATAGATTAGATACTCATCATATGGAATCTGTCTTGGTGCAAACGTCTTCTAATTTGTTTTCCTTTCTGATCTTTTACTTTAATCTTACCTACACGTTTCTACTATGTTAATCTTCTTGAGGTTTTCATAATGTTGCTACCTTTTTCAAATTCTTATTCATCAAGATTTTCTATCATCTAGTCCCACTATAGCTTTCAGAATTTTCCCACTGAAGTTTTTGTTTTGTGCACCTTTTCTACACCTTAGCTTAGTTTTCTGTAAACACTTATCTATTTCTGTAGCTTAGCTCAAAAATTCCCCTCAAGAGGGTGTGTGTTCAAATCTTTTAAAGCTGTATTTAATTTCTTGCTCTCTCCTTGAAGCCCCTCTGCATAAATTTAAGCAAATTTTCCATATGCCAGCTCCTACAACACTCTGTAAGATTCTAAGGCATTTGTCCATTTTTTTATTGTGTTATTGGTGGTTAAATACATGTCTTATTTTCTCTTCTGAACTGGAAGCTACTTTTGTACCGAATTCATGTCTGGCTCTTCTCTGTCTTTGAGCCTCTATATGGCCTTAGGGCAATAAAGAAAAAAACTAGAGAAAGAACAGAGGCTCCTGGGGTTACAGACAGACAGAGCAGAGCTGTGACACTGCACAAAAGTCCCTAGAAACTTAAGGCAAAGAGGCAACTGACGACATACAGATTCACTGGGGGGAACAAAAGCTTCCTTGGCAATACAATAAAGTAGGAGACATTTCTGCAAAGAGTGATGAAGTATTTTACGTAAACAAGTGATTAAGAACATGGGACATGTCAAATAGAATTAATTTTAAAATATATATCTATAATTACAGCTAATTATATATACATATTTGTAAGAACTATGTAACTTAGACAAGAAAAAATATTGTCTGCATCGTATCCAACTTTATTTTTTTTAATGATTAGTTAGTAATACTTGTGAAGGATGGGGCAGTGGGGAAGGGGCCCATTGGACGTAAGCATCGATACCAGTGTAGAGCACCTGTCGATTGCCAAGTATGAAGTAGAAAGCATAACAAGTATAAAACAAGACACATATGCTTCTCAATTCAACTTCAGGATGAGTCATTCTCTAGAAATACTTTTGTTATGTTCATAAAACCCCAAATAGAAAATCCCTGAATATTTTTTTTATTTGCAAAGAATTAATCAATCCCTTCTATTGAAGAAATGATTCTAGTTTCCAAAGGAGTAAAAATCAGTTGAGCAATGCAAACACTTCTGAGAGAAGGCTGCTATAATGTGTTTTACCTATGTTTTCTTACATATATAGTTAGTTGCTAGTAATCCAAAGTGTGAATATATGTATGTGTGTGTGTGTACATATATATTTAATTCATAATATACATTTTTACTTTTACTCTTTTATTTTAAATATACAACCTATTTTAAGTTGAAAAGTATTTTTGCTGATTTTTAAAATAGACATTTCAATTTTAAGAATGCCCTTTTCAAACTACAATACTACAAAGTTTAACAGAAAATACAGGACATATAGTAATTTAAGGAAGAAAGTTTGACACAAAATGGGATTTAAACAGAATTTAGAAATAGAAACTAAAATAGCTAATTTCAATGTGTTTGAAGAAAAGCTAGCTATTTTATTTTGCTTAATATTTACCACCACCAGAAAATCCCTGTATACCAAAAGCTTAGCAATTTGATTTCTTGTGCAAGATTTGTATTTCCAAATCTCACATAACTTATTTTCATCATCTGTTGCCCAACACACGAATTATTAGAAAAGTGCAAAATTAAAACGGGAAAGTTGCTATATCATAAATTGGCAATTGTCATTTAAAGAGCTCACAATCTTAGGCTTGATATGTGCTTATGCTTTACCAATAAAATCTTTGAAATAAAAATAAATTGTCAAAATTAATTTATTGCCTCCTCTTTCTGAAGTGGCAGTTTTTCTGCCTCAAACAGTTTGCTTTGTCAGATTGACAGAGAAGTTAGCTACTTCAATGACCTAAAGCAAGATTTAATTTCCAAGCATTTTTAATAAATCTAGAATTTAAAAAATTCTAGGCATTAATAAGACACTAACCCAGACATTCTGTCCAATATTATTGTGCTAATAACATTTCCCAAGCATAATTTATAAGCCTTCTTTTATGTATATAACAGCCTTCTTATATTCTTATCATATCCATCTTTCCTTTAAATACTAGTTTAAGTTCCACTTCTTTCAGAAGGTTTTTGTCAAATGTTTACATTCTCCAATGTTCTGACAAATTCCAGATTCATCTTTTGCCCTCTTTCCATACACATAATTCAACTGGTTTTAATATAGATTCTGGAAGCATGTTCATTTTTTAACATGAGGAACTTCAACGTCTTTGCTTTCTTCAATATCAATTCCATGGAAACGTCTTCAAAGATAAATTTTCTTTATAATGAGGTCTTGTTTTAATGTAGCAATAATATATATAACACATACGCTTATATATATATATATATATATAAATAATCTCTTGTCTACTCTGAGCATTTACAAAGATACACACACTCAAAACCTTTATGGAGGTCTTGAAATTGCTTCTTCATAAATTGTAACATATTTAATCCTTTTCCTCAAAAGCATATTCTGGTAACTTTTCCCGTCTTCATCCTTCTACTATAGAAACAGCTGCTAATGTCAGTTGGGTAGGAGTTGACTTACCCACGTACCGTCTGGTTCCTTAGCTAAGGGAAGAGGTTTAACAACACAGAGCCTTTCCAGACTCTGTCATTTCTATTACTCCTACTAACTTCTCTCAGGATTTCCTGGAAGATGAAGACAGTACCTTTCGGAGTTCTAAGCTAAATTATAAGATCAAACTGTCTTCCATTTTGGATTTTTCTTTGGAATAAAAATTAATTGTCAAACGGTATGAAGTCCCACAAACAGAAGGATCTGATTCTTCAGAAATAGGCCATCACGTGAGTCATCTTTGATTGTAAGCAGGAGCGTCTCAGGCAAGTGGTTTCCAACTGTCCCTAGAAATGGGTTTCCTCTGCTCATGAGATTCTTATTTCACGGATATTAGAACCTGCTGTGTTGTTTCAAACTATGTAATCTGAGGACAAATAGTATCTTGAACATTTGAGGTGAACTTTCTTTAGTTTATCTTACCAGAGTTCTTAAAATTATCATTATTATGCTTTTAAAGTAACTTCAAAGGATGTCAGTGACAACCTAGCAGACAGAAAGGAGGAAAAAAAGTCTTATGATTTTTAGCCCTTGTTGGCACGCTCCATGAGACAAAGAACAGACAGTCCAACTGCCTGAAATAAGGTGTTTTTGTGATGCTGCTAACCTGCAGCTATGTGCCAGGAAAAAGGGAAAAAAAATGAATTTAATTCACAGAAGCTAGCTATTGTTCAAAATAATTGCTACAGTAGAATAATACCTTTTGGAGGTTTGTCTGCGTGCTTTGATGGGCAGGGATAGCTGTTGGAGTCTCACCAAGAATGCAATTTCCTATCTTATCCATTTCAGTGAAAGAGGTAAAATAACCTACTTCAGAGGTCCAGATCAGGAAAGTCACACTGGAAAAAAGGAATTCCAAATTAAAAAAAAAGAAAAACACAACGAAAAACAGCCAGATGCTGTGAAGAAAAATCTCAGTTAAATATCTCCTCAAATTACATAATGGAGGTTCTTTTGCTATTTAAAAACAAAGAAGTTTATTTTTCACACATGTCTGTAACTCCGCTTTGTACCTGACTGAAGAAACAATAGCCATGCCCGTACCCAGGTATTGCTGTAGTGTCGTCCCACATCCCAAATTAACCATATCCAGAGCCCCAATATGCCATTTTCAGCCACCTTAACAACATTTCCTCATTTACTGTGTTTAACCAAAATCAGATGACCTTCTAATAAGAATCATCTTGTTTATACAAAAAAGAAAAGGAGAGAGAGAGAGAAATGCCACTACCTTTGTTCACCCACACCCCTAGGTAGAGCACAAAGATAGTCTGTCACCTGGTACCTCTCTCTGGCACCTTAGGAGACATGATTAGAGGTAAATTAGCCTCAGAAAACAACCTGTGAGTCAACTACAACTAACGTCCGTGGCTAGGCTGGCCAGTTAATTCGAGAATGGCTTATACTAATAAATGCACAACAATTGAAGTGATTGAAAAGACCGCAGTTCTAGAGTATCCAATTGTCTGTCGTCATGGATCACCATGTCAACAGCAGTAGAAACTGTAAGATCAGAGGCAATCAGCAGAGAAAAGCAGGAGAAAAGGACCTCTCCAACATAACTCTGAAGGTTGATCAGTGACAGGTAGTGGAGATTTAATGCAACAAGTTGAAATTATTCATCCCTGTGAATAAGTAGAGACCGAGTAATAGATGTCACTGGGTGTTCTTTCAGTAATTTTCTCTGCTTGCTATTCTTACATGGGCTATTTCTCCACATAATGGATATTGATTCAATTTTGCTACAAAGGTCCACAGAATGGTTTTTTAAGTGAATTCAGATTTTACATGAAGTTTATTTTGTTTCACTTTTTTTTTTTTACTGATATATAGATTTCATTGGATTTGTTGATAATACTCTACTATAATTAAAGGATTATATAAATTATCTATAAGAATTCTGTTTGCAACTACTTGCTTTTTGAAATATTCAAAGCATATCTTATATTTGTAAACACTTATTCACAGAGTTAAACCGATAATAACCTTCTTGGACACAATTCTATATTCAATTTTACTTTTATTATATTGTAAAATAACTTAAAACTATTGCTGTTGTTGTTAGGTGCCTTTGAGTCAGTTCTGACTCATGGTGACCCTGTGTACAACAAAGCGAAACAAACAATGCCCAGTCCTGCCTCATCCTCAAAATCGTTGCTATGTTTGAGCCCATTGTTGCAACCACTGTGTCAATCCATCTTGTGGAAGGTCTTCTTCTCTTTCGTTGACCCTCTACTTTACCAAACATGATGTCCTTCTCCAGGGACTGGTCCATCCTGATAACATGTCCACAGTAAGTGAGATGAAGTCTCACCATCTTCACCTCTAAGGAGCATTCCGGCTGTACTTCTTCCAAGACAGATTTGTTCGTTCTTCTGGCAGCGCATGGTATATCCAATATTCTCTGCCAACACCATAGTTCGAAGGCATCCATTCTTCTTCAGTCTTCCTTATTCATTGTCCAGCTTTCGCATGCATATGAGCCGATTGAAAATACCCTGGCTTGGGTCAGGTGCACCTTAGTCCTCAGAGTGACAGCTTTATTTTTTAACACTTTAAAACCCACTGCCAGTGAGTCTTTTTTGACTTACAGTGATCCCATAGTTTCTGAGGCTGTAAATCTCTAAGGAAGCAGATGGCCACATCTTTCTCCCAAGGACCCGCTGGTGGCTTCAAACCACTGACCTCTCGGTTAGCAGTCAATCGCTTTAACCACTGCAGCACCAGGGCTGTTTTAACACTTTAAAGAGGTCGTTTGAAAACAGATTTGCAGCAATGCGATAAGTCTTTTGATTTCTTAACTGCTGCTCCCGTAGGCATTGTTTGTGGATCCAAGTAAAATGAATACTGACAACTTCAGTTTTTTCTCTGTTTATCACGATGTTGCTTATTTGTCCAGTTGTGCCAAGAAATTTGGAAGACAGAAACCTGACCAACCAACTGGAAGAGATCCATATTCGTGCCCATTCCAAAGAAAGATGAGCCAACAGAATGCAGACATTATTGAACAATATCATTAACATCACATGCAAGTAAAATTTTGATAAAGATAATTCAAAACTTCTTGCAGTCGTACATTGACAGGGAACTGCTGGAAATTCAAGCTGGATTCAGAAGAGGACGTGGAACCAGAGATATCACTGCTGATGTCAGATGGATCTCTTGGCTGAAAGCAAAGAATACCAGAAAGATATTTACCTGTGTTTTGTTGACTCTGCAAAGGCATTTGACTGTGTGGATCATAACAAATTATGGATAACATTTTGAAGAATGGGAATCCCAGAACACTTAACTGTGCTCGTACGGAACCTGTACACAGACAAGGAGGTAGTCATTAGAACAGAACCAGGGGATACTGTGGTTTAAAATCAGGAAAGCTGTGCATCAGTGTTGTATCCTTTCACCATACTTATTCAATCTATATGCTGAGCAAATAATCAGAGAAGCTGGACTATGTGAAGAAGAATGGGGCATCAGGATTGGAGAAAGACTCATTAACAACCTGTGTTATGCAGATGACACAACCTTGCTTGCTGAAAGTGAAGAGGACTTGAAGCACTTACGGATGAAGATCAAAGACCATAGCCTTCAGTATGGATTACACCTCACCATAAAACAAAAATCCTCACAACTCATAACTAAAATTTTATTAATAGCATCAAATGCATATGAGTGTTTTTCATGTGCTAGACATTTAAGTGCTTTGCATGTATAACTCATCTCATGCAGAAACCTATCAGAAGGGTACTATTATTTCTTCCATTTTTCAGAAGAGAAAACTGAGTCATAGAGATGTAAAGTAATTGACCAAAGGCCATCCAACTGGATGGATTCGAAATTCAGTGGAGCCGGAATGGAAACCATGAACAGTCTACTCTGTGGTCACAATCTTAACCCCTTCCCTACACTGTAACTTTATTTTACCTCTTCTCCAAATCAACTTCCCCAGTCCAGCAAAAGTATGAAGCACAAGTGTAGAAATTCACTAGATTTAATATCATGTTTGCATCAGTCAGAGCAGTAAGGCTGTCTACTAACGTTCTGGGAGAACAGGAGGTAACATCTGTGAGTTTATTATATGGCTAGGGTGATGCCAAGTGCAGACACTCAACATCTCTTCCACAAATGCGAGAAATTTTATTACGATAAGACTAGTCAACTTTACCCAGCTGATACACACTTTATTTGTACTAATTGAAGGCTGTTCTGTCTAATTTGCTCTTTTAAAATGAGAACATTTTCAGATGGAATATCTGTTCTGATGTCTGGGGTCTCAGCCAGGAAAACTCGAAGACTGGAGGTGAATCGCTTGCTCTTGGCTGGTGCTCTGGGGAGGTGTCTTCACTCACAGTCTGGCAATTGGCACTGCTGTTATCTCGGATTTCAGGTAAGACTGTTGTTTAGATTACCTATCAGAGCAACCTGTGCAGTCACATGGAGCCCCACACTCACAAGGGCCTCACACCGAGTAAATACTTTCTGGTCTCTATCTTCAAATTCTTAATAATTTTGCCTTTCAATGTAAGTTTTATAAGAGAGATGGGTCCGTAGAGCAGGCACATGAGCAGAAGAGACGCATGCACTACCCACGTGGACCATTCCATTCCTCGCCACCCCATTTGCATACAGTGTTAGCGATGCCCCACGAGCTCAGGATTCCCACAGACCAAAACTCATGGGATTTCCGTGAGACTCAAAGTGAGTACAAAATAAGCTTTTTACATCTATGACTCAGTAAGTGATTACAGGTGGGGGGCGGGGGGCATTGACAGCCCCAGGAGGCCTGCTTTCTGTTTAAAGAGAACTCACTTCCAATGCAATAGAAGGCAGTGACATTCTAAGACGTTAGCATATACTTGCTTATTCAGTTGACCGTTAAACCCACTGCCTTCAAGTCTATTCAGACTCATAGTGACCCCATACGATTTCCAAGGCTGTAAGTCTTGACAGAAGCAGACTGCCACATCTTTCTCCTGCTGAGCCCCTGGTGGTTTCGAACTCCCAACCTTTCAGGTAGCAGTCGATCGCTTTAACCTCTGGGCCACCAGGGCTCCAATAGTCAAACATTTGCATTGAAAATGATGGTACAGAAGGAAAGAGAAAGACAGAGCAATCCACAGTTCATTTTCCTTTCAGTCCTCCCTTACTCCTCAATAAGCTGAAGGTGGAGAAGGTCGGTAAAATGCGAACATACCCAAAAGTGAAATTAAAACTCCTGAGATGGTTTTGTGCAGAGTTTCTACTCTTCTGGTAAGAAGGAAATATATATGCGTGTAGGGGCTACAAAATACAAATTATGTAATCTCGGTGATTTCACGTATGAGTTAAGTGCTCCTATATTTGCATTTAAGGAGCCCTGGTGGTACAATAGTTAAGCAGCTCAGCTGCTAACCAAAAAGTCCTTGGTTCAGCCACTTCTCAGGAGAAAAGACCTGGTGATCTGCTTCTGTAAATCTCTTGTTTTTAGCTGCCGTTGAGTCAGTTTCGACTCCTAGTGACCCCATGTGACAGAGTAGAACTGCCCCATAGGCTTACCTAGGATGTAATCTTTACTTTCTCCTGCAGAGCACCTGATGGGTTCCAATAGCATTGCATTACCAAGGCTCCTTCCCTTAAAGACTACAGCCTAGCAAACCCCATGGGGCAGTTCAACTTTGTCATATAGGATCACTAGAGTCAGAATGGACTCTTGCGGGTTGGAATCTTAACCCCAATACCTGTGGATGTATATGTAATCCCATTTGGGAATAGAGTTTTCTTCGTTAGGCTAATGAGGCCACGTCTGTGTAGGTTGTGTCTTTGTGTCTTACCCTAATCAATTCTGAGATATTAAAAGAGCAGATTAGACACAGAAGCAAGCAGACACAGAGGAAGACAAACACTATCTAAAGATCAGGAAGGCAGAGCTACAAGCTCAAGGACCCCAAGGATTGCTGGCTACTAGAAGCTAAAATGGAGCCCTGGTGGCACAGTGGTTAGGAGCTTGGCTGCTAACCAAAAGGTCAGCAGTTCAAATCCACCAGCCCTCCTCAGAAACCCTATGGGGCAGTTCTACTCTGTCCTATAGGGTTGCTATGAGATGAGTTAGAAGCTGAAATAGACAAGAATAGACCCATCCTCACAGTCATTGCCCTGAATTTTGACTTCTAGCCTCCTGATATGTGAGAAAATAAGTTAAAAATTAAGCCACCCATTGTGGTATTTCTTTTATAGCAGCACGAGATAACTAAGGCAGGGCCCCAAATGCTCATCTTTTCCCTGGGCCATGCGTAGTATGCAGCTGGATCTGGAACCTGCACATAGCCTCTCCACTGTATTAGATTTTATTTATGTTTTTCAACATAATTATGGGTTCACATGATTTGTTCCTTTATTTTGATAACCTAATGAATTATGTTAGAGTGGTATAGTGTAGTGGTGAAAACATCACTTCCCCTTCCTTCTCTCTTTTCCTTTTCCCCAGCCTGAGACATTCTATTCTAGCCTCTTCTAGGCAGAAGGTGGAAGGTGGGGCAGGATGGAGGGCTCCAGAATAACCTAGCATCTTTAAATGCCCTGCATGCAAACGTTTTGTTTATTTCAAGACTCTCCACTGTCCCCCGTGAGATTTCTATTTTTCTTAGACAAAGCCAAGAATCAATTCTTTTTTTTTTCTGTTTCAACTCATCAGTCTTCCCCTGAGAAAGGATCACAAGAAGATTCTAATGCTTGAGTGGAAGAAGGAACAATGGGAAACAGAAAATCAAGGGCAAGTACACATGAATTTTTTCCAAAATACCATCTTGCCAGCCCATAAAAAAATAATTTGTCATGTCTTAAATTGATTTAATTTTTTTAAACCCACAGATTTTATTATTTTAGGCAAGCTACTATTATATAAGTATAAATCTGTTTCAAAAGTCCTCTCTTTAGCTGCCTATATTTTGTCCTTACAACAAATTATGTCTATATGATGATTTCAGTAAGTTTTGTGAACCACT
>NW_004444217.1:1545566-1551458 GCF_000243295.1 Trichechus manatus latirostris
GTTATGGATTGAATTGTTCTCCCCCCAAATAGGTGCTGTAAATCCTAACCTTCATGCCTGTGGTTACAATCCCATTTGGGAATGGGTTATCTTTGTTATGTTAATAGGCAGGATTAGTGTAGGGTGTGTCTCAAGTCAATCTCTTCTGAGATATAAAGGAGATTAAACAAGCAAGTGAAAGAAGCAGAGATGGCAGAAGAGAGATGCCAAGCCACGTGAAGATCACCCAGGAGCAGAAGCTTAAAAGAGACAAGGACCTTCCTCCAGAGCTGACAGAGAGAAAGCCTTCCCCTAGAGCCTGCACCCTAAATTCAGACTTGTAGCCTTCTCAGCTGTGAGGAAATAAAATTTTTGTTTGTTAAAGCCATCCCCTTGTGGCATTTCTGTTATGGCAGCACTAGGTAACAAAGATAGCTAGTAACCAAAAAGTTGGCAGTTCGAGCCCAACCAGTGACACAGCAGAAGAAACAGTCCTGGCCATCTGTTTCCATAAGGATACAGCCAAGAAAACCCTATGGAGTAGTTCTACTCTGTAACATATGGGGTCTCTTAATTCACAAATCAACAACAAAAACCAAATCAACATCAAAAACAACAACAGAGCAGAGGTTCACTCATTTTTCAAAAGTGATTCAGAAGAGTCAGACTCGGACTATGAGGTAGTTCTAGGAATATACTGACCAATTTATTTTATGTTTTCAGGGTTTTTTGTATGCATAAGAATAACACATGATAAGATCTATCTAAGTCTAAAAGAGCTACTTAAATATGACATAATAAAAATATGTGTGGCAAGAAATCATTGTGGCATAGTTTAACAAGCGGCACTGGTTCTCACTTGGAGAGTGATATATACAAATAATCGTGCATCCTAAAATTGATGGTGTTTTAGGAGACTAGGGAAAAGGAAAGGGGTACATGTCCTTAAGGGTATGACTAAGAGTAATATTCATGGGGAAGAGACTCACCCCCAATTCCCGTCCCCCAAATCAATGGATGGGAGCTTTAAGAAAAAGCTCATAATGATTAAGAGTGTTTCAAAGTTAGGAAGTGAACATTTCCCGAGAAAGACTGGATATCATCTTGGACAGTACAATTTTCCCCTTGAACCTACATGGATAGAGAAAAAGAGAATTGGGACTAGATGACAGGACAACTACAGCGGAGTCTACATGCTTTCCATTTGCTTGTGTTTGTTTCAAAGCCTAGTTACATCTTTCAAAGGTCCAGTTACAGCTCTGAAGATAGCTGAGCTTGCTGCTTTTTTGTTCATGCCCCCTGCACAAGAGATTCGCTGCCCAGGTGAGGAGATCAAACTTTAAGAATTAGAAGGGTCAAATGGATAAACAAATTATGATATATGCACGCAATGAAATACTACGCAACAATAAAGAACAATGATGAATCCACGAAACATCTCATAACATGGATGAATCTGGAAGGCATTATGCTGAGTGAAATTAGTCAGTCACAAAAGAACAAATATTGTATGAGACCACTATTATAAGAACTCAAGGAAAGGTTTAAACACAGAAGAAACCATTCTTTGATGTTACAAGGGTGGGGAGGGAGGGAGAGGATTATTCACTCACTAGATAGTAGACAAGAATTATCTTAAGTGAATGGAAGGACATCACACACTACAGGGGAAGTCAGCACAACTGGACTAAACCAAAGCTAAGAAGTTTCCTGAATACAATCAAACACTTCAAGTGACAGAGTAGCAGGGGCAGGAGTCTGGGGAGCATGTTTTCAGGGGACACCTAGGTCAGTTGGCATAACAAAGTTTATTAAGAAAGTGTTCTGCATCCTACTTTGGTGAGTGGCGTCTGGGGTCTTAAAAGCTAGCAAGAGGCCATCTAAGATGCATCAGTTCGTTCCAACCCACCTGGAGTACGGGAGAATAAAGAACACCAAAGTCACAAGGAAAGTATTAGCCCAAGAGACAGAAAGGCCACATAAACGAGTGACTGCGTCAGCCTGAGAGCAGAAGAACTAGACGGTGCCTGGCTACCACCAATGAACGTCCTGACAGGGAACACAACGGAAAGTCCCTGATGGAGCGGGAGAAAGGTGGGGTGCAGAACTTAAATTCTAGTAAAAAGACCAGACTTAATGGTCTGACTGAGACTGTAGGAACCCCAGAAAACACGGCCCCCTGACTCTTTGTCAACCCAGAACTAAAACCATTCCCGAGGCCAACTCTTCAAACAAAGATTAGACTGGACTATGGGACATAAAATGATGCTCGTGAAGAGTGTGCTTCTTAGCTCAAGTAGATTCATGAGACTAAATGGGCAACTCCTGTCCAGAGGTGAGATAAGAAGGCGGAGAGGGTCAGGAGTTGGCTGAATGGACACGGGAAATCCAGGGTGGAAAGGAGGCATGTGCTGTCACATTATAGGGAGAGCAATTAGGATCACATAACAATGTGTGCACACATTTTTGTATGAGAAACTAATTTGAACTATAAACTTTCACTTAAGCACAAAAAAAAAAAAAAAGAGAGAGAGAAGCAGAAGGGTGCACCACTGATATGGAGCTGAAGTGGATGTGTAGACGAGACTATGTTAGAGTTGGATCTCTCAAATCAAAGCCAAAAAAAACCAAACCCATTGTCATCGAGTTGATTCTGACTCACAGTGACCCTATAGGACAAGAGTAGAACTGCCCCATAAGGTTTCCAAGGAGCAGCTGGTGGATTCAAACTGCCCACCTTTTGGTTAGCAGCCATGCTTTTAACTGCTGTTCCACCAGGGCTCCCTTTCACGTACTGAGTAGTGCCTCACAGAAGACACTCATGATCAGTGTTAGCTAACAAAGCAGCAACAAGAAGGAGGGCAATCATGTACACAGTTACGTAAAAAGATCTTTGGCCAACTTGTCTAACGTCTGCCTATCTCCAGAGTAGCTAGAATTCAACAAAGGAGGAAGCAAGCCCGGGAGAAAGCAGGGCCTCTCCATTCCCCACCATAGGTTCCTCCGACAAAGCTTAAGCCATTGCTTGAGGATAAAGGAAGAAATGAAACTGGAGCTTTCAACTGGATTAAACTTTTTCACTGGAAGTGAAAGGAAGGTTATGGGATCCTCCTGGAATGCTGTTAAAGGAGCTTTGCAATCGGATGGGAAAAATAAAAGTTCAGGCTGCTCCATTATGCCGTTACATTTATGTGTCAAAGATTTTAAAATATAATAAATCATTCTCGTATTCTGCTGCGTGAACAAACCATACGAAAACAAACACAGTGGTGAGGACTGCAAAGTCTCTGCCTTCATCCAGATGAACCGGAGAGATTTCACATACTCTCTGCCTCCAAACTGATTCATCAAGTGCGTTGGATACAATGCTAGAATTCTCTGCTGGGCTGTATTTTCAGATAATGTTACTAACTGTTTTTTCTTTTTGTAGCAGTCCAATCATCTAATGGTCTGGTTCCAATGTCAGTCACACAGCTCTCAATAGCCTTTTCTCCAAAAGTTTGCCCTTCTCTGTTCGTTTACTTTGGATGATGGTAAAATACATTCTCATTGTCAGATTTTAATTTTGTTGGCATGAAGTTTTTTTTTTTTTTTTTTAATACCACTTTGAGAAGTTCAGGTTATAGTGAAAGAAGTTGAGAATTGTATGTATGTGTTCAGCCTGAAATTTTCAAAATGATGTAGTAACTCAGAAGGAGCTATGATAAAGTTTTCTTTACAAAAAAAAAAAAAATTGAGGAAATGTGACAGTTTTTATAACCGTAAAAGTTGAGCCCAATGATATGTAACAAGGTGGCCTGGCAGATCAAACCTATCGTGACTGATTTCGGGATGGAGACAGGAGAGTGTCCACTTCCTGAATATCCTACTTGTGTTCTGTGACAGCACAGTCTCTTTAATGACCCGATGTATATGAACATGCGAATAGATGCATGGAAACATCTCAAGTTTTGCCTATGTCTAGGCATCCCACGAAAACAAAACCTCAGTCCCTTAAGGGAGGTTCATTGCTGTGACAGTGTTCGTAATGAACCAGGGCAGTGTGGCACATGGGGGATGGAAAAGGCACCCTTTAAATAAGGCAGATTGCAGGAAGAGATAAAGAGGTCCTTGAGTGGGGGAAGAAAAAAACATAAAAAGAATTGATCTGGGTGGGCGTCAGACTCAGGCTGAGACCTGGCTCAGGAGGACTCCGAGGTTCCAGACCCAGCGTGTATTTTACTTCATGCTGACCCCAGTCTTCGCTTCGCTCTGTGAAGACGACCGTAGGAAAACGGAACAAATGGGACCTCCAGAGACCGAGTCCTGCTTTCAGTCGGCTCTCTCTGCACTCTGAAAGAGGTGGGAACTAAAAGGGACAGATTTGTGTCTACTGGTTGGGTAGAGAAGAAAATAGCTTAGGCCATTAGGAAGGAATGTAAGGAAATTTCTGAAGGCAGGGGGAGAAAGTTAGTGTAGATCCACCAAGCATCTGTGTAAAGGGTGATCAGAGTCTCATATTTACAGACTTAGACTCATTTAGGAACTCTCAGAGAGAAATATAAAATTAAGGGGCCATTAATCTGGTGAAATTGGGAGACCAATTTCTAAAGAGAATTTACCTACACAGGAAATTTTTTGTGGGCCCTAGGATATGAGTGGACAGGGGGGCTAAGCGTCAGAATTGACTTGATGGCAACAGGTTTGGTTTTTTAGTAAGTGTTTGGCATGATAACCTATAGGAAGTACAAAAATGCCATAGACTAAATCAGAAAGGTAATTCAGATTCTCAAACGCCCTTCATAAATAAGTGATAAAGCGTAAATCAATTTCTCCTTTGCAGAAAGATACAATGTGCTCAAGGGAAGCAGGAAGGAGGGGGAGAGAGAGAGAGAAAAAAAGGAAGGGAGGTAAGGAGGGAGGGAGGGAAGAAAGGAGGAAAGTCATAAATTAATTTTCTGTGTGTGTTTACATTCAATTAACTAAAAGTATAAAATCAAATAATTCATATATTCTGCATTTACTTAGAATGAGTGACTAGTTTATTACTTAAATATATAAATAATATTCCTTTTAATATGTACACCAGAGATTGTATGACTCAGAAAAGAAAAAGAGAGAGGCAGAAATATAGAAAAGTATAAAATATTTTGCAGAATTTTTTTCAAAATTGTTTTCATCAAATTTTTAAATACTGGAACTGAATTTGTGGGTGAATCCATTCCTCTACATCAGTATTTTAATGCAAATTAAGTCCTCAGTCCTGTGCTTGCACAATTCTTTCCTAGTAGAAGCTAAAGAATAATCGGATTACAAATAGCTGTCATAACATTTTTTGCCTCTGAGCGACTAACTGTGAATTTTTGACACATAATTCTTCAATTAATAAACAGTTGCAATTGTGATTAACACTTTGAAGATTCAGTTGATTCCTGAATAATAGGACTTCTATTCTTTCACCTGAATAACTTCATTTATTCTCAGTTTTTTTAAAATTTTTGTTTTAAGTCAAAAAGGAAAATATTTCACCTTATGAAAATAATATTTATTAACCTAAGTTATAAAAAACACACGAAAAGCTAAAATGACCAACGAACAACTAAAATTTAGGAGCAAAAAGTTGAAAACTAGCATGTTCTTTTTGCAAGTTGCTGATGAGTCAGCCATGACTTTCAGGGACCCCATACACACATATGACAACTTGTATGAAGTACTAAAAATGCCATAGACTAAAACAGAAATGTAATTCAGATTCTCAGATGGTGAGAACACATGTGGTGATTTACTGGGTTTTCATTTGTTGATTTTTGGAGTAGATCTCCAGGCCTTTCTTCCTAGTCTGTCTAGCGTGTATGTTCCACTCTAACCTCTTCAGCATCACAGCAACATGCAAGGAAAACTTACGTAACCGCTGAACAATACCAAAAAACAAAC
>NW_004444217.1:1551558-1561817 GCF_000243295.1 Trichechus manatus latirostris
TACTTATTTGAAAAACAGAAATAAGGTACAAATCAATTGTTTAAGGTTCCACCTGAACACGTGAGAAAATAAGAGCAAAGAAAAACCAAGGTTAAGTAAAAAAAGGAAATAATAAAGAGCATAAATCAAACAAATAGAAAACATCCAAATACAGAACAAATTTAGTAAGCCAGTTTGTTTTTTAGAAAAAAGAATCAATAAAATTAGTAGAATGCTAGCCAGGCTGATTAAGAAAAAAAGAGACAGAGAAAGATAACATAAATTACTAATTTCAGAAATGAAAGAGAGAACTCCAAAAACTCTGGGATTTGGTTGTAAACCTAAATCTTCTTGCAACTTCAGTGTTTTATGTTTTGATGCCATCTGCCTTCATATTGAGCAGTATGAAAGCTTTGGGCTTCTGAAAAAATAGAATGAGTGCAGGACAAAAATACTGGCTGGGGTGATAAGGATAATTTTCCAGCCAATATTGGGTAAAACTACTTGCAATCCACAGAAGAATTTCGATAAACCCTATCTAGAAAGGCCAGCCAATGAAGGAGCTAGGTAACATTCCCATTTCCTCTAGTTGGCTCTGAATAATGTTTGCCTCATTTTATTTAAGATATTGTGACTTAACAGATCATCAGCAAACACAAAAGCAAATGTAAAAGACATATTTCAAAATCAAACAAAAATGTTTCTATTATTTTCTTTTCTCTCCTTCTAAGCCTATTCTACCACCACGCGTCTGTTAATTTGTCGTACTGTGGTGGCTTGCGCATTGCTGTGATACTGGAAGCTTTGTCATCAGTATTTCAAATACTAGCCAGATAACCTTGGTGGGTAAGTTTCAGTGGAGCTTTCAGACTAAGAAAGACTAGGAAAAAAGACTTGGGAATCTACTTGTGAAAAAATTGGCCAGTGAAAACCTTATGAAGCAGTGGAACATTGTCTCATATAGTGGCAGAAGATGAGCCCCTCAGATTGGAAGTCACTCAAAATATGCAGAGGAAGAGCTGTCTCCTCAAAGTAGAGTTGACCTTAATGACATGGATGGAGTCAAGTTTTCGGGACCTTCATTTGCTGATGTGCAACTACTCAAAATGAGAAGAAACAGCTACAAACATCCATTAATAATAGGATCATGGAATGTACGATGTATGAATCTAGGAAAATTGGAAGTCTTCAAAAATGAAATGGAACACATAAAGATTGATATCCTAGGCATTACTGAGCTGAAACGGATAGGCATTAGCCATTTTGAATACGACATACATATGGTCTACAATGCCAGGAATGACAAATTGAAGAGGAATGGCATCGTGTTCATCATCAAAAAGAACATTTCAAGATCTATCCTGACATACAACACTGTCAGTGATAGGATAATATCCATATGTCTACAAGGAAAATCAGTTAATATGACTATTATTTAAATTTACGCACCAACCACTGAGGCCAAAGATGAAGAAACTGAAGATTTTTGCCAACTTCTGCAGCTCAAACTGATCAAATATGCAATCAAGATGCATTGATAATTACTGGAAATTGGAATGAGAAAGTTGGAAACAAAGGAGAAGGATCGGTAGTTGGAAAATATGGCCTTGGTGCTAGAAATGATGGTGGAGATCGCACGATAGAATTTTGTAAGACCAATGACTTCATTGCGAATATCTTTTTATAACAACATAAATGTTGACTATACACATGGACCTCGCCAGACGGAATACAAAGGGATCAAATCAATGACATCTGTAGAAAGAGATGATAGAAAAGCTTGATATCATCAGTCAGAAGAAGACTAGGGGCCAACTGCAGAACAGATGGTCAATTGCTCATATGCAAGTTCAAGTTGAAGATGAAGAAAATTGGAACAAGTCCACGCAAGCCAAAGTAAGACCTTGAGTATATCCTACCTGAATTTAGAGACCATCTCAAGAATAGATCTGACAAATTGAACACTAATGACTAAAGACCAGATGAGTGTGGCATGACATCAAGGACACCATACATAAAGAAAGCAAGAGGTCATTAAAAAGACAGGAAAGAAAGAAAAGATCAAAATAGATGTCAGAAGAGACTCTGAAACTTGCTCTTGTACGTAGAGTAGCTAAAGTGAAAGGAAGAAATGATGACATAAAAGAGCTGAACATAAGATTTCAAAGGGCGGGTTGAGAAGACAAAGTAAAGTATTATAATGGCACGTACAAAGACCTGGAGATAGAAAACCAAAAGGGAAGAACATGCTCAGGATTTCTCAAGCTGAAAGAATGAAGAAAAGATTCATTCATTCACACAATATTGAAGGATTCTATGGGGAAAATATTAAATGACGCATGAAGCATCAAAAAAAGATGGAAGGAATACAAAGTCACTGTACCAAAAAGAATTGGTTGACGTTCATCCATTTCAGGAGGTAGCATATGATCAAGAACCTATGCTACTGAAGGAAGAGGTCCAAGCTGCACTGAAGGCATTGGTGAAAAACAAGGTTCCAGGAATTGACTGAATACCAGGTGAGATGGTTCAACAAATAGATGTAGCACTGGAGGTGCTCACTGGTCTATGCCAAATAGAAGACAGCTACCAGGCCAACTGACTAGAAGAGACTCAGATTTGTACCCATTCCAAATAAAGGTGATCCAACACAATGTGAGAATTAACGAACAGTATCATTAATATCACATGCAAGTAAAATTTTGCTGAAGATCATTCAAAAACAGTTGTAGCAGTACATGGACAGGGAACTGCCAGAAATTCAATCTGGATTCAGAAGAGGACTTGAAATGAGAGATATCATTACTGATGTCAGCTGGATCATGGCTGAAGGCAGAGAATACCAGAAAAATGTTTACCTGTGTTTTGTTGACTATGCAAAGACATTCGACTGGGTGGATTACAACAAATTATAGATAACATTGCAAAGAATAAGAATTCCAGAACACTTAATTGTGCTCATGAGGAACCTGTATATAGACAAAGAGGTAGTCGTTCAAACAGAACAAGGGAATACTGCTTGCTTTAATGTCAAGAAAGGTGTGTGTCAGGGTTGTATTCCTTCACGATACTTATTCAATCTGTTTGCTGAGCAAATAGTCCGAGAAACTGGACTGTATGAAGAAGAACAGGGCATCAGGATTGGAGGAAGATTCATTAACAACCTGCGTTATGCAGATGACACAACCTTGTTTGCTGAAAGTGAAGAGGACTTGAAGCACTTACTGATGAAGATCAAAGACCACAGCTTTCAGTATGGATTATACCTGAACATAGAGAAAATAAAAATCCTCACAACTGGATCAATAAGCAACATCATGATAAATGGACAAAATATTGAAGTTTAGAAGGATTTCATTTTACTTGGATCCACAAACAATGCCCATGGAAGCAGCCAGCAATCATGAAATCAAATGAAGAATTGCATTGGCAAATCTGGTGCAAAAGCCCTCTTCAAAGTGTTAAAAGGCAGATATCACTTTGAGAACTAAGGTGCGTCTGACCCAAGCCATGGTGTTTTCAATAGCCTTACATGCATGTGAAAACTGGACAATGAATAAGGAAGACCAAAAAAGAATTAATGCCTTTGAATCATGGTGTTGGCAAAGAAAATTGGACTTCCCGAAGATCAAACAACTCTATCTTTGAGGAAGTCCAGCCAGAGTGCTCATTAGAAGCAAGGATGGCAAGACTTCTTCTCACATACTTTGGACATGTTGTCAAGAGGAACTAGTCCCTGGAGAAGGACCTCATACTTAGTAAAGTGGACAGTCAGCAAAAAAGAGAAAAACCCTCAACAAGATGGATTCACACAGTGGCTGCAACCTTGGGCTCAAGCATAACAACAATTGTGAGGATGGCACAGGCCTGGGCAGTGTTTCGATCTGTTGTGGATAAAGTCGCTATGAGTCAGACCCAACTTGAGGGCACCTAACAACAGCCATCCTATTCTAAGAATAAATTTAAAAATTTATTTGCAAATACTAATATGTCATTTATAGGTCAGATCAATTACATATGGACTTTCAAAGCTCCTGTCTTAGTGACGTACTTACATTTCTTCTGAAGAAATTACTTCCCTTTTCTGCAAAAATAAGAATGACTCAATCATTCAAGGTAGGAACAACCTTTTTCTGTAATCTAGTGTTTTTCAGTAATTCATGATCTTATCAGGAATAGTTATTTATTTATGCTATTCAGAATGACTGGATCATCCACTTGGGCCAATTTTCTACACACTTCTTCCATTGTAAATTATTGAACATACTGAATCCAGGAATTAATGTTCTTTTCCCATCTCCCATGTTTGAAAAAGTAGCAAGGGTTTGTAAAATTCTCTGTCTAGTGTTGGCCTCCTGTTCTGCAGTTTCTACATCATTGCAACAAAAGTAATAGAATTAATGAAATTACAATGAAGTTCAGATGTGGAAATCATTCTTGAATTTGGCAGACACTAGAGCCATTTAATTACAGAGAAATTTAAATAAAGTATGAAATATCTTACGATCTTTGCAAACAATATATCTTAAATATATACACTAAACAAAGTATCATTGCTTTAAAATTAGAACAATTACTAATTGCTAATCTTTGTTTTAAATGATTTACAAAAAAAGTCACATAATTTTCAGTGTTATGGATGAGATAATTCAGATTCAAATATGTGTAGCACCTGCTCAAGATCAAGAGATAGGTGCCAGAGGCAGGATTTGAACTCAGGCAGTCTAATTCCAGAGTTTGTGCTCGTTCCCATCCCAATAGGCTCATTTCCGCAGTTAACGTATGAGATTATAACACTCGGTCATAATCAGAATAATGCCCTTCATATATTTCTCTTGAAAGCAATGTCACTATGTGCTGTGGAATTCGAGCCTCTTGTACACTGCTTGGAAACCCTGGTGGCGTAGTGGTTAAGAGCTATGGCTGCTAACCAAAAGGTTGGTGGGCACAAGGCAGATTTCCCACCAGTGTGTACTACAGTGTCCTGAAGAGGAGGAACGGAATAGTGAAATGGGGTTATAGGGAGAGAAACACCTCTATACTGTCATCCTAATAAAAGCAATTCCATTTGAAGTGGTGGCACAGTGGTTAAGAGCTTGCCTGCGAACCAAGAAGTCTGCAGTTCGAATCCACCAGCCGCTCCTTGGAAACCCTCTGGGCAGTTCTGCTCTGTCCTATAGGATCAGTATGAGTCGATATCGACTTGATGCCAATGAGTTTGGTTTTTGATTTTATTATGAGTGTTTAAGTGAACTTTGAAATTCACTTCTAATATGTAGATCCATTCAATAAACAAATAGAAAATATCAGATAAATTGATTATTTATACTAGCAATGAATTCAAATCCCTTTATTTGGCTTTGGAAAATATGATCGCGTATATATTTCCTTTCCACATGTTGATGTATTGTAAATTCATAATTTTAAACAAAATAAAGCCATCACACTATGGTGAGCCAATGGAAAGAAGTAGAAACAACCCCTGGCTTCTCTCTCCTGGTCTATCACAAAGTCATCCTTTTCCTCTGTCTGTTGAACAGGGATGTCCTTGCAAAACACTGAGGTTGAAAAACTTCTGTAGTATGCCAATCTCCCTTTTATCTACCTGCTCCCTCTTTCCCTCCCTCTCTCTCAATAACTCACCCTTGCAAATCACCTAATCTCTTTTATCACTGGGGAAAAAAATAAGCATAAATTATAGAGTTAGAAAGGAACTCAGGGAACAGCTGGACCAGCATACTCCATTAGAAATGCCTACCGTGCCCTGGTAGGTCACATAAATGGCTGGTGCACTGGAGCTGTAGGGAAGTAGAGTTCCTTTTCCACCTGAAGGGGCTTACCCATTGCTCAATTCCAGGTGACCGGTTGGCTTGCAGAATACAAGCTCAATAATGCCATTTTTTAAATTTTTTTTCAGTTAAAACTATAAGTCTATAATGTTATATGAAATTTTCCAATTTCAACTGTTTTAAACTAATTCAATTCACTCCAGCAACGGCAACGACTATAAATATAACCATCCGTGAGATTACCAATTTGTGAACTTTGGTCCATATCTTCATATTTGTTTTACAGAAGAGGAACTGAGGCCCAAAGAAACAAAGAGATATTTTAAGTCAAATAGTGAGTTAGAGATGCAGAATTGAAATAAGCATCTCAGTATTCATCACCCTCTATTTTTAGTATCTTTTCTTATACCTCATGGTGTCTCCTCCTTCTTTACCGGAGCACAGCATTAGAGACACGATACATATATAAAGACTTAGAATTAAACGCAAACTCCTTGCAATGGCTTAGTGGTCGAGAGCACAGACTCTGGAGTCGAAATGTTTTAATTTATACCCCAGCTCTACCAATTACCAATTAGCTCTGTGAATTTAGGGAATTACTTAAACTTTCTGTGAGCCAGTTCTTCATGTTTAAAGCAGAAAAAATACTCTCACTCAATGGGTTGTTGTGACAGTAAATGATTTCATGGTTTACATACAGTAAATTTTCTGTATAATGCAGACAACTGTCAGAGAAGGAAAACTCAAATATCTTCCACTAATAAAAGGTGATAGAAAAGCGGTAAGAGTGTGCCCTGTCAAAGACAGAGAACTTGTAAGACCCAGAATCAAGGCGTTCCCTCCGAGTTCTGCCTCTCGCAGGTTTCACTCTTTGTGGAGTTTAAAACCTGCTGGGCGTATGTTGAGTCTCAGTCACCAACATCATCACAAGGCCTCCATGATCTCAATCCTGTGATGTCCCCAAACTGCTTATCTATAACTTCATTCTACCTCATGACACTCAGGCCACAAAATCATCCTAAATCACAGTAAATTCATTTCTACTCCAAGGTCTTATACTTGCTGTTTCATAGTTTGTAATACATGCCTTACTTTCTCAGTTCATTCAGGTTTGTGCTCAAATGCACCTTCTTATTTACATCTTTTAAAACTATCCTCATTACACTAATTCCATCATGTACTATTCCCTCATTCTGCTTTTTCTTTCTTAAGGGGGCTTATTTTCTCAAGATTATATAATACATTTATCGTATGCTTTTCATGTCAGTCTCTGCCCTCCACCTTTGAAAATCATCTCCATGAGGACGTTAGTAGTGTTTGTCTTGTTCGTTATACTAGTCCCAATGCCTAGAACATTGCAGAGGACCATACTTTTACACAAATAACATGCTCTTTCTGTATTTGCCAACAGCGCCTTCCCCCCATAAGGTATTTTCATAAGCTTGCTATGCTAATTTTGTTTACAGCAACATGTAAAAAATAGTGGCATAGTGGTTTATGAAAACACCTCGGGGGAGAGGGCATGGTTGGCAAACAAATGTAGAAGGCACGTGTTCTTTGCATAAAAATACGGTAGTAGGCATTAATGACTATTGAATGAATGAAGTGAATGAATGATTGAATGGATGAATGCCAGATGAAAACTTGCTAATAGATGAAAGCGGATGGCAAAAAACCTTGAATAAAAATTAGTCCCTAAGCAAGTTGTATTGGAAACCCTCCTGGCGTAGTGGTTAAGTGCTAAGGCTGCCAACCAAAATGTCGGCAGTTGAAATCCACCAGGCACTCCTTGGAAATGGGGCAGTTCTACTCTGTCCTATAGGGTCACTATGAGTAGGCAACCGGTTTTTAACTGAGTCATGGTAATATGAGAATTTCGGTCTGCCAGTTGACAGAAACCAAGTGAAAAGTTTCAGATACAAAGGTGTTGATAAATTATGTTTTGAAATATTTTCATTTTTGTTTTCTGCCAAAGACAAAATGCTTAAATATAGCTTTCTAACCTACAGCCATTCTTAAAGATCCATAATATGCCCATAAAATAAGCAATAACACCCGAGAGGAACATGCTTCTTAGAACAAGCAATTATATGACATGAAAAAGGCAACATTTGCCCAAAAGCAAAGATGAGAAGGCAGGACGTGGTAGCAATTCAGAGTGAAAGGAAACGGAACACAGGACAGAACTAGGGGGATAGCTGGCCCGTTGTGGGGAATGAAATCAATGTCATGGAGCACTTTATGTACAAATCATCAAATGGGAAACTAATCTGCTCTGTAAATTTTCACCTAATGCGTAATGAAAATTTAAAAAAAAGATTCATAGTATAAATAAAACAATATTAACAAAAAAGTTTAATTTAAAAATATTTGATACAGAATGCCTTTGTGTATGCTGTTACTTACATTAAATCTCTGATATTTACTCACCAAGTTTCCAAACGTGCTTGCCATTTGTAGCTATAGCTGAAAGTGATTAGGGCTAGCTGGATTTTTAAAATTAATATTAATAACAAGGCCTTGACAAATACCCCATTTCTTGTTTTTATACTTTTTATTTTGTCTTTACTTTTTCCATAAAAATATTGCTTTTCCTGGAAGAGAAATGGTCATCACGGTAATTTAAACCACAAGAATAATATTCATAGAGAACCAGAGAGTATAAGGCACGTAGTAGCTCAGTAAAAGATTCTTTGACTGCAGAATGTTCTGCTTGTGGAGTGTTCTGTCTGCAAGACCGGGCAGGCTGTGACATCATCCAGTAAACCCTTCGGAAGAAAAAGAGCAATGCTGACATCTAGTGTTCTTGTGTTACACAACCGGGGTTAATACTTTCAATGAATTGCATAAATCCTATGGAACTGCACCCCACTGAGGGGAACAGACAAGTAAGACGATCAACTTCAATTCACAACCCAACCTCTGTGGGCTTCTATCCGTGAAAAATACCGGAGTTTAAACTGTGTCTTTGTTGCTAACCGAAAGTACGGACTCAGACTTCCTGGACCCACTGAAGACAACTATTCACTGAAAAAAAAGGAGGGGGACCTAAGGAAATAGTGTAAAACAGCATATGTTTTTAAAATAATGATGAAAAATACGCATTTATTTTAAAGCTCTGGATTAGTAGACACCCCTAGGGTGCTGAATGCTGGTGACGCTGAGGTTAAAATGATACAAGAGCTCACAAATGCAAACTTTGATTACCCCCTTAGTCATTGCCCCTGGCTCCCAAGTCTGCTGCCTCCAGAGGATCAAAGAATCCCATTTGCTTTAGGAACAGTATTTGCAGTCGGAAAGACCTCAAGCAGGAGATATGTCCTGACTTCCAGCCTCTGCTCCACAGCAACATATTCCCATAAACCTCCAGAACCCTGCAATAGGAATTGCGATATGTCATCTGCGACTATCTAGGTCACCCATCAGAGAAAAACCACTGGCAAGATTATTGTCTAAATGGGACTTCGAGAAAGTATAGTTTGAGGATGCTCAGCAATATCTATGTTTCACCCGTTCGAAATATTTCTACAGACATCTAACTAAATTAATATGATTTAAGAGGTAAATTATATCTAAATGTACTTTCCTAGATCTTGTTTTATTGAGGCCTATACCTGCTTTATCACGTAAATATCGGATATCAGTGTACCAGAAGAAATTTCAGAACCAGAACCCTGCTCCGCTCCCCCCAAAACACACATAAATTCCCATATTTGGTTATGTTGATCTAGAAAATACATACAGACACGCCTCCATTCTAACTTAGACAGCTAGGAACCCAATTACGAACAATAGCTGTGTATGGAAGATACCAAATTGCTCTGTGGTAGCAAAAGTGTTGGTTGTTGTTGTTGCCATTGGCTGCTGTAGCGTTGACCCCTGCCTAACGGTGACGCCATGCACAATGGGATTGCACAGTTGAGATCTGTAGGGTTTTCACTGACTGATTTTTCAGAAGTAGATAGCCAGGCCTTTCTTCCTAGCTCATCTTAATCTGTAAGCTCTGCTGAAAGCCATTCAACATCTCAGCAACACACAAGCCTCTAGTGAACACGGGTGGCGGCTGCGTGTGAGGTGCACTGGCCTGGAATCAAACCCACGTCTCTCACATGGGGGTGGGAATCCTACCATGGAAACACCAAGGCTCATAAAATCTTTATAAGTTCGTAAAATATTTTTAACTTATTTAATCATGACGAACACGGGTGTTATAGACTGAATTGTGTCCCCCAAAAAGATATGATGAAGTCTTGACCCCTGTACCTGTGAATGTGACCTTCTTTGGGGAAGTGGTGTTTTTCTTTGCAGACATTATTAGTTAAATTAACACCACCATAGCGGAGCAGAGTGGGTCTCAGTCTTACATGACTAGTATCTTATCAAAGAGGACGACAGGCATGGAAAGAGAATCACACATGGGGAAGACAGCATACGAGGATCCACTATAAACCAGGAACACCAAGAAACAGCCGAAGCTGAAAGAGACAAAAA
>NW_004444217.1:1564822-1566933 GCF_000243295.1 Trichechus manatus latirostris
CTGGCCAAGCAAGTCTGAATGGTCAGCATATGTTTGCAGAGGCCACAGAATGTAGAAACCTGTGGATTTGAGGATATGTTTGGAAAAACTTGGCATTGCCCCTATTTTTAAAATATTTAGAATTTGGAGGATGGCAAAAGGCATTTTATGAAACAATTATAATGAATCACATGAGGAGAAGACCTACATCTAAAGAAAGAACGAGGACTGAGCATTGATGCGAAGATGAGAGAAGAGCAATGTTCACTCAGAGGGTACAGGGGAGTGAGAACCATGTTCACTGAATCTATATGCTCACTGTGTGTTTAGGATTTGGAGTTTTAAGTAGTTGTAACAGTATTTCAGGTAACTATTTGTACACCTTAGTTATTAAGTGAAGATATTTTATTTTACTTTCAGATAGATTGTTTAATCTGATGGGAGAAAAATCTAATAAAACGTAGTACGTCTAAAAATATTTCCACTTTTGAATAATATCTAACATGTATTGAGTTTTCACTATGAGCTACATATTTTTCCAAGAGCTTTGCTCACATTATTTACCATATTTTTATGCAAATAACGCACACATTTTACATTTGTTTGGCAACCACTCCCTCCCCGCAGAGGAATTTTCATAAGCATGCTATGCTAATTTTTTTACAGCAACATGTAAAAAAATAGCATAGTGGCACTTACAAAAATATCTTGAGGGGTGAGGGGCAAACAAATGTAGAAGGCGTGCTTTATTTTCATAAAAATATGGTGATTTAATTCTCTCAAGGAGGTAGGTTTATTAACATCATTTCTGTTTTCCTGAGGGCAAACTGAAGCAATGAAGATTCAAACAAAATGCTCAAGGTCACACGGCTAAGTCCCAGAGGTGGGCTTTGAGCATAGTCCATATGTGATGTAAAGAAAATTTCCTTTATTATGAAATGCTCCTCAAAAGCATGAATTTAATCTTTCTGTAATATTGTCTTTTTTTTGGTAAAGGATTTACCATTTCCTTAGGGTAGGAGATTTAGATTGTTTCCAAGCATCTGCTATTATATATAATAATTTGATGCACATTCGTGAACCTGAATCTTGATAGCCTGGGCTCTTACCACCTTTGGAAATGATGTTAGTTAAGCCTGATATCCAGTTATTTATTATAAACTGCAAATCATATCAATGAAGCAGAGAAAGGATAGTGTGTCTGTTTTAAAAGTAATAAAATTTGGTTGTTCTAGATCTGAGAGTTGAAACACAAACTTAAAAGAAAATAAGGTAATTTATTTGGCTTTTACGTCAGAGAATTATCAAAGGGAAAAGCTACATGACAAAGATTTGCCCTCTGTGCTTTTCTTTTCCTGAAAATTTCCCTGTTGAAGAATCACATACGTTTAACCTGCAGACTTTCCCACAGTCTGGATTTTGTTTTTGTTGTTGTTAACTATACAGTAATAGAGCAGATGAACACTTTCTATGCTATGTATTTCCTGCAAATATATAGCTGGATGCCAAGGTTTAACTAGCCATGTGCTCTATCCCTTTGGCAAGGCTATAGGTAGTATTGTATTCTTTCAGCAGAAGATAAATAATGTCTGTTTTTCACACTTCATTGATATTAGCAGCCATTGATGCTCAATGTCTAGATCCATTAATTTATTGAGGGTTTCAGAATGGTGCTCTATTAATTCTATCATTTTGCCTACATATGTTAGCTAGAATAATTTTATAAAGAGAAACTTTATAGCAGTAGCATAATTAATATAGGAAAAGAGAGGTAAATGTCTGATGTTTTCCTTTTATATAACTAGTTTTCAAAATAATAACTTGATTCTTTGACTTCTAAGGTCCCTGGGGTGGAGCAAATGGTTTGTACTAGTCTACAAACTTAAAGATTGGTTGTTGGAACCCACCTAGTCGTGCCATGAAAAAAAAGCCTGGCTCTCTGTTATTGTTGTTGTTAGGTGCTGTTGAGTTGGTTCCATCTTATAGCAACCCCATATGCAATAGAACGAAACACTGCCTGGTCCTGCGCCATCCTCACAATCCTTGCTATGTTTCAGCCTATTGTGTCAATCCATCTCATTGAGCCAAGAAAACACTGTGGAATAATTTTACTTTATAACACATGGGATCAC
>NW_004444217.1:1568255-1569881 GCF_000243295.1 Trichechus manatus latirostris
AGCAGCTGGTGGATTCGAACTGCCAACTTTTTGGTTAGCAGCTGTAGCTCTTGACCACTGGGCCACCAGGGCTCCAAACACATTTTAGGAGGACACTATTCAATTTGTAACAAGCACTCTAAAGTTTTTATTTAACATCTTCTGTACTGCAACTGTATCTCCTTTTTTCACACCCACATCCTGGTTGTTAAGGATCAAGTGGATGACAGAATTTGTATATCTCATATGCACTCATTTACTTTAAACTCTAATACATATAAACTAGTCTCAGAATAGAAATTTAAATGCTAACACTAACAATTATGATTAATGAAAAGATTTAATATCTTTTTGCATATGCTATCCCAACTTCTGAATGTTTATTCTGTGTCTCCATTGTTATATATACTGCTAGTATGCCTTAAAATCTTTCCATTTTACTCTTCATGCATTCTTGATCCTACAAGTAACTACATAGTAATGCAACCACTCATCATTATTTGAAAACTTAAGGTCATTTTGGTTTCTGAAGCTCATTCTCTAATAGATTTTTTAGGAAAGTCCCATAGGATTGTATTCCAGGAGTTACTGGATGTGAATAACACTTCCTACCTTTTTTATGTGTAGATAAATTTTGCTGAATATAAAATTTTTGGCTCTGATATTCATTCCTTGAAAATCTTAAATACGTCACTCTATTTTTTTCTGCCATAAAGCATTGTTATCAAAAACTCTGATGGTAATTTTAATCTTACCTTCTTTAGAAATCACATGCTCTTTTTACCTGGACATTCAAGGGATTTTTTTTTTTGTATTTTTCTTTAATGTACAGTCATTTTACTAGATTATTTCTTCATATTGGTCAGAAAGACATTCTTTGTTGTTGTGGATTCTGTAAAAAATTTTTATCATGGTAAAATATATGTAAAAAAATATTTCAACCATTTTTGCATGTACAACTTAGTGACATTAACTACATTCACCGTGTTTCCTAATGTCACCAGTACCCTCCAATTATCCCCTGTCAGCCACCTCAGGTAAACACTAATGAACTTTGGTCTCTAATCATTTGTGTATTCTGGGTATTCCATATAAGTGGAATTATACAGTATTTGGCCTTTCGTGGTTGACTTATTTCACTCATCATGATGTTTTCAAGGTTCATTCATACAGTAGAATGCATCAGAACTTCATTTCTCTTTATGGATGAATATTTCCATTGTATGTGTATTTTATTTTATTTATTCATATGTTGAAAGACACTTAGATTGTTTTCACCTTTTGGCTGTTATGAATAGTGCTGCAATGAACATTGGTATACTAATATCTGTTTGTGTTCCTGCCTTCAATATTTTTGAGGGACTATCCCTAGGACTGGAAATCCTAGGTTGTTAGCTAGCCATGTTCCTTTTCAACGAATTATTTCGAACATTTTTTTTTTTAATTTCAGGACTTATTTATTTTTTTCCCAAATGATTTTTTGCAGTTTTTGTTTATTTGTTTCCTTACATTGGCTTTCTTCTTCAGAGGCTGCCTTTCTCCCTGTGTTGGGTCTTCTTTGCTTATCTTCAAATTTTCCACTTTCTCTTGAATCACTTTTTAACACTTTATTTCATTTTGGCTTCAAAATTTGTCTTGTGGTACTTC
>NW_004444217.1:1579696-1580468 GCF_000243295.1 Trichechus manatus latirostris
GTGGATTTAAGAGCAAGACCTAAAAATAAGGCTTGCAATTTAGTCAACTATTAAATTTTTCATAAATGTACTAACAAGATCTCCAGGGTAAAACTGTAAAGCCTGAGAGATTTGGGAGATTGGGTAGTTTTGAGCTATATTGGCACCTGAGATTATTTACAATCTTCCATTTGCAAATCTTCTACTTCTTCTGCTTGTCTGTGATTATTTCCACTTGTCTCGGTAAGTACTCCCTTAGAGCATTTCTCTAAGAGTTATTATATAGCCTGTCTGGTTCACTGATTCCTTCCAAAATTCTCTGTGATTTACCTTGTATTATAACCTCTCTTCCTGGGAGAAACTTGAATGCACCTGATTTGTAAGAGACAGAAGCAGTGTACACATGATAAGACAAATTGACAAAAAGCTGAAGCCTTACAAGTGAACACAAAAATCCAAACTTGGATGCAGGTTTAAATTAAATTCTCCAGATTATTACATGATGTGGGGTTAATCAACAGTCTTCTTGTCTGATATTTTGCATGACTGGATTTGTTTAGGTAAATTAGACCCATGGTTACTTATAATTCTGAATTGATTATGTTTTGCTTCTCTTACTTAATTTTTTTCTGGGTGAATCAAAATAAATGCACAGCATTTTGGCAGAGGTAAGATTCTTCTGTTACTGTTTTCCTCTTTCTTTCATATAGTTATAATTTTCAGACCAGTTAATACTTTAAATGTTCATGAAACTTGGTCAAGACCCACCCAACATCATCTTTACCAACTGCCT
>NW_004444217.1:1609239-1611351 GCF_000243295.1 Trichechus manatus latirostris
TAATACAATTTTCTTGATTTAACAATAATTCTACAGTTCAAACAAGAGGAACATTTATTTAAATAAAAAAAAAAGCAAGTGACTATTTGGAAAAAAAACAAAAACCTATCATACTTTGGGGCAGTGGAGATTCAGTGGTAGAATTCTTGCCGTCTATGCAGGAGACCTGGATTTGATTCCTGGCCAATGCACCTCAAGAGCAGCCAACACTTGTCTGTCAGTTCAGGCTTGTGTGTCGCTGTGATACTGCACAGGTTTTAGTGGAGCTTCCAGACTAAGACAGACTAGGAAGAAAGGCCTGGAGGTCTACTTTGGAAAAATCAATCAATGAAAACCCTATGGATCACAATGGGCCTCAATATTTTTTACATGATCGGATACTTTTCACAGAGTTCTGCTGTAATTTCTTAAACTATTTTGTGAAACACTAATATGCTGTAAGATGATAACTAAAGTTCTAGACAGAAATGTTCCATGATTGAATAATACAAGACTATCATATGGCACATCAGTTTCCTAAAGATTCACAATGCACATAAGTACATTAAATGCTCTGATTTGATACATAGGGAAAATAAAGACATTAACTATTAATTCCCAAACAATTGATGACAGAACTTTTTTCTTAGAAAACCTATGAATATCTACTAAGACACAATTTGGCAAATGTGCTAATGATATAACAATATAAAATGTATATTCTTCTTTTTTCAATGAATAATAGTTAATTTCTAAAGACCTAGTAGTAAATTGGGACGGATTTATAGGAAGGTATTTCTTCAGACCCAATAATCTATATATTAAAAAAAAAAAAAAATCCAAACATATTTTAATTAGTTTGAGAAACTAGATGAATCTGACTAATTCTGTATCAGTAAGTAACCACAGTCATCATAGTGTATATAAAAGAAAAATCAGTAATAATGTACCTAAAGATTGCCTTGCAGTTATCACTCATGCATTGCTTTTACAGACAAAATAATTTTAGTTTCATTAACATTAATGCATGCATATACTAACTTACCAAATCATTTAGCAATATTTATTGGACCCAGTGCCACTCCAATGATCCGTCATTAAAAACAAGGTTTGCTTTCTGGGAGCCAGGTGTTTCAGAAGGTAGTGTCATGTGAGTCTCAGGCTGGAATCTTGACTGTGACAGCACCTCGCAGCAGTCTGAACTCTCCCTTGGGGCCCAGTCCAGGTAACATCCCAATTTCCCTTGATATGCCTTCTTATTTAGGTACAGTCGAGAGTGAAGACAACTATGGAATGCGTATGTTTCGGAGGCGTAGGTCAGATCACATCTTACACTTCACAAACTGTCCTGGGCCTCTTGCTCATCCCTAGTCTCTATAAGCATCAATGGCGCCCTTCAGAATATTCTTTCCCCTTACATCCCTGTTAGGATTTTGTTCCCCTTATAACAGTCATATATTATTTCTGACTTATGGAAGGCATCCAATCCTAGTTTTAACACTAATACACACTTGCGCTTTTTTTTCTTTTTCTTTGGGTAGTTTCAATTCAGTTTGGAAGAGTACAAGATACAAACCCCTATGCTCATAATATCTTGAGCTAGAAATTAGTTTCATTTAATAGCTGCTTTTGTTTATTTTTGTTTTACAAACAGATAATTTAGCTTTGTTTATATCCAGGAAGTGAAAATAGTCACAAACTACCAAATTTCTTGCATCTGTTGGCAATGAAACCAAAAGCCATAGCTATATTGACATTATTAATATTAAAAGCTTAAGTACAGATCACCTCAAGAATTCTAAAAATATGTATTTTACCATGGATGGTTTTTTTTAATTACAAAATACTGTATGATTTTTGTAACAAATGTGAGCAACTTAGAAATGTATAATACAAATTCCAAAGTTCTTTCCCTTCTCTTCCTCCAATCAAGGTAAACAACAACTGTTCAAACATTTAGTGAGTATTATTCAAACTTATATTCTATTTCACATATCTATCTGTCACACTTTTTATTTTACTTGTTAAAATTGCATTCTACATTATATATACTAGTTATCATTTCACAAAATATAAACGGTTGCTTTCATTTTAAAGTTTGTAGTTTTTTACTCTAATATATCAAGGATTTTT
>NW_004444217.1:1612047-1632347 GCF_000243295.1 Trichechus manatus latirostris
ATCTCAAAAGAAATTCACTCAAAATACAAGCTAATCCTATAGATAGTGTCCTGCCTCATTAATATAACTATCTCTAATCCTGCCTCATTAACATTATAGAGGGTAAGATTTACAACACATAGGATAATTACATCAGATCACAACATGGAGGATAATCACAGTATACTGGGAATCTCGGCCTCGCCAAGTTGACACACAATTTTGGGGGATACAACTCAATCCATACATGCTGTCATTAAAAACAAAGAAAAGAAAAAACTCCATAGCCTCCATATCTCAGTTATTTAACTCAACCAAAGCTTTATTTATCTATCATCTTTTGGTCTATTCTAGGCTGGTTCTCTCTTTTTTCTCACCTTGTCATTAAGCCATGTGGAAAAAATGACTTTGAAGATCACTGCACAGAAGACTGTTTTTAAATGTATAGGCCCAGTAGTGACACATATTGCTTCCTCTCTCCACCTGTGGGAGCTCGTCACCCGTCCCACCTCATTGCAAAGGGGTTGGGAAATGTAATTCTTCCATGTTTCAGTAGTGAGGGGCACAACTGTTGCAGGCGAGTACCACAAATTACTACCTCACTTTTACTAACGAAATATGTGAAAAATGGTATCTCACAGTGCTTTTCATTTTATTAATCTTGTGTGACTGATAAAATTGTTGCTTTTTAAAATTAAGCACATTAATATTTTTACTGCTGATTTGCAGGTGCTTATGATGTACTATGCAGAATAAACCTTCCTTTCTATGTATTCCAAATATTTTCATTTTTGCTCGTAACTATGAATCACAGTCCCTGTGAAAATCATCACTAATATCAGTGGCACACCACATAGCTTTGAGTTTTATTTAAAAAAATTTAACCCAATCTCTTTCAAGCCATGAGTCTAAAAGGACATGCACATTGAAAAGTGATATGTATCCTGTGTAAAAATGAGGAGGGTGATACTGCCCTACCTTGGCATCTTCTGGGTTATTTTTCTCATCTTCCTACCAGTGTCTTTTTTTAATCAAAGCTCAGAATTTGTGAGATGCTGTCCATGATTGGGGACTGTCATTCTAAGACAAAAATATCACAAAAAAAGAAGCCTCATCAAGGAAATCAGACCTGAAATTCCAGTGAACAAGGATAATGAGGTGTATACTATTGTCTTGAATAAGCAAGGGCTATCAGTGGAGTTAACCACCCTTAAAACACACACACACACCCACACACACACACACACACACGTAATATAAATACATATTTATGGAAAAACGTGCTGAGAATTTGGAAGGTTAGTAAAAGGATCAGGTAAATAGTGATAATTTAAATTAATAAACAGGCTCAGAGTCCAGTATGAAGTCAACCATGTAAACTCACTGTAAAGCAAGGGCTACCTGTTTTTTGACCTGGTTTTAAGCTTCCTGCTCAGGGTAAGTTGAAAGAGTTTCCATAGGCCCGTATTTGATTGTCAGAGCCCTGGCATTTCTGTGGTGAAAGCTCTCGCTGCTAACCAAAAGTTTGAACCCAGCAGCTGCTCTGTGGGAGAAAGATGTGACAGTCTGCTTCCGTAAAGATTACTGCCTTGGAAACCCTACGGGCAGTTCTACTGTCCTATAGGGTCACTATGTGTCAGAATTGACTCAAAGGCAATGGGTTTGGGTTTGGGTTTATATTTGATCAGCTTGAGTGGCCTCTAAACACAGGATGTACAAAAACTGGCAGCTCTCTATGCCTTTTGAATTTCTTTACCCTTCAGGAAAATCTGTCAAACCCCAAATAATGGTGCCCTTTCCAGATGAGCGTTTCTGGTTTTTTGAAAACAAGAAGGACTATTAGATGCAAAGGTTCTGCAGGGGAAACTGCTTTTCACAGTCCCCACAGCAGATGCCAAGTTTGCAATTCTTCCTCCAGGAAGTGCGTCACAAAGCTTTGGGCAGGTAGGACCATTCTCTTGTGTAACCTGAAACAGACGCCCTACCAAAGACCGCAAATGATGATAGACGCAATAGGGCTGCGAACGCACTCTGCGCTCCGCGGAAACCATGCCTGCGTTATCATTACTTCCGCTGGGAAACACATTTCTCCAGCCTATAAATCGTATGAGCCATAAACTATGTTCCAGACTGGAACTTGGAATACAGAACCGTGGCTGAGTGGGATGTTTTTAAGCCAAGTGTCAAACGAATTGGAGTTACACAGCTGTAAACAAAACAGAAATCCAGCAGGTTTAGGATTAAGGTAGTTCTTTAATTCTCTAAGGGTTTTCTATTTTTAAACTGTTTTTTAAAGGACATTAATCCAGGACATAGAATTTACAATCTCTGCATTGTATCACTCACAGCTTATTATATTGCCTGATGCCAAAAGTGGTGTGACCTGAGGGGGAAAACTTAAATACAAAAGACTGAATTAAAAAAAAAATGCTCATTAACATACCTAAATAAATAAATAAATAAAATAGGAAGTTTGTGACAAGTTTAAGCTCTCTTTTTTCAGCAACATTGCCAAACTATAGTTAGTTATAAAAGAAACAAAAAATGTATTTTTTTTTTCTGGTGTAAACCAATGTCTGATAAAAATAAACCAGGTGGCCTGGCTGCCTCTTGGATCCGATGTATTGTCCTTAAGGAGAGTAAGAAGACCTTTGAGGTCCCTCTCATTTCCCACCTTACTCCACCATCACATCGCTGTAGTGAATTAGAAACACTTATGCCGTTACTTGTTTACATTTGACTCTTCCAGGGTCACAAACTCTAGCACTTCAGGAGTCATCAGGGTAACATAAATGACTGAAGAGGGCCAGACGAAGTCCAAGCGGGAGTGCTTACGTATACGCTGAACTCTCTAGAGTACAGTGCTTTCCCTGACTGAAGACATTCACGTCAAATAATTATAATACTTAAAAGGGTGTAAATTAAACAAAAGTAGAAAAACGTACATAAATGTTCCCGGATTACATCTGTTGGGCTGTGTGCTTCTTGAAGGTGAGGCTTAGCAATAATGTGCCTGTGCATCCCTACAATCCAGCGCTGCATTTAATATTATGAATTTTGTGATGGTTATTTGTTTAACTGAATTGAGGGCTTGCTCTTAAAGGGTTGCCATCAGAGAGGACATTCAAGTTACCATCTTATTCCTCTCAGATCTCTATGAACCAGATGGGGACAATAGGAAAGTTTAGAGAAGATATAGGACAAGCAGATCACATAGGCATGGCCATGGCGTTGGAGAAAGAAAAGCAGAATTGGAGAATAACTGGGTTCTCTTTCTAGAACTCCAAAACTGTTCTCCTTCCTGTGGTCTCTTTTCTTCAATCAGTTTCCTATAGTTGCTCCATCAAGAATTCAAGGGTCATTTGCATTTTAAATCGATAGCCAAACTCAAAAAACCAAACCTGTTGCCCTCGAGTCGATTCTGACTCATAGCAACCCTATAGGACAGAGTAGAACTGCCCCGTTAGGTTCCCAAGGAGCTGCTGGTGGATTCCAGCGGCTGACCTTTTGGTTAGGAGCCTGAGCTCTTAACCACTGCACCACTAGGGCTTCAATGGATAGCCAGTTAACCCAAAATAAATATGTTTATGATAAAATTTTAATAGATTATTTAGCTGTATGAGAAAGTGGAAAATACTACCCAAATCATTAAAATCACTATAAAGAGATGAACTCCTACATGAACATATAAAAGGGGACTTGCTCTTGGAATTAAGTTGAGGGGGTCTTCAATGAATGAGGGGGCTGGGGTGAAGCAGAACAAGGCCCCAAGCTATGCACATCACCTATCACTATGTTCCTTGCTTTTAAACAGAAATTTATATTTCTTCAGGTTCAAAAATGATGTATGTATATTATACCAAGAGAAGAACCTACTCATAATTGTAAAGATGAGTCTAAGTGGATTTGCGATATGACTGGGTAGAAGATTAGTAGAAATAGTCTTTTAATTGTGAATCTTTTTTTTTCTTTTTTCAGCCAAAGCCACAGAAGTAATTAATTTTCAATACGACCATATTCACATGACAGAATGATATGCCTTCTACCCACTTACTGGAGCCCTGGTGGTGCAGTGGTTAAGAGCTTGGCTGCTAACCAAAAAGTCAGCAGTTTGAATCCACCAGCTGCTCCTTGGAAACCCTCTGGAGCAGTTCTACTCTGTCCTATAGGGTGGCTATGACTCAGAATCGACTTGACAGCATTGGGTTTGTTTAGTTTTGTTTTTTTTCACCCAGTTACTTAACTGCTTATGATAGACATGTGATGGGAATGGGATTTACCAAAATATATTCATACACACAGCTATATATGTCATGGTGCATAATGTGAACTTAAATAAATGAAAAGGAAGGCTAACGGAAGAAGTGAATTTTTATGCAAAAGTCAATAATTATTGCTGGTTGTTTGCTTTAAAATACATGGTCTACCTGAGAATGTATCATACGTGTAGATTTTATAACTATAAGCTTTGATAGGTTGAAAGAACTCTTCTACTACTAAATAATTGGTAACCTAGCAAGAAAGCCGGTATCTCAACAGTTTCCCAGTGATGATGTGGTGGCCTCAAGCCCTGAGGAATTGTGATAACACAAGCATGCAATGGGAGGGAGGGGCAAACACAAGGTGTGTGTATGGGGGGGATAATCTGAATATTGCTTCTGGTAACCAATAATTCTAACACATGATGTAACGTTTCTGATCTCACTTAACTTTACAGAGCTCGGGAACATCTCATTGCATCCGAAGGAACAGATGGGTGCATCACACATGATTACAATCTAAAATATTTCATGCAATAGTTTTCTTATTCCCATATTGTTTGCACAGTCTTTTGCTATTTGTTCATATAAAAAAACCAACAAACACACCCGTTGCCATCGAGTCGATTCTGACTCATGGTGACCGAGTAGAACTGCCCCATAGAGTTTCCAAGGAGCACCTGGTGGATTTGAACTGCCGACCTGTTGGTTAGCAGCTGTAGCTCTTAACTACTACACACCAGGGTTTCTATTTGTTCATATATATCTTATAAAATGTCCAGAGGAATATAACACCAGATATTTAAAAAGTTGGTGCAGGGAAAGGTCATTCATTCTACCTGCTTCTGATTTTATGGATGTCCTTAATATTGCAAAGTTTTCTAGGTCCCATTCCTTGTGCTTTCCAGAGTAAACAACTGTTTCATTGTTATACTATTGAAAGTGCTATAGGATAACTTGGTGATTTTCTTTTCTTCATTTATTTTAATTCAAGCCTGGGAAATCAAATAATGTTTGAGTGAATACCTTTACTTTCCATGAATAAAATAGTAAACTTCCAATTTAGTTGTTCTAATCAAGTGTAGCATTTTACCAATTCTTAGGAATTAATTTTTGTGACTTTTAATATTTTCTCAAAATCTCAGAGAAGAAACAAGTCTATGTGAACCACAACCTCATCTACCCTGAGACCAGAAGAACTAGATGGTGCCCAGCTACCACCACTGATTGTTCTGATAGAGGTCACAAAAGATGGTCGAGGACAGAATGGGAGAAAAATGTGGAGCAGAACTCAAATTCTTAAAAAAAAATTAAGTAAATTAAAAAAAGCCAGGCAACCTGAAACAGTAGAGAACAGAGGACTCCCTGAGACTATCGCCCTGAGACATTCTCTAAATCTAGAACTGAGACTATCCCGAGATCACCTTTTAGCAAAATAGCAGAGTGACACACAAAATAAAGGATATTACACATAAGATCTGTGCTATACTTAAAAACCATCAGTATGAGACCAAAACATCAACAATTACTCAAAAACAAAGATGAGAAGATAAGGGTGCAGGGAAACTAGGGTACTGGAAAGGGAACAAACAGAACACAAAGAGAACGTTGACACATTGTGATAAATGTAACTAATCTCTCTGAACAATCTGTGCAGAAATTGTCCAATGGGAACCTAACTTGCTATGCAAACTTTTACCAAAAACTCAATAAAATATTATTTAAAAAAATAAAGACAAGAATGTGTTTCATTTATATAACTAATACTCATTGTAGTCATTATGGTTTTGCCTTGGCCAAGAAACTTACTTTGTTTTACTGATGAAGCATGATCAATAACCATTTGTTCTCAGTGGTATTATATATTAACACTTGCGCAAGGCAGGAAAACTGGGATATACAGAACTGAGTGTCACATTCAATATGAGTGAAAAGGAGAATTCTGAATTTTAAACTCTTATTTTCTAGTTGCTGTCAAGTGAATTCCAACTCATGACGATCACTTGGGTTTCAGAGAACTGCTCCATACGGTTTTCAATGGCTCTGACCTTTCAGAAGTAGATCACCATGCCTTTCTTTCGAGGTGCCTCTGAATGAGTTAGAACCATCACCTTTTGATTAGTAGCGGAGTGCTTAACGTTTGCGCCACCCAGGAACTCCTAGGCCTTCATTAAGTAGATATAAAAAGGGCTCTGAAGGAGATAGGACCCACATATGCACTCACACAAAGTCTGCATCAGTGTTTCCTGCATGAAAGTCCAAAAGATTTCAGTTACTCCCCTTCATCTAGCACAAAAATAGATAAATGTGATGTTAAACGTTATTACTTTTTAAAGTGTAAGAAACTGTCACTCACTTATCAAAGAAAGAAATACGTTAAACTCTGTTCGAGTTTTATTTTATAAATAACAATTACCATAACAACAGCAATCATTACATTAGATCAGACTACCCTTGTTTACATGAGAGGTAAACTTCAGATCCAATAAAAGAAAAACTTTCTTTAGACTCTTCCAACATCAGAATAATACCTTTATTTTACATTGGCAGATTAGTATTTTTCCTTCTCAGCAGCTTGATCTATATTGTTTCTCTTTACATATGGAACAGGCCAAGAAGCTTACATTTTGGAAAATTGCCCAATGTTAAAGAAATTTTCCTACCACAATAGTAATAATAGGCAGAATTTTGTTAACAGGGCGCATACCTTCTCTTCTTTTCCTCTTCTGCCCGCTGTGGATCTCAAGAGCGTGGTAAAGAAAGTGTGGATACAGAATACAGGCAAATTCCAGGTAAGCAATTCTGTAGACAAGGCCTTAATAATAGGTTCTGAAAATTGGCAAAGTGTTCAGAAGACTTCAAATGAGCCTATCATTTTTCATTCAGTATATATATAATTATGACATGCATACCCAAACATTAAAGAAGAAAGTGAAAATCTGATGTTTAGAGAATTGTAGTTCTTTGTTTTAATATTGAAAGGGAGTACTTAGAATTGTCTCGTTTCAAAATATTTTGAAATGATTGCAAATAATATATGCTACAAAACCTTTTCATCTAGGAAACTAATCAAACAAAAAGGTAGAATAAGAGAGTAGGAAGAACTTTGAGAGCAGGGGGACCTTGGGAAAGTCGCTTAGAAACATGAATTGCCTCTTCCCTTCTCTAAAATGAAATGCTTGGGCTGAATTTTCTATAAGGTCCCTTAAACCTCTAAAATAATATGATCCTAAGAAGAAATATCCTGATGGTGCAGTGGTTAAGAGTTTGGCTGCTAGCCAAAAGGTCGGCAGTTCAAATCTACCAGCTGCTCCTTTGAAGCCCTATGGGGCAGTTCTTCTCCGTCCTACACAGTCGCTATGAGTTGGAATCCACTCAATGGTAACTATAATACTAACATTTTTTGGAGGTGGGGAGGTGGGGTGGGGGACCAAGGAAAGGCAGCTTTATGGGTTGGCCAGGCAAGGAGACAGATGGGGCTGCATGCCACCCAAGACTGCCTCGCCGACAGCTTGTTGAGGCTGGTTTATATAGGCAGGTTCAGTTTCAGAATACAAAATGGCGCGCGCCCAGGCATGGAGCATTTTAGAATGAGTAAGCATTTTTCTCAGGCCCAGGTTCAATTTCCTGTACAGGAGGAACTTAGTCATTTTTATTTATTAGCATGTCAGCTCTCCACCAGGGGTGGAGAATTTACCGTGCAGGAGGCAGTTAATGAGCTAAAGGTCATCTGGAATGTCAGGATGAAGAGCAGGACCTGTTTCAGCCGATTCCGGCTAGCCCGTGGTTGTTTCTTTCTCTCTCTTTATTTTAAAGTTGTGCTTTAAGTGGAAGTTTACAGTTCAAGTTAGTTTCTCATACAAAAATTTATACATATATTGTTATGTGACCCTGGTTACTCTCCCTATAATGGGACAGCACATTCTTCCTTTCCACCCCGAATCTCCCGTGTCCATTCAACCAGCTCCTGACCCTCTCTGCCCTCTCATCTCACCTCTGAACAGGAGCTGCCCATTTAGTCTCATGTATCTACTTGAGCTAAGAAGCACACTCTTCACGAGGAGTATCATTTTATGTCCCATGGTCCAGTCTAATCTTTGTCTGAAGAGTTGGCTTTGGGAATGGTTTCTGTTCTGGGCCATCAGAGAGTCCGAGGGCCATGTCTTCCGGCAACTGGTTTTTTTTAAGAAGAAGAAATACACTTTTGAAAAATTGTTCTTGATATAAGTGCCTTTATAGAAAAAGGATTTGTCTTATAAATTCTGAGAAGTGATAGAAATAATAGAGAAATGAAGCTTTGAATAAGGAAAATAGCTACTTGAAGAAGGTTGGAAATAGAAATAAGCAGATTAAAGCTGACTTCTTGAAAAATGTACTAATACATCTTACCTTCAGTTTTGGAATTGGTATCTCCTGTAATACTAACACTTTACTGTGTAATAGTGAAATACCTAACATAACATTCTTTCCACAAATATTTATTGAACACCTACTTTCCACAAAGTAAGTGCTGGTAATACAGCAGTGAAAAGATAAAAATCCCTACCCTCATGCATCTAACTTTATAAACACAGCACATACATGCATATATGGGACACTGTGTGGCTAAGCTTCGGAAAGAGATTGCATTGAAAGAAACACTGTCTGACAACAACAACAACATTATTAAATAATACTGGTCTGTACTTTCAGCTTCGCACAAGACTTCTTAAAATCCCCCTTTTCTCTCCATTCAATGCTCTTAAAATTCAAGACTGTTCTAATCTCTCATTTGAAACCCTTCACTCTTGGTTTTGTATTCCAACTTATTCCATTTCTCAGCACAGGTAAATTTTTATGTTCTTCCCTATCTTACAGCTCTTATTTTAGAATAATAAATAGATTTTTGTTTTGTTTTGGTAAAAGTGGTATGACTGCATCTTTTATTTTGGTTCATCAGTTGCTTGGAGCCCTGGTGGTGCAGTGGTTAAGAACTCAGCTGCTAACCAAAAGATTGGCAGTTTGAATCCTCCAGCCGCTCCATGGAAACCCTATGGGGCATTCTACTCTGTCCTGTGGGGTCGCTATGGATCTCAGTCGACTTGATGGCAAAGGACTTGTTGCTTCTTTTTTTTTTTTTTTTAATTTCTTGACGGGACTTTTTTTTTCTTCAGGAATATTTAGTAGTGGATACGTTTCTTGAGTTATTTCATATTTCAGAATGTGTTTTTATATTTGAGTTAGACATTGACTATAATACCCTTTAACCACTCACCTTTTCCTCCAGAGTTTATCTTCATTTATTCAACAGGTATTATTTGAGCAGGTAATATGCTCCATGCCCTACTACAGCTGCCGTGGAGATTGCAGTGAGCATGCCGGAGCTGGTTCCTGCTCTCATGGATCTTACGTAGATGATCTGGGCAGACATGCTCCACTCTCTTCAGGCGTTGATGGTGGTTGTGAAGATGCCTGAGGTCAAACTGATTTTTTCTTTTTCATGTTTCTTGATTTTTCAGACTGAAGCCCTAAATAATTACATTTTCATTCTTAAGAGGTTCAGCAGCTTGACTGAGATAAGATTCAGTGTGTGCTCCTTCGATTTGCAGGTGCAGTCATTCTTACGTTTCAGAGAAGCTTTTCTGTATTGTATCATGTAATCTTTTTTTTCTTCTCTGTGGGTTCTTTCAGAGACACTAATTCTTTCTATGTGAGATTATTTTGTCTGTTTTCCCTATTATGGTCTCTTTTTGCTTTAACTAAAAAAATTTTCCTTCTGCTTTGACTGTGATTATCTCAATTCATTCTTCTATTTCAGCAATTTAATGTTCGGTTGGGACTATTCCTCTTGATATTTCATTTGTTCTGTAAGGTACTATTTGGGGAGGATGGCATTTTGTCAGATCATTTCTCGTTATATTTATTGCTCATGTTTAACTTGGGAAGCTCTGTCCAGAATCTCTAATTGTTCTAATACAGTGTGGCAGAATTTTACATGTTATGTGACTTCATTTCCAGGCTATCTCAGACTGCAGTAGTTTAAAGTAGTTATGTTACATTCAGAAGGATGAATCTGTCCTGGTAGAAGTACAGCCAGAATGCTCCTTAGAAGCAAGGATGGCAAGACTTTGACTCACATACTTTGGACATGTTATCAGGAGGTATCAGTCCCTGGAGAAGGACATCATGCTTGGTAAAGCAGAGGGTCAGTGAAAAAGAGGAAGACCCTCAGTTAGATGGATTGACACAGTGGCTGCAACAATGGGCTCAAGCATAACAACAATTGTGAGGATGGCACAGGACCCGGCAGTGTTTCGTTCTGTTGTACGTAGGGTTGCTGAGTCAGAACCGGCTGGACAGCACCTAAAGCAACAATGTTACATTCATTGTGAGAAAAAAGAGAGACCTTATTTCGAGCTATTTGATTATTGCTAGTGGAACAGTCTCTGCTCCCTGTTCTTCTATGGATCAGTTTTCCTCCAAGGTTCTCTTCACTAAAATGTGGATCTCCTCAATTCTGGATCCCTGAAGCTAATGCTTCTATATAAAAAGTCAGCTCTCCCACTATTAGGAGCCCTGGTGGCACAGTGGTTAAGAGTTCAGGCTACTAACCAAAAAGGTCAGCAGTTTGAATCCACCAGCTGCTCCTTGGAAACCCTGTGGGGTCAGTTCTACGCTGTACAATAGGGTCGTTATGAGTTGGAATTGACTCAATGGCAATGGATTTTTACTACTATTAAAAAAAAAAAGGGTAGCCCTATTTTTACACATACCCTTTCCACTTATGTCTAAAAAACTAATGTTTCCACAAACAAACAAAACAAGGATTAGCTTAAGCATAAACTTTAAGCCTGCCCCTTTTGAAATTTGGAATATTATTGAAAATTGTTGTATCTAGTCACCACAACTGCCTGGGGCGGGAGTGGTACAAGACTGGAGAACATGCAAGTTCCCTGTAACTATTTCTACTCATAAATGTCATATATCACAGATTAATAGCTTTATTTACGACCTTTGTCTAAGTAAAATAACTCAATTGGGACCCTTAGCAATGAAAACAGGAAAGCTGGAGGAAAAAACAAGAGCTGAAGATAGATAGCCTTTGACCTACCTGCAACCTGTTCCTACCTAGAAAGTTATGACTTTGTAGACGTACATGACAGCTTCAATAAGTATAAGACATCATTTTGAGCTGGAAGTCAGTGTTTCTGAGATCTGTGTTGTGCTTCAGGGGTCTAAAAACAACAACTAAACTCCAAAGAGACACACCAGGATGTCCTTTTAGTTTTACATAGGCTTTGTAACAATGCCAGCAGAGAGATTGCCAAGATTTTGCCATGACCTGTGAATTATAGGAAACCCTGGTGGTGTAGTGGTTAAGTGCTATAGCTGTTAACCAAAAGGTCGGCAGTTCAAATCCACCAGCCGTTCCTTGGAAACTCTATGGGGCAGTTCTACTCTGTCCTATAGGGTCGCTGTGAGTCAGAATCGACTCGATGGCAATGGGTTTGGATTTTTTTCTGGTGTGAATTGTATGTTGTTGTTGTTAGGTGCCATCAAGTCAGTTCTGACTCATAGAGACCCCATGCACTACAGAACAAAACACTGCCCAGTCCTGCGCCATGCTCATAATCGTTGTTGTTGAGCCCATCATTACAGCCATTGGGTCAATCCATCTCGCTGAGGAGCTCCCTCTTTTTCACTGACCCTCTACTTTACCAAGCATGATGTCCTTCTCCAGGGACTGATCCCTCCTGATAACATGTCCAAAGTATGTAAGACGTAGTCTCGCCATCCTTGCTTCTAAGGAGCATTCTGATTGTACTCCTTCCAAGACAGATTTGTTTGTTTTTTTGGCATTCCGTGGTGTATTCAATATTCTTCACCAACACCACAATTCAAAGGCATCAATTCTTCTTTGGTCTTCCTTATTCATTGTCCAGCTTTCACATGCATATGAGGCGATTGAAAATACCATGGCTTGGGTCAGGCACACCTTAGTCTTCAAGGTGACATCTTTGCTTTTCAACACTTTAAAGAAGTCTTTTGCAGCAGATTTGCCCAATGCAATGCGTCTTTTGATTTCTTGACTACTGCTTCCATGGGTGTTGATTATCGATCCAAGTAAAATGAAATCCTTAACATCTTTAATCTTTTCTCCATTTATCATGGCGTTGCTTATGGGCCCAGTTGTGAGGATTTGTGTTTTCATTAAGTTGAGGTGCAATCCATACTGAAGGCTGTAGTCCCTGATCTTCATCAGCAAGTGCTTCCAGTCCTCTTCGCTTTCAGCAAGCTAAGTTGTGTCATCTGCATAACGCGGGTTGTTAATGTGTCTTCCGCCAATCCCGATGCCCCCTTCTTCTTCATATAGTCCAGCTACTCAGATTATTTGCTCAGCATACAGATTGAATAGGTATGGTGAAAGGATACAACCGTGACGCACACCTTTCCTGACTTTAAACCACGTAGTATCCTCTTGTTTTGTTCCAATGACTGCCTCTTGATCTATGTACAGGTTCCGTATGAGCACAATTAAGTATTCTGGAATTCCCATTCTTCACAATGTTATCCATAATTTATTATTATCCACACAGTTGAATGCCTTTGCATAGTCAATAAAACACAGGTAAATATCTTTCTGATATCCTCTGCTTTCAGCCAGACTCTATCTGACATCAGCAATGATATCCCTGGTTCCACATTCTTTTCTGAATCTGGCCTGAATTTCTGGCAGTTCCCTGTCAATATGCTGCTGCAGCTCTTTTTGAATGATCTTCAGAAAAATTTTACTGACTTGTGATATTAATGATATTGTTCGGTAATTTCCGCATTCGGTTGGATCACATTTCTTGGGAATAGGCATAAATATGGATCTCTCCCAGTCAGTTGGCCAGGAACCTCTCTTCCAAATTTCTTGGCATAGATGAGTGAGCACTTCCAGTGCTGCATGCATTTGTTGAAACATCTCGATTGATATTCCATCAACTCCTGGAGCCTTGTTTTTCGCCAATGCCTTCTGTGCAGCTTGGACTTCTTCCTTCAGTACCATCGATTCCTGATCATATGCTACCTCTTGAAATGGTTTTACGTTAACCAGTTCTTCTTGGTATAATGACTCTGTGTATTCTTTCCATCTTCTTTTGATGCTTCCTGCATTGTTTAATATTTACACTACAGAATCCTTCGTGATTACAACTCGAGGCTTAAATTTTCTCCTCAGTTCGTTCAACTTGAGAAACGCTGAGTATGTTCTTCCCTTTTGATTTTCTATCTCCAGATCTCTGTACATGTCATTATAATACTTTACTTTGTCTTCTCAAACTGCCCTTTGAAATCTTCTGTTCAGTTCTTTTATTTCATCATTTCTTCCTTTTGCTTTAGCTGTTCGACACTCAAGAGCAAGTTTCAGAGTCTCTTCTGACATGCATTTTGGTCTTTTCTTTCTCTCCTGTCTTTTTAATGACCTCTTGGTTTCTTCATGTACGATGTCCTTCCACAACTCATCTAGTCTTTGGTTATTAGTGTTCAACGTGTCAAATCTATTCTTGAGATGGTCTGTAAATTCAGGTGGGATATACTCGAGGTCATACTTTAGCTCTCTTGGACTTGTTTTAATTTTCTTCAGTTTCAACTTGAACTTGCATATAAGGAATTGATGGTCTGTTCTGCAGTCGGCCCCTGGCCTTGTTCTGACTGATGATATTGAGCTTTTCCATCATCTGTTTCCACAGATGCAGTCGATTTGATTCCTGTGTATTCCATCTGGCGAGGTCCATGTGTATAGTTGCTGTTTATGTTGGTGAGAAAAGGTATTTGCAATGAAAAAGTCTTTGGTCGTGCAAAATTCTATCATGCTGTCTCCGGCATCGTTTCTATCACCAAGGCCATATTTTTCAACTACCGATCCTTCTTTTTTGTTTACAACTTTCTCATTCCAATCACCAGTAATTATCAATCCTGACTGCATGTTCGATCAATGTCAGACTGCAGAAGATGGTGAAAGTCTTCAATCTCTTCATCTTTGGTCTTAGTGGTTGGTGCATAAATTTTAATAATAGTCGACTTAACTGGTCTTCCTTGTAGGTGTATGGATATTATCCTATCACTGACAACGTTGTGCTTCAGGGTAGATCTTGAAACGTTCTTTTTGATGATGTATACAGTGCCATTCCTGTTAAATTGCCATTCCTGGCATAGTAGACCATAAGACTGTCTGATTCAAAATGGCCAATACCAGTCCATTTCAGCTCACCAATGCTTAGGATGTCGATCTTTGTGCGTTCCATTTTATTTTTGACCACTTTCAATATTCCTAGATACATACTTTGTACATTCCATGTTCCAATTATTAATGGATGTTTGCAGCTGTTTCTTCTCATTTTGAGTTGTGAATTGTATAGAGACAATAAACTAAAGAGCACCTCAGTAACCTAGAAGCTGCTAGAGAATGTGAGAGACCAGGGGAGCCAACTCAATGGAAAGCATCTGCTGAGAGTTGCCACAAGTAATGGTAAAGAAAGCTATTGAGAGCTGCTTCATGCTTCAGCAGACTCTAGAGCTGAGGGAAAAGCAACAACCAGTGTTTTCAACAGTTGTTAAAAGATGGTCTCCCAACTGAAGCTCCTAAAATGGCAGGCATCAAGGCCAGTAGACTTAGTAACAGGCAGGAGATTCAGTAACAGATGAAGACATGACATCAGGAGAGAGGGTATACATTGTTGATTTTTTCAAAGTACCCATTACTCTGGAGAGAAAACAAGATATTTCCTCCAAGAAATTTAGTGTAGTTCAAGTCTTTGTAACTCTAGGTATGATATCAACCAAACTATAGAGATTTTGATTTTAAACTTATCCATAGTATCCTAATGTAGAACATAGCCAAAAAAATTAAGTTACTTTAAAATAAAGCAGACAATTAAATATATCTGCAGACTGTCATGGAGTCCACCTTGTGTCAATTTGGAATGGACTCTGGGAGGTAACACAGGTCAGTCTCCTCAGTTTTCAAAACGTGATGTTACGTTGCCTCCAGTCCATCTGGAATGTAAATCACATGGAGACTTCTGTAATCAACAGTGGTGGAAGAGCTACACTTCAGGCATGTGTCAGAGGGTTCAACCACAATAGACTGTGAAGCAGCACTTGTCCAAGGCTTACTTGAGAGAGCTGATGTATGACATACACAATCTAAGAGCATGCTAAGTCTTCATTCCTCGAGTTTCTTTAACTCTGTCCCTCCATTAAGTCGAGTATCAGTATATAGAAAGAAATAGATCAGGACTGCATTACCTTAGTTCTCTGTTGAAAGAACTTGAGGGAACTAAGATTTGACTGTTATATTCTCCATCTTGCTCAGAGTCATAATCTAAGGAAATTTAATGTGAAAAAGAATTACTTTCTATTTTATAAGGTTGAATTGAAGACTTTTGAGACAATGCAGATGGAAATATTTTTCCATTTTTCGTAGAATCTAAGGCCAATAAAATATTTGTTTCTCTAGATCAGGCACTACTGTATAATACATGTAAGGGCATAGACTCAGGAACTCAATAGACCAGTTTCAAACTTCAACTTGTCCCTTGCTGGTTGTGAGATATTAAACATATTACAACACATGTGAAATGATGCTAATCATAGTATCAGCCTCATAGCGTAAGGGCTAAGTAAGTTAATATACATAAAGATCTTAAATGTAGAGAAGTCTGACATGAGCTTTCACTAGGGTAGTAGCAATAGAGTTTGAGAGAAGCAGACAGATTTGAGAGAGATTTAGGAGGTAGATTCAGAGGACTTGGTACTGAATTGAAAATGGAAGGTAAGGGAGAAGGAAGATTTCAAACAGAACATCTACGTTTAGGCCTTAAACTACTGGAGGAGAGATGATAGTGTTCAGAGGGACAGAGTACATTGAAAGAGAACCATGTTTGAAGGGTAAGATCCTGATGTCAGTTTGGACATATTAGATTGAGGTGCTTTTGAAATAGTTAGTTGGCAGTTAGATGTTCATATCTGGAACGTAATGAAGCAATATGAACTGGGTACATAAGTTTGCAATTCATTAGCTTCCAGATGAGAACGAGATTGTCTAGGGGAAGAGTTTCATATAACAGAAAATGAACCTCGAACCAAGATGTGAGGAACTCCTCAAAGTATTATAACATCGCCACAATGATATACTAATTCATACGCAAATACACACTAGCACAACCATGTCTTATTTAAATCAATTCTTTTTTTCCATGTAATATGTTTATTTACAGACATATCCAGTATGCTATATGAGTTCATTTGATCCATTTTTCAGAGGTTGCACTTCTTAAAACTCTCCTTATCTGTTTCATGGATAAACTTAGATATCACCATTTCTTTTTTCTTTTTAGTTTCTCATACAAAACTTTATACATACATTGTTATGTGACCCTAGTTGCTCTCCCTGTACTGTGACAGCACACTAATCCTTTCCACCACTGATTTCCTATGCCCATTCAACCAGCTCCTCACCCTCTCTGCTTTCTCATCTCTCCCCCAGACAGGACCTGCCCATTTAGTCTCATGTATCATTTTATGTCCCACAGTCCAGTCCAATCTTTGTCTGAAGAGTTGGCCTCAGGAATGGTTTTAGTTCTGGATTGACAGAGAGTCCGGGGCCCATGCCTTCTGGGGTTCCTCCAGTCTCAGTCAGATCATTAAGTCTGGTTTTTTTACTAGAATTTGAGTTCTGCACCCCACTTTTCTCCTGCTCTGTTAGGGACTTTCTGTTGCGTTCCTTGTTAGGGTGGTCATTGGTGGTAGCCAGGCTCCATTCTTCTATTCTCAGGTTGATGTAGTCTCTGGTTTATGTGGCGCTTTTGTCTCTTGGGCTAATATTTTCCTTGTGTCTTTGGTGTTCTCCCTTCTCCTTTGCTCCAGGTGGGCTGGGACAAATTGATGCATATTAGATGGCCGCTCACTAGCTTTTAAGACCCCAAACACCACTCACCAAAGCGGGGTGCAGAACATCTTGTTAATAAACTTTGTTATGCCAAATGACCTAGATGTCCCCTGAAATCATAGTCCCCAGATCGCTGCCCTTGCTACTCTGTCCCTCAAAGTGTTTGGTTTTATTCAGGAAACTTCTTAGCTTTTGGTTTAGTCTAGTTGTGCTGACTTCCCCTGTATTGTGTGTTGTCCTTCCCTTCACCTAAGATAGTTCTTGTCTACTATCTAGTTAGTGAATACCTCTCTCTCCCCCTCCCCACCCTCGTAATCATCAAAGAATGTTTTCTTCTGTGTTTAAACCTTTTATTGAATTCCTGTAATAGTGGTCTTATACAATATTTGTCCTTTTGTGACTGACAAATTTCACTCAGCATAATGCCTTCCAGATTCACCCATGTTATAAGATGTTTCATAGATTCATCATTATTCTTTATCATTGTGCAGTATTCCATTGTGTGGATATACCATAATTTGTTTATCCATTCATCCATTGATGAGCACCTAGGTTGTTTCTATCCTTTTGCTGCTGTGAACAGTGCTGCAATGGACGTTGGTGTGCATATATCTATTTGTGTGATGGCTCTTATGTCTCTAGGATATATTCCAAGGAGTGGGATTGCTGGATCTTATGGTGCTTCTACTTCTAGCTTTATAAGGAAGCGCCAAATCGATTTCCAAAGTGGTGGTTGTACCACTTTGCATTCCCAGCAGCAGTGTATAAGTGTTCTAGTCTCTCCACAACCTCTCCAACATTGATTATTTTGTGTTTTTTGGATTAATGCTAGCCTTGTTGGGGTGAGATGCTATCTCATTGTAGTTTTGATTTGCGTTTCTCTAATGGCTAATGATCGTGAGCAATTTCCTCATGTATCTGGTAGTCCCCTGAATGTTTTCTTCGGTGAAGTGCCTGTTCATATCCTTTGCCGATTTTTAATTGGGTTATTTGTCTTTTTGTTGTTGAGGTTTTGCAGTATCTTGTAGATTTTAGAGATTAGATGCTGATGGGATTTGTTATAGCGAAAAATTTTTTTCCCAGTCTGTAGGTTGTCTTTTGACTCTTTTGGTGAAGTCTTTTGATGAGCCTAAGTGTCTGATTTTTAGGAGCTCCCGGTTATCTAGTTTCTCTTCTGGTGCTTGTGCACTGTTAGTAATGTTTTGTATTCTGTTTATGCTCCCAGCATTGTCCCTATTTTTCTTACATAATATTTACTGTTTTATATTTTATATTTAGATCTTTGATCAATATTGAGTTAGTTTTTGTGCTTGGTGTGAGGTATGGGTCTTATTTCAATTTTTTGCAGCTGGATATCCACTTATGCCAGCACAATTTGTTAAAGAGACTGTCTTTTCCCCAATTAGTGGACTTTGGACCTTTGTCAAATATCAGTTCCTCAAAGTGGATGAATTCACTTCTGGATTCTCACTTCTTTTCCATTGGTCTATGTATCTATTATTGTGCCAGTACCAGGCTGTTTTGATAATCACAGGCAGAGATTAGGATTTACAACACATAGGCCAATTACACAGGACACACTCTCCTCTCAGCTCTTCTCTTGGTGGTAATGCCCTATAGGCTTTCCTAGGCTGAAATCTGTGCAGGAGTAGATCGCCAGATCTTTTCTCCCGAAGAGCTGCTGGTGGGTTTGAAATCCTGACTTTTTGGTTAGCAGCGAGTGCTTAATCATCGTGCCACCAGGGTTCATAATAGGGATAATTGGGGAAATTTAAACATTTAACTACATAAAATAAGAGCAGTGTGTCAGTGGTAAGTCTACTCAATGACAATTGTGCTATGATCATTGCAGGAGAATGTTCTTGTTCTAAGGAGATACACACTGAAGTATTTGGGGATGAAGTGTCCAATGTCTACAGCTTGCTCTCAATTTACACACATAGAGATAAAAAGATAGAAATAAAATGTGGTGAATGTTAACAATTAGTGGCAGGGGTGGGAATTGGAGGAGAAATAGGGAGTGAATCTAACAATAAACTAAAGTAAAACAAAATATAATAAAACAAAATGAGTCTCACAATTTTATTATGAAAACTGTACCAGTTAGTAAGGCCCTATTGTTTTATGCAATATTTTGTGATAACACCTTTTTAATATTTTTTACAAATCCAAATCTTAGAATTTTCTAAGAAATGTAAAATTCTTCTGTCTATATTTTACCTGGGAGCCCTGGTGGCGGAGTGGTTAAGAGCTCGGCTGCTGACCAAACCAAAAGGTCTGCAGTTTGAATCCACCAGTCACTCCTTGGAAATGCTAAGGGGCAGTTCCACTCTGTCCTGTACGGTTGCTATGACTTGGAATCAACTAGATGGCAACATGTTTGGTTTTGGTTTGGTTTATCATTACATTCCCTAGCACAATACAATACAAAGAGTATGAATACTCGGTTTTATCAATTACCATCTATTGCACCAATACCCTTTTAAAAGGGGTTAACTCAGGACTTCGTCAGATACATAAAGGTCTAGAATATTGAAGTGGAAAGTGCAAATACTCTTTACCCATTCTGCTAGCGTCTCTTCTTTCTTCAGTGTGCTTTTGCTTCCAATGGCCCACACCTGCAACTCCTTCCCAAGAACTGACCTTGGTTTATGGACTCACTTAGCGCACAAACCACAGAGCCAGAAGTGCCTGGATGTTTACCTCCCTGGCACCACCACTCCAGGATGGCCCTTAACCAACGACTAACTAATGGGCCAGTAGGAACACCCAGCTCCCTTGACTTAGGATGGGACTGAAACTTAAATGTCTTTTACATTCCACATCTTCCCTGAAATCAATACCACTGCTTGACCTCTTTCTTTTCCCTGTTAAGCTTCCCACATTCTCTCCTTGGAGCAGTTTCTTAATAAATTATTTGTATCCAAACCCTTGTCTCAAGCTCTGCACCATTCTAAGACAAATACGTTTCATTGCAGATTTACTTTTCTTTTGTATTATTGTACTAAAATGAGCACGTATGTTCCCGGAGTAGATTATGAATTAGTATTCTTCCCAGATACCAATATTTTTTTAAAAGACTATATATATTTGGACCTTTCTTCTCTCACCTTAGGTTTACTTTATCACGATGATGGCTCCCAAAGAAA
>NW_004444217.1:1633705-1634667 GCF_000243295.1 Trichechus manatus latirostris
ATGGTAATGGTGAAGAATATTGTATATACCATGGGATTCTAAGAGAATAAACAAATCTCTCTTGGAAGGAGTATAGTCAGAATGCCCCTTCAAAGCAAAGATGGTGACACTTTGTCTCACTTACTTTGGACATGTGATCAGGAGGGACCAATCCCTGGAGAAGGTCATCATGCTTGTAAAGCAGAGGGTCAATGAAAAAAGAGGAAGACCCTCAAAGAGATGGATTGACACAGTGGCTGCAGCAACGGGCTCAAACATACCTACTATTGTGAGGATGGCATAGGACCAAGTAACATTTCATTCTGTCATACATAGGGTCACTATGAGCCAGAACCAACTCCACAGTACCTAACAACAACAGCATACTAAAAAAGATATACCTGGGGTTAACTACTTTTCTATCTCATAGATACAGGTTCTTTATACTTGGTTCAGAAAAAAAAAATTAAGTGGCTTAAAAAGATACATGAAGTAAATAAAATGGTAAATAGTGAGAAAAATAAAAGAGAATATGGGGAAAGAGACATAAAATGGAGCATAGGAAGAATCTAATTTTATTATAGAAAAACTAAGAACAAATGACAGGGAAGGGAAAAGGAAGATGTGATCAGCACGCTGTTTATGTTACTCTCCTCCTATCCCCATTTTTCTCTCCAAGTGTCCTTGTGCAACAGGATGAATAAACAGTGTTGCAAAACACATTGTTCCCGCAGTGACATCATCTTAAGGAGTGTTTTTAAATATTTTCTTTTAATTAAATTGGCATAACTCAGCAAAAGGGACTATGAAAACAGAATAATAGCTTTAAAAAAATCATACTAATAAACTGGGTGTCATCCAGCACCAAAGATTAAAAACATCTGTCTCTTATACCTAGAGAAATAAAAGTTGTAGATTATGCAGAGTTACAGTATTTGAACCATGTCTGAATTAAGCACTAGCCCATAATATCCTAAGGCTTA
>NW_004444217.1:1644356-1657520 GCF_000243295.1 Trichechus manatus latirostris
AGATGAGAAATTTAGGTTACTATGAGTCAGAATCAACTCGATGGCAACAGGTTTGGTTTTTCAGTTTTTTGAGTCTAAGTTAATGGGATTAAAATAATTTGGATAGAGATAGCATGAAGGATGGCACAACATGAAGAATGTAACCAACGTCACAGAATTGTACATATAGATATTTTGAATGGGTGTATGTTTACTGTGTATATATCCTTACAAAAAAAATGGTTGTATTCTGTCTTTTGGTCTGAAAATGTCAAAACTTGTTATGAGGCACTCTCTATTCCTAGAAAATTCAAGCACAACAAATAGACTTACAGTGATATAAAAATCACTTCAGCAAAATTATTATATCCCGATGTAAAATTTTCTTGCAATTTAATTTGATTTTAAATTATAGCCTTCTAAAGGCTATACATCAACTAAATAGTCTTTTACATAGGTTTACATGTTTAAGCCTCATTATCCATAATCCTTGGACTTTATTTGTCCTTTCTGCTGAATCTTCTCATTTAAATAATTTTCAGTGGCATTCTTTGAAGTGAATTCCTCCATCCTAATGCCACCCCATCACCACTGCTCATATGTACAGAGTAGAACTGCTCCACAGGGTTTTCAAGGCTGTGATCTTGCAGAAGCAGATCACCAGGTCTGTGGTCCAAAATGCCTCTAGGTGGGTTCCAATTACCAACAATTTGGCTAGTAATCCAGTGCTTAACTGTTTGCGCCACCCAAGGACTACTGACATGAGCTTAGGGTTTTATAATCCCTTTGAGATCATCCTACGTTGGTCCCTGCAAGAGGTAAGATATCATAGTTGGGACAAGGGGCACATGGACAGTCTGATTCAGGTCGAAAATATTGGAGGGTCTGAAGGTGGGAGGGTTGAAGGCTGGATAGAGAAGAAAGTAGATGTCAAAAGAAAGTCTGGAGACTAATGAAACTATTTCACAATGTTTCAGAGCCAGCTTTTCCATCAATTTTTTTCCCTAAGCTAATGACAAGGCTTCTAAGTTTTACAACCACAGCAGTAAAAAACCAAAAGCTAAATATTCAATGGCAACCATTTACCATCCATTTAAGCATAAAAAGCTTCAATTCATTCACAGACCAGCTTTTTTTTTTTCTTCTTAAGAATTCTGTATTACAGGTGTTTTTTAAATTTTCTTGTAAAATAGAAAAAGTTCCTACAATTCAAATAATCTTCTTTAGGAGAAATTATTTTTACATTTTCCTCCTGCCCTGCTAGATTTAATACGTGGTATAAAAAGTTTTCCAAAAAAAAAAAAAAAATATATCCCTTTGTACTTCCTATTTGGGGGATTATCTGTGGTTAGCTTTTGAAATATTATGAAGAAAGTCCAAAAAAAAAAAAAAGGTATATCCCATTATTACTAAATAAAAATAAGAATTTTGATAATTGTTTTAAGGTTATTTTTAATGTTAAATATGGTTACAGTTCTACTAAATTTAAATAAGGACATAATTTAATGTTTCTTTTAAAAAATAACTTTTACACTTATAAAGAACAAAATTAATTCTTAGATACTCTTAGAAATTTTCTATATGGCCAAACAAAATTTGATATTTGAAGCTTACCATTAAAAATATAGCAGTAGTAGAAACCAAATAAAGAGACTTAGATATTAAAAATAAAATTGGACAGAATTTGGAGCTGATCAGTTGACATGTTAAAATCAGTCCTTGATATAAAAAATTCACCCAATACAGCCATGGAGTATTTGGGGACTTTGGAAACATAATTGCTGTTTCTCATACATTCTTTTAAAATCTTTGTCTTATGCATATATATTAAGTCATGATCTTAATAAAATAAAATCATATTAAGTGGGAGCAGTTTTTTTTTTATTATTCTGATGATAGTCAGTGAGGACTGTATGGGAGTTAGAACTTTGGTAAATATAAAACACAACCAATATACTGATGTAGGGGTTGAAAATTTACAAGATTAATTTAATAAGAAGTCTAGAAGAGTAACTAACAATTATTAACAAAACATCAAGGAAGCTGTATTCACATTTAACAACGTAAGGCGATTGTTGAATTAATATAATAATAATATGCAACAAACAGAGACCTCACATACAATATAATAAAAACCAATGTTTACGCTGAAGAACTAAATGGACGACAACATCACTGTATGCCTTCTATACCTTCTTACTTTAATTTCTTGGCTGAGTTGAGTATGGTCATGGCGCCTACTGTGATGTTGACTGAGGACTAATTCTCAAAATACAACACTGTGTTTCTTCTACCACTCCAGATAAAATAATTTAACATATTCATCATCACAAAGCCCCTGTAGTTACTAACACCAAACTGCAGCGTAGTTGTTTTTGCCTTTTTAACTTTCTAGTGCTAATTGTGGCTCTTCGTGATATCTAGAGACGATATTCTAATTCTCACGCTGTTCCTGAAAGAAGCGGTATGTTTAGCATGAAAGTTTCATTCTAATTCACTCCTCAAATTTACGTTATGTGGAGAAGTTTCATCATGAAAAAATCTACTATTTATATACTTCAAGATGGATTCTACTACCTCTAGTAGAAGCTCAGAGTCTAGTGTCAAACAAGTTTGGTTCAGCTTTTAACTCTACACCGTGACCTTCAGGAGGTTACATAAACTCTATGAGCCTCAGTTCTTGAACTACAAAATTAAAGGGCCACAGCCCTCGAAGGATAGCAGGAAGGGTAAAAAGAGCTAGTGCACACACCTAACACAGGGCCTAGTACACTGTAGGTATTCAGTAAATGTCCATTTCTCCTCTCCTGCCCATCCCTAGTATATTCTGGCTAATTGGAATTGAGGGAGAATATATAAAACTTACTGGAATAAATTCGCTTAGTGAAGAAAAACTCATCTAAATTGCAGTCAAGAGTTACACATTTTCAAAGTAACATTCAATAAGAACAAAAGATCGGTTTAAAAAATGTATTTACATTTTATAACTCATTTCAAGAAAAGATATGCAGGGCAACAGTGACAGAAAAACAAATAAGCTACATAGCTATGTGTAGTTTAATTTGTAAACATGAAGAAAAATACCCAATTTTATTAAATGCTGTTGAATGTTCATGGACAGGTAACAGAAACAAAGCTACTTAATAGAGCCATCTACATCACCATCAAAACATATCAAAATAGAGTTTCTCTAAAAGAAAGAGTCTTTTATTAATGCAGTTGATAATAATCAGAAGTTCCCATTATTTGTCCATGAAACCTTCCAAGAAGTTGCTGCTTCAAACAGGATTCTGGTAGAACTTGGCACATAAATTTTAACTTTTCAACCACCCACTATTTTTCATCTTCTTGTAGCTTCACTCAGTCAGAAAACCTTACATATACATATATAAATATTAAAAACACACCTGACTTTCAAGCAGAAAATTCATTCTAAAATTACATTTTCTGCAACAAAAGCAGGTCATCGTATTTATATCTGATGTTCTCAGTCATGGAATGGATTTTCCCCATAGAGCTGTTAACATATACTATCATGTTCAACATTTCAAAAGGTGTATCTATAGGAGGATCGATTTGATCATGTGCAAGAAGTCTAAGGCATTACAAGCAGTTGTTCCACAGGACAAAAGCTGCCATTGCAACAAAATAATCTTGACACATTTAACAGGTCTTTTTTCTTCAAACGCCACCAGCCCGACACAGGGAGACACTCACAGTCAACGGGTTGTTGGCTCAAAGGTCAAAAACTTTGTTTAAAAAAAATATGTTTATGGAATAGCACCATAGAAAGTCTTTCAGAACCAAATTCTTTTTTCCAACATTGCATTTTTTTTTTTTTAAACTGAATCCCGGAAGAAGAAGAAGAAGAAGAAAGAGTCCTTTCAGTTCTCCCAAGAACTACTTCTGCGTCATTTCCTTTTTTTTTAAATATGACATTAACCATGACAACATCAACAACTACAAAAACAACAGATGCACGAAAGAGTCCAAAGAAAGGCAATAGCAGCAATGGAACGTGAGTATGAACCCCCCAGGCAGTCGGTTGGAAGAATCCTGCACACATCTCTTGGGAGTTTTCTCATAAGGTTCGCAAGATTTCTTGGATTGGGTTTGAGAAGGCAGCACTTCCACACAAAGAACTGAGTTTACCACTCACCTGGGCATTTTCCGCTCTTAAATCAATAAAGTCTAGAGTTTAACTGCAATAATAGACTCTGCTGACATTTCAAACTTGTCAAAATGTCAGTAAAATGAAGTGGTCTCGAGATCATTTGTGTTTCAAAGAGGTTAAGTGGGCCTGCAAGTGAAAATAACGAGCTGAAATATTCCCATTGCCCCACATCAGACGCACATCACACATGTAAAGTACAAACCACCTTCAAAAGACTTCCATTTCGCATCACCTTATATGGAGCTGGTGCGCACTGTATGCTAGATACAGCCCCGAAGCAATTATATTAAGATATGAGAAGAGGGCTTTCCAGTCCCTGACCTACAAGATCATTTTATTTCCCCAAATCTTGGAAACTTGTCGAAAAGTACACTCTGCAGGGTCGCAGCCCCTGAAATGATCTGTCTGAATTGTGGGGCATCTATATCAAGCTGTGAACAAAGGCTTTTAGAGTCTTCACTGAAGCACGTGATGTCTTTTCATCCTGTTTATCAATCCCGTCGAGCAAGGAGTTCAAATATTCTCATAACGCTAATCTGGGTTATCCAGAAACTTCTCTCCTAGTACATAGATAATTCTAGTCTTACAGTTTTCTTTTGTCCAACCTCATTATATAAAACATCTGTGCTAATATCTTCAGTTTAAAAAAATACGTCTTCTTTCCATTACGTGCCTTTCTGTACGTTCCGACAGAGGTTTTGGTGTTATTTTTTGGTATGCACGGTATCTGGATATCTTATGCTTTTGTATCTTATATGAAATCCTTTCTTGTTGATTGTGTCATCAGTATGAAAATGAATTAAAACTGCATCCCCGATTGAATAGATCTCTTCTGGTGGCTGAAGACAAAAACCAAACAAAAAAGTAAATGAACAAACAATAGAACAAGTCACTTTTCCCTCAGTGTAATTATGTTTGACAATATTTTTCCTTTTTCGTATAATTCAGTCCTCCCAACAACCTGGCAAAGTAGATACGACTGACTTCTTGTACAGATGAGAAAACCTGAGTTTCAGAGAAGCAAATGACCCTCTCCAGAACATGGCTAGTTAGGGATACCCCGGGCTTTAAAGACATGTCAATCTGTGTCCAAGTTCTGGGCACTTCCTTCTCTAGAACTTCTTTTTTCCCTCCCAAAGTTTTAAGCCAAGTTCATCTGATCTACAAATAAATAAATTGAAGTTCAGAGAAGCTAAAGAGATATCAAATTAGTTTCAGAAGCTGCTCTGAGGCAGTCACTTCCAGAACCCAAACCTTCGACTATTTCCTGTTTTAAGAATATAAGTACCAAGAAGCTTTTTTGTTTCATTTTAGTTGCTACTTGGGCAGGAGTTCAATTGTATTATTTAAGCAATAGACACCAACAGGCATTGGAATAATCTGGACCAATGTCTTCAGAACAAATTATGTACGCAGAAGGTGACTCCATATTAATGCAGTGAGTCCTGGGGCAGCTGGCGAGAGCGTTGAGAAAGTCTTTATTTCTCGAGGGGACCTCTTCTGGCCTGGATCTGGCACTCAGCAGGCTGCCCAAGAGACAGAGTGTCTTCACCCTGACGCTCTCACCAAATATGATTGTCGTGAAGGTGAAGCCAGTTTGAACGGTGCCTCTATTCTTTTATGCTTTCACTTGGGAAGGTGGCATAATCGCCAAAAGCGTGTGTTTACATTAAGTCTACTGCTTGTACATTACTAGATATTTAAATATTTATTGTGCAATAAAAACATGAATAAGAAAGTTAAGACAAAGAAAGTTACAAGAAATGATAACTACTGATTTCATCTGTCTCATCAGATATGATGCAGCAAATTCATTAGAGGCAAGGCGGGGAAGTGATACGGCCGTGAGAGGGAAGTTCCACTTTGTCATGCCCCTGGTCATATGATGTGACTTGTTTTTGTAAAGGCACTGCCAATTTTTATATATTATATATGTCAGTCATGAATCAGTGGGCTTTTTTCTCATGGCTATGGTATCTTGTTGGTACTATATTTACCCCTGATCCACAGAATCGACCGAGCCCCTCAGCTGTGGAATCCAGGCCATCGAAGAGCTCAACATAATCATAGCCACAGTCAGCTTCTTCTTCCACTTCAAATGTCTGGAAGGACAACTCGAGTCGAGAGCCCCGTTCCAACACTAATAGCCATTCACAGTCCATCTGTCCCGGGTAGTTGTTGTCACCGAACTGAGCATGCGAGTACAGATCTCTGGGTTTGGATTCGGCTTTCAGCCGGCCACCACACTCTGCCCGGGAAAGAAAAAGAAGCAAATTACCTGGATGAGCGTTTACAGTCCGGTCTCAATTTTAAGGTAGACTGTTTTCATGTTTTCACCGGGAACGTTTCTATAACTGGGGAGTCAGAGCGTAGAATGGTTCTTTCACAGGCCCTGGACTCAGAGTGCCTGGGTCAGAATCTCAATTCCAGCACTTACGAGGTCTGTGGCTTTGGGTAAGTGACTTCATCTCTATGATCCACAGTTTTCTGAAGTGTAAAATGTAGATGATGATAATAATAGTACCTATCTAAGTGGGTTTTCCGATTCGTAGTCGGAATTGACTTGACAGCAATGGTTTTGTTTTTTAAGTGGGTTTTGAGGATTTAATTAACACATGAAGATCACTTAGAAAACAGTGCCTGCTGGGTAGTACCTTTCAATAAATATTCCACTACCGTTACACCTAAGATTGTTTTACTCTCATAGATATTATTTTAATGAGGAACAAGCCAGGATCTTAGCTTGAGTTTAATATCAATAATTAATGAACCCAGAATCCAAAGGAATAAGAAATAACTTAAAATTCAGCCAAATATATAAAACTTCCAAGTTTATATGTGTATGTGTTTGTATTATATAGAACTCTCTATATAGAATATACAGAACAGTATTACTTTTCTTCGGTAACAATATTTCTCTAACCTGAGGGAGCAAAAAGTACACGCATCAGTAATTAGAGTTACCTTTGTAATTCCACAGCCTATTAAGTTACATTTTGCATGAGTGTCATAGTAAAAAAAAAAAAAAAAAAAAAATTAAATACTCTTTTTACAGCATCTTTTCAAGGCAGATATTAATAAATATGTCCTCTATAAGTTATTACCTTATGACTAGGGTTAAATACACCAAAGAAGTAAGTATGTATAAAGATTTATAGTTACTGTAATATAGAAAATAAAAGGTTTCAAAAAATTTTCCAGGAACCTTTTATAGTCAGAGACCCAAGCCTTTGTAATAACTGGAGGTTAATTAAACAAAGCTAGAGGAAATCTGCAATGCCTCACTAACCAAGATACGTGCAGAAAGATAAAAATGGGACATGAAAAGCAGCAGCAGGAGAAAGGAGGGTGACCAGCTGTGTTGATATGCCAGGGAACGAAGGGGTCTCCGAAGCAGGATTTTCAGCCTAAAACAATGAAAGTTCTGGGAAAACTGGGATAAGTTGGAAGGGGACAAAAACCCAATATGAAATCATCTGGGCAAGCTAAGTCACTGGATATCAAGGCATAGTTGTGACAAGACAGTCTTTGGCCATCCCCCGTGAGAATGGATTAACCCATTGCCTTCGAGTCGATTCCGACTCATAGCAACCCTATAGGACAGAGTAGAACTATCCCACAGAGTTTACAAGGAGCGGTTGGTGGATTCGAACTGCTTACCCTTTGGTTAGCAGCCACAGCTCTTAACCACTGTGCCACCAGGGCTCCGTAAGAATGGATTAAACTCAGTGCTGTAGCAGCCCTATAGGACAGAGTAGAACTGCCCCATAGGGTTTCCAGGGAGCGCCTGGTGAATTGGAACTGCGGACTTTTTGCTTAACAGCCATAGCACTTAACCACTACGTCATCAGCGTTTCCGAGAATGGATTAGGCAACCGAAATTCTTACTTGGATTTTTCAATGGATCTGTATACGGGTTACTCATATAGTGGTCTGGTGATTTTAAATATTAAACGTTTCTGAATTCCCAGGTATGGAACCCCATCCAGGTGTGTCTGCATACATGTTGGCGCTGCCATGAACAAATTCACGTTCAGCAACCTCTGTGTGAGTAACAAACCAAAAAGCTTCCAAATAGGGTTTCAGTCACATGAATGACTTCACAGTAGAGCTGTTTCACATGATCAATTTAAATATTCCTCTCTCTACCAGATAGCAGGAGCATTGGAAGTTCAATGGTAAAATTTTCCCTTTCTGTGTGGGAGACCCGGGTTTAGACTCTCAGCCAATGCACCTCAGGCACAGTCTACCAGTGGAGGCTCCCAGGTGGTTATGATCCTGACCAGGTTTCGGCAGAGCTTCTGCACTAAGATGAACTAGGAACGAAGGCCTGGCGATCTACTTCTGAAAATCAATCAATTAAAAAAACAAAAAAAACCCTCTATGGTTAGTAAGGGTTGGATCACAACCTATCATGGAGATGGTGTAGGAGCGAGCAGCGTTTTGTTCCTTGTCCCATCGTCTGTGGGGTCGCCATGTGTCCCGGCGACTCCTCAACAACATCAATAACAACCGCACAGTAGGTGGGGCATCGGACAATATCGATTACAAACTCAGGTGATTAGAGCCAACGCTGCACGCTGGCATGCCAATCAGCCTTGGGATACCATCTTCAGGGTCCCACAAACCTAAAGCCAAGTATCCTCCTTTTCTCAGCACAGTGCCTCTCGTTCCAGCAACTCCAAGAATTACTGTCCTCTCCTGATGACAGATTCCCACAGCCCAACTGTCTGGGTCCAAATCCCAGCTAATGATGTTTGTCAGCTGTGGGATTTTGTCCCACATATTTTAGTTCTAAAATGGGAATAATAATGCATAGTACTCACAACACAGGATCTAGGAGTGAATGAGTTAATACATAAAAAATGCTTAGAAGGTGCTTGGCGCCTAGTAAAAGCCATTTAGTATAAAGTCTCATTATTATTGTCACTGTTTTCCAGGGAGAAGATCTAAATGCCATGATCTGTACTTCCTGGGATTCACTTAGGTATGAAATGAAAAGCTGGAAAAATTGAAAACTATTAGTCAGCTATCAGAAAGGGATGAATTATATTTTTGTAGGCTGGTAAAATATTTTCTGAAAGATATTTCTGAACTCAACTATAATATATAAATTAGTGTAGTTTCATTTATAGATTAAGAAAAACTCTGCCTATTAAAGTTTGATGTGGCAATTGACTGATTTACACTGTTTTCAACTTTTAAAATGCAGTCAGTGCTCATGTTAATTTTATTCCACAGAAGCAAGCCCAGGAAGAGCTGGAGGGAAGGAAGGTGAGATTGGAGGAGGCGCTTGCTTGTCTGAGCCGTTGTGATAGAAACAAAGTGGCAAATCAAAGACCAGCTCCAGAAAAGACTATTATCCCCTGCTTGGACCAAAAATAAAGGCGGAAATGAAGTAGTTGAGCAAAATGCGAGAGGAGATTTCACAAAGCCTTCGTGAATCCGAAAACCACTGAAAGAGGTCATTATTGGGTGTTATTGAAAACTTCTACAAAAACAAATGATTTAAACGACATTTAACGGTGACTTAAAGTGTTTCCAAAAGTGCCACAGTTTTCGTTTATCTGTTGCAGCCTCCGGCCAACATTCGTACGGATCGCCACTCAAACTAATACATCTGTAGTTAATTTATCAACCATGAAAAAAATGAAATAATGTAGTCAACAGGATAAATTTTTTAAAGGATGTGCATTTGAATACTATATGCACAAGAGGTGTTATTTTAATACGCCCTCAGAGAAATTCCATGAGCAGAAAATAACAGGCAGCAGGAAGAAATTGCTTAAGAGTGTTTTGGATAAATCCTAAGTCTATCCTTCAAAATATGGTAATGTATCATTTAAGATATCTCCTTTAAGAGAAGGTTTGTAAATACCATAAACACATTTCTGTGAATATCCCTATTTATTTACCAAGTCACAAACAGAGAAAAGCGCTCGTTTGGCATGTCAGCAATACTGTTTTTTCAATTGTTTGAAAGTCCTTTGTGAACTGCCAGAAGGTCTTCTACAGAATTCTGGGAAATGGAAAATGAAGCTGAGGAGGAAATGTAACAAGAAGGGAAGAAACGCTTGGGGGTGGTCTTCGTTTTAATTTGGAAACGTGTGTTTATTTCCTGGTAAAATATCATATTCCAGGAGAGGTCCTGTAACTTGACCTATAGGCACTTTTAGTGGGCATTCTAATTTAATTGAGTTAGATCAAAATAATTTCCTTTTTAAAGGAGCTTACCCGTTGCCATTTAGTCGATTCCGACTCATAGCAACCCGATAAGACAGAGTAGATCTGCCCCATAGGGTTTCCAAGGAGCGGCTGGTGGATTCGAACTGCGGACCTTTTGGTTAGCAGCTGAGCTCTTAACCACTAAAGGAGCTCCATACAGTATTATTTGATTTTAAATGTCATTGACAAATAGCATGATTTTTTATGCTACAGGAAAGATGCCCTAGCAGAGACAATGTCACATTTAAAAAAAATTATGTTCTCTCCACATTCCTCTCTTTCAGTATCACCGCCATGTCCTCTGAGGAAAGACAGAGTACTTTTTCTCCCCAGAAAGGTGTGTTTTCTTAAATTAGTTTACTTAAGGCTGCAGTAATACCATTTCTGCCTGATTAAAATAAATTTAGATTTAGACTTTGGACCAACTCTCAGAGGAAAAAAAAAGACTCTTTCCAGTAAAGGCCATTTCCTATGCCCAGTATTACTTATGAAAAAGTAATAATAAAGCTATATTAGTGCAATATTTATCATCACCTGGTTTCAAAATTCGTAGCGTGAAAATCTTTTCTTGTACCTAACATTACAAGTGTACATAGAAATATAAACGTACTTATGTAAACTCAAACATACCCTTCAGGGTCCATCAACAACACCAAAAAAAAATCCAAACCCGTTGCTGTCAAGTGGGTTCCAACTCACAGCAACCCTACAGGTCAGAGTAGAACTGTCCTGTAGGGTTTCTAAGGAGCAGCTGGTGGATTCGAACTGCCCACTTTTTTGTTAGCAGCTGAGCTCTTAACCACTGCCCCACCAGGGCTTCAAAACTAGCCATGCGTATTCTAGAATGCAGTAATTAACACATAAATGCTTTATACATGCAGCAAAGTTGACAGCTGTTGCCCTGTACTTGGCTGCCTTTCTGTGCAGCAGCAGAAACTAAGATGTAAACTGGAAAGCAGTTTACCTTATTAAATTGTAAGCTCCAGAAGGCAGGAATTCCTTTTATTTTCCTATAAATTCTTACACACTCATACTTTTTTTTCCTATACATTTCTACTACCTTACAAGGTCTTCCAATAGCAGGAGACAAATGAGTATTTGAGGATGAAAGGCCGAGTAATAAATGAACTTGTTAAATAAAAATCTTAGAGAAGAAATAAATAGAAGGGACGAAATAAGAGTATTTTAGCATTTATGGCTACTAAAAAGTAACAGTATAAAAGTGATCTATTTTAAGTGTGAGCATAAATTTATACATGAGCAAAACAAACCAAGCAGGTAATGCCAAAAATTTTGACAAGAGTAACTGAGCAGAGGTGGGAAACCAATTAGGGCTCTAATCCTGTCACTAACAGTTGGCGTCATTTTAAGTTTTTAGTCTCAGATGCCTCGTTTCTGAAATGAGAGGGCTGGATTCAACAATATCCCAGGCACATTTTTCTCAGCAAAATGTGATTCAGTTTTCTCGCCTGGGTGCGTACAGAATAGATATAAACTAAACAGGGAGATAAAAGCAGTCTAGTCAGTTATGCATTTTGAATTGAGGATTTGGTTAAAACTTACATAAGGGAGTGTTCAATTCTACATATTTCTTCAAATAATAATGATAATGTTTTTAATTGCTTTTCTTCCTAAACCAAATTTTTTTCTATAAAGGGGAGATTCGGAAAGAGTCCAAATTAGGTAAAATCTAGGCTCTGACACTATTTTGGAGACTGTGGGAAATTACTTAATCCTCCAAACTTTCCATTTCTGTATCTTCAAAATGAAGACAATATCTACTACGTATCGTTCTTGGGAGGATTCAGTGTATGTAAATGTTATGTAAAGTATAGGGGTGCACCTAAAATGCTGAGTGCGTGGAATACATAGGATCTCAATACGTGGTCTCTGTTATAATTAAACCAAAACCCAAACCTATTGCCGTCGAGTTGATTCCAACTCATAGAGAATTAGATCGTACAAATGGAATCTTAATGGTAAATATATACACTGCAAATAGGGTACATGGGCTGAAGTCATGCAGACTGGGTAGTCATGGAGCTTTACAGCAGTAAATAACACTGTGGTTATTATTTTACAGATGAGGAAACTGAGATCCAAATACATGCGCTTTTCCAAAGTTCCCAGCTACGTAAGCACACACCCAGGCCAAGAACCCAGAGCTGCCGATACACTGGACTGTAATATAATCTTAATTGCTTCACTCACAAAGGATAAAAAGATACACTATAAAAGTGTTTATAAAAGTAACAAAGAGAAATTTACATGTAAATAATTTTGAAATATTATGCTGTCAGCTTTTTCGAGAGTTTTGACAGCATATTTTCACACTACATTCCTGGAACCTGGAAAGCCAAGATATGAAAAATCTTGCTATGAACTCTGCTATCAGACAACTATCAGTCCAGTAACGGGATTTCAAATAGAGTCATGGGATTTCAATTTTCCACCCTTCAGTATGTGAGAAGAAATCAGGAAGATACGTGCAGAGGAAAGTCAAATGAATGGGAAATCCCTCCAAGGGTTTGTATGAAACTTTGGCCCAGGAAAGATTTTTCTCGAAAGCATAGTATTTATATTCGTTAGGAAAATAATCAATTTCCATTATTTACAGGAGTACACCCATTGTTAGTATAAATCAGATTACTATCTTGACAATGAGTATTTTCTTTCTCACAAACCCTCCAATATAAATCTAATGCTCATAATAAAATGTGGCAGAGTGAAAAATAATATTGGACAATGGAATAGTTAGAATTCTGATTACTGAACCAAAATGAAAC
>NW_004444217.1:1658935-1671173 GCF_000243295.1 Trichechus manatus latirostris
TAATTAATATATTTTCACACAAAAATTAAATCGAATAAATCTTTGTAGAATAACTTAAGTAAAGGGCCTTTTAATTATATATTTCTTTATTTAGATCTTACAAACCATATTCAAGAACACTAATATAACTTTTGATTATTTTAAATTTAATTTTCAGATAGACAGTATACTTATTTTACTAATGGAAATTTTAGGAAGTTTTGTATGTTTTGCTGTTACATGCTTAAAAAAATCATTCCAATTTCTTTGTATGATAAATTTTATGTACTAAATATATTCCTGGTATATTCTTAAAATAAAAATTCATTAGATGCATAACACATTAAAGATCACACTTTTGTGTTGTGGTTGAGGTGCCTTCGAGTCAGTTCCGACTCAGTGACCCTACATCCAACAGAATGAAACACCGCGCGGCCCTGCACCATCCTCACAATCATTGCTGTGCTTGAGCCCATCGTTGCAGCCACCGTGTCAAAGATCACACAAACCTGTGGCCGTCGAGTTTACTCTGTCTCATAGCGACCCTATAGGACAAAGTAGAACGCCCCATAGGGTTTCCAAGGAGCACCAGGTGGATTTGAAGTGCCGACCTTTTGGTCAGCAGCTGTAGCTCTTAACCACTGCTCCACCAGGGTTTCCAAAGATCACATAGGAGGGTTTAATTGTGATGGGCTGAAAATAACATTGTTCAAACTATTAATAATTCCACAAATTCCAGGTGGTTTACCATTGCCAATGAATGTTCTTTCCTTTCCCCAGAAAACCCTCATAATTCAAGAAATAAATCATCACTCCTATCTGAGCCTATAAAGCTTAAAAATTATAAAAAAAGGAAACCTTAAGAAATATATTCTGAAAACGTCATCAACTTTACCACAATCCCTGCTGCATAAAATATTCGCACATACACTTTTTACACACCATGTTTTCTTCAATGCCACTTGGTGAAGTGACTTAATATGCATTTTATAATTTTGAAGAGATAACATATAGGAATGGTTCTCCCTCAGTTCTCTCCACTTTTATCTATTCCACACCACATCACCACCTACTTGGCTTCTGACTTTGGAGGAGTAAGAGAAGAAATGAAAGCAGCAATTTGTATTAATTAGGGAGTGGGAGAAAGAAATGTAAGTTACTTTAAAAAAAGAAACAAAAGAGAAAAAAAGAGGGTTGATCTCTCTCACGTCTCGTTCCATGTGCCCTAGTTAAAAAAGTATAGGTAAAAATGTTATCACAAACAGGTATTAGAGAGTCATGGTTTGTTGTAATCATATCGGCTAAAGGGGGTCATTCACTTCCTTCAACCGAAGACTTGGGATAGTGCAAAAAGATTGAGCATAGAAGAAAGAAAGGCGCTAGAAACATAAAAAAGTGAACACGGAGATTTTAGCAGAGTTTATTTATCCTGAAGTACAATGTGCAAAACAGGTGATCACTGAAAAAGATTTCCACTTACTCATCTCAGTAATCCAGTGGCCAAGAGTGGAGTAGAACAGACAGAACGGACAGGATGTAGAGGGTCCAGCGGGGATGGCTGACTAGAAGTCTGCATATGTCTGTCCCTTGATCTACTTATCTACCAACTTATATCAGTGTTTATAACTCACCTCATGTGTAGAAATGCTGTAAAAGCAGCAGGCCAAAACTTTTGGTATTCTGCCTATCATGATATCATAATCAGTTAGCTTCTATTACCTTTGTGTGCATATATACATTCTTATTGTTTTGTAATTCTCTAGAGAGAAACCAGTAAGAGAACATTGACTTTATTGTATCCAGAGTTCTTTATTAAATATGAAACCAAGATTTTGAATGATGAGTAATGTTATTTCAAGAGAACAAAAAATTTGCTTTGGGGGAATAACTATCTCAAAACCATTGCGCGTAGAGGAATTATCTCTTGTAAATGTGGTTTATAGGTACTTATCTATAAATATTAGAAGCAGGGACATCTACTGAGTGGAAGAGAAAACTGGAAGAAAGATGGGGTGGTGGCATTCTAAAGTATATCCTACATATAAAAGGTAAAAACTAGATCAGAAGTTACAGGCCACACATGTTCAGTCCGTTCACTGGCCCACTGGAAAGTAAATGAATGAGATAAAGGACTATTTCACTCCCTAATGACATGCAGGATGTCTGGAGTAAATCATAACATCTGTTTAACAAAACAGAGCAACACTGCTCAAAGGGGGGAGGCTCAGGGGAAGGGGGGTGCTGACACCTGGTCTGCAGCCAACTGGTTTCAGCTTTTATCAAGTTACTAATGGAATCAGGCTGAATCTTTAAAGAGTAATTTAGGCAAAGCTTCAGTGTCTGATGTATACTTAAGAGATGCAAACAACTCTTATTCATGAAGGTATTAATTAATGAATTTTCCCCCTGGAATGGAGAGTAGCTTATTAGATCAACTGTAAAGTTTGGGTGGTCCTTTTGCAGAAGTTAGCCTACCCCATAGCTCCATGGCACACAAGCAACAGTGTCCCTTACATGCTAAGATCTCATAGTCTGGCCCTTAATATCAAAAAGACGTCCATATAGAGAGTCCTCCACATATAGTGTCTTTGGTTCAGTAAAAAATATTTCTAGAAAATCTAGGACAAAATTCTAACACATAAAAAAACAAAAAACAAAAAAAACAGACTTACTGGTCTGACAGAGACTGGAGAAACCCAGAGAGTATGGCCCCTAGACACCCTTTTAGCTCAGTACTGAAGTCACTCCTGAGGTTCACCCATCAGCCAAAGACTAGACAGATCCATAAAACACAATGAGACTAGAGGGGCACACCAGCGCAGGGACAAGGATGAGAAGGAAGGAGGGGACAGGAAAGCTGGTAATGGGGAGCCTAAGGTTGAGAAGGGAGAGTGTTGACATGTTGTGGGGTTGACAACGAATGTCACAAAACAATATGTGTCCTGTTTACCGAGAAGCTAGTTTGCTCTGTAACTCTTTATCTAAAGTACAATAAAAAGAAAAATAAGAAAGAAAAAATATTTCTAGGTCACAGAAAGGTATTATAGGAGACCATGGATAGTTGGCATATTATATATATATATATATTTATAATATATATATATATATTTCTTAGGATCCTCAAAGAAAAATTGAAATATGCAATTTGTTACTTTATTTTATGACACGTGCTGAGCCACGAATCTCTGTACCTGAACGATATGGAACGTGCACATTTCCAGTCTCCAGGAACCAATGCCACAGAAATGTCCCCAGAAGACACTTAGGTTCCTAAGAAGTTCTCCAAGCTCACAGTGGAGACAGGACAGCTAGCAAAGCTTGCCTATCAGTGCTTGTGATTTTCCCAGAAAATGAACACAAATGCTTACAGCTATGGACCCGAAGGAACTCTGATTTCTGCTGAAACACTGTGCTCTTTCTTCAGCTTAAAGCTATTTTTCTTACACATTTATGCTAAGACTTTATAGACATTTTGCTATTACAAAATTTAAAGTTTATCCATTCCATGATTATACAATGACTTTAGGGTTGTTAATCTAGGTTTAGGAAGACTAGGAAAGAGTGAATAACCGTGGTCTCTAGTCAAAAGTCCTAATGTACTTCCCAAACTAAAAGATTAAGGAGTCCAATTCAAAAGAAATAAAATTGAACTCCTGTTATAGGATGTGGAAATAATAACTGTGTTTCTGGAACACCCAAGACAGCTTAATCTACCTGGTTGGCCACTGGCCAAGCTTCCATATGCAGTCCCCTCATAGGAACATCTGTGGAGCTGCTTTTATTAAAAATATAGGCATTGGCTAAAGGATCAGGCCACGCAGAGTAACTACATACATTTACAAAGGACAAGATAACAAAGTGATTACTCTCACAGTGGAAATAAGATGTACCCAGAGTGAACACTTGTACTGAGAATTAAAGAGACTGATGCAATTTGAGCAGCTGTGAAACAAGCTTTAGAGCTCCCTAGTCCCAGCCATCTTTTGCTTTTTCCTGTCTTAGTAAAAACTGTCATTTGGTTTCCCACAAGATATTTGAAGGATTAGAGGCCGCAAGAGAAAATGGCCAAGTGGAATATAAACCCTAGTCTTCTGATTTATAATCAAAGACCCTTTCCTTTCCATGAGTCCTCTTTAATTTCGATCCAATATATTTTTATGCATTTATGATAGAGAATTATACAATGCTGATAGGTGTTTTTGTTTTCTAAATATCCCATATAGGAAACTGTAAATCTTAACTCTATGTAACGTTGCAAAGCTCTAAGTTATGATAAATCAAATAAGAATTACATAAGCACATAAGCCTGTTGCCGAATGCTTTTATGCTTGAAATTTTGTTCTGTTATTTTAAATGAACACTACTTCAAAATGTGCACAAAGTCAACAAAATTTTGATGATCTGTTGAGTCTCTCAGGACCAAGAGAAAATAAGGCTAGAAACAACGGAGATTGTCTGCATTCATTAAGATCTTTATCCCTTCTTTGCTAAGAAGACTCCTCCCCACCCCCCACCAAAGCAGTTTATACCTGATGTTTAATTTGGAAGCTAATATCGTACAGTCAATATTTCATGATTAATATTTACACAAACACATACATAATAAAATCAAGGTTAAGTGTATTAGTTTCTTATTTTTGCTGTAGCAAATTATCACAAACAAAATGGCTTAAAACAACATAAATTTATTCTACATTTGTGCAAGTCAGAAATCTAAAATAGGTTGGCAGGGCTATGTTCCCTCTGGGGGTTGTAGGTGAGCATCTGTTTTTTTTTTGCCTTTCACAGCTTCTACGTGGCTTGCTATGGAGCGATGGATCATTTCTGTGTGGGCTTTCTCGCCATAGTCTTGTAACTCCCACCAAATGACTGGGAGGGACCATGCTGATAAGGGTATGGTATATAGAACCCTAATGAAGGGACTGGTCAGTTTTTCCATCCCTCAAGGCTTAAAATGAACCATCCCAGAGGTGAGAAGGAGAGGATCTCACCACCACCAGGGAAGAAGAGCCAGGAGTGGAGCGTGTCCTTTGGAACCAGGATCCCTATGCTGAGAAGCTCCTGGAAACAGGAGACTGAGAGCCAGCTGTAATGCTGAAGACAATGAGAAGTAGTCGCAAAGACGTGGCAGCAGGAGAGACGGACAGGAAGGTGCAGTGGGCTTCCCAGTCCGTGGAGCAAGAAAGCTGAGTGCCTTTGGGCAGGAGGCTTGCTGGCAGAGCAGGGCGCCTCTGGGCACTTGGTGGAGCTAGGTTTGCTGACCCATGGAGCTAGAGCCAGGCATCCCCAGGCCAAGGCTTAATGGCAGAGTGAGGTGCTTCTGGGCACTTATCAGCAGAGCTAAAAGAGCTTTGTAACACTTGCCTGAGCAGGGCAGAGGCCAAGGGGCCAGAGAGAGGTGTGCCTATGGGCATAGCTAAAAAGAGGCTGTACTGACGGAAGAACTGTATCCTGAGCATTCCTGAACCTGAACTGTGACTAGTTACTTCCCTAATAAACCCCATAACTGTGAGTATTGTCTGTGAGTTCTGTGAGGCCATTGCAATGGATTATCGAACCCAGTAGAGAAGTAGGGATTACTGTGGGAGGGACAGTTGATGTCAGAACTGGTAAAGATGGAGACAGGAGGCCTGTCTGACCTCCGCCTCATAGGAATCACCTTGAGCTGTTGATCCTGCTTCTCCTTCCCCCTCGTGAAGTTAAAGGAGGTCAGACATCACTGCCACGTCATTGTTTCAGTTGTCGTCAGGAGTGGGATTCTTTGCAGTGGCTCCAGACTCGTGAAATCATGGGACTTTGTAACAGAGAGAAAGAAGGGGCTTGGGAAGTGAAACTTTTGATTCTTGTGTGGTTACTCTGGTTGTTGTTACCTGTAATGGCTGAAAGGAAAGTAAGAAATGTTATGCTCCAGCTGAGGGGAGAAAAGCTGTTTCTGGAATGGCTCAGGGCAAAATCTAGGCCAGTTAAAAGGGATGATTGATAGGGGGCCAGGGTTTACTGGTTCCACCCAGCCAGAGGCCCAAGGCCAAATGCATATGAATGGGAAGAGAGTCAAGGGGTGGAGAATATGAAACTGGAATATTTCAAAAAGGGTTATGTGTTTAGGATTATGCATTTAATTGAATGTACCATGGATATTGACTGTTTCTCCTACCAGTGTTGTAAAACAGACGTGAATGTATGTTAGAAATGAATATTGGGTATGATGGATTACAGAGTGTGTAACTCTGCCGTCAGCCAATACTTGATTAGATATGCTCACAGGGGAACTAGGGTTTGCCTGATGAAACACAGGCTTTTTGTTTCAATCCAGCAGCCCTGTGTACAGAGTGGGGGCTTAGGTAGAAAACCTGAGCCCCACTCAGATTTTGCTTTTGAAAAGACATGCAGAGCCACCTAGAACTGCTGAGAGAACAAGAGATTTGCATTTGAAGGAAGGGCCTGCAGAAAAGAAAAAAGGCTTTTGCTTTTTGAATTCCAAGCAAGCAAGTGGTTTGTCTTTGGGTGCGTTGAGGAAGGAAAAGTCAGGGCCCATCAGAAGTAACCCCTTTCTAGGACTGAAGTTAAAGGGAGCTGGCAAGTAGACAGTCTGGTATGCTTGCCTCGAGTGACCACCTGGGTCCACTCATGAGTGGAAGCTGGGTAAGTGCAGCAATGAAGAGATGGGCTGAATTTGGACATGTTCCATTGGCACCCGTTGACCTAGCCCATGGAGGCTAGGAAGGAGAGAGAAAGAGGTAAGCCTGGCTGGTCAGAAGTACAGGGAGTTGTGTGGACTCTTGAGTTTACAGGTGGAGCTCACTGACCTAGCCCAAGTTGGGTAGGGATGAGAGAGAGAGAGAAGGGGCCACCCATTGTGACCTAGCTTGGACGGCTAGGCATGAGGTGACCAGAACCCAACCAAATGATGAGAAAGATGTTTGACACCATGAGCTGGTATAAATTGCTGCAATTTGATGGCTTGCTCTGGACTGGACTTTGCTTATGGTTGCAGACTCTCAAAGCTTCAACGGGAACAGAAGATTCTTCACAACAAAGTAACGTGCTTGTCTCCTCAGAGTACTGGTTTGATCGGGATGGGCAATTTAAACATTGGCTATCTAAAATGGGGGGAGATAAAGGCATGAAATGGCTAGCTTACATGCTTTTGTGGGTGTGCTTGCACTCAAAATGAGTGGGAAAAGGGAGGATCCCCCTTGAATAGATTCCTCTTTTCCTGATGGGTTGGGGGAAGAGAGGATAGGGGAAGATGCTGATAGGATTATATGATCCAGCTATGAGTAATGACTGTTAACAGGGTTAATTGTGATTGTACACACTGTAATTGTAGAAGCTGTAACCATGTAAGAGCTGACTAAGGGAGAGGCACTGCTGAACTGGAGTACAGTCTCCAGATCTGAAGTCCCTTAAAGGTTTTGCTAAGCTGACACCTTCTGAAGCTCAGAGCAAGGGAATAATCTTCTCTCAGTTAAATTTTATCAGACACCAGAAAGGGTGAAGCTGAGACCAACTATTGGAGAAGCTGACCAGATCAGATGGACATCTGCAGCAGATGTGAATGGCTGGTATTGAGTAACCTCAACCTTAGAACTCTTTGCCCTACTGCAGGACTAATTGTTAATGACTGTTTTGGAAGGGTAAAATGATTGGGAGGGTTAAGTTATCCTCCATGAAAGAATCATGGCTAGAAATGCCAGGGGTGGCCTGTGGTGCAATAGATCACTTTTGTGTGGCCTTTCTCACCACGGTCTTGTAATTCCCACCAAATGATTTGGTGGGACCATGCTAATAAGGTATATGGAACCCCAACAAACGGATTGGTCAGTTTTGCCATCCCACTAGGCTTAAAATGAGCCATCACAGAGGTGAGAGGGAGAGGATCTCACCACCACCAAGGAAGAACAGCAAAGAGCAGAGTGTATCCTTTGGAACTGGGATCCCTGTGCTGAGAAGTGTCTGGAACCAGAAGACCGAGAGAGAGAGAGAGAGAGAGTGCTGTAACACTGAAGACAGTGAGAAACTGTTGCAGAGAAACGGTGGCAGGAGACACTGCCAGGAGAGATTGGCAGGAAAAGGCACAGTGGGTTTTCTGGCCCACGGAGGGAGAAGCTGAGTGCCTTTGGGCAGGATGCTTGCTGGCAGAGTAGAGTGTCTCCGGGCACTTGGAGCTAAGTTTGCCGACTCACAGAGCTACAGCTGAGCGCCTCTGATGCAAGGCTTACTAGCGGAGTGGGGCGCTTCTGGGCATTTATTAGCAGAGCTAAAAGAGCTTAGTAACGCCTGCCTGAGCAGGACAGAGGCTGAGGAGCTAGAGAGAGGTGTGTCTGCGGGCACAGCTGAAAAGAGGCTGTCCTGATGGAAGAACTGTATCACTGAGTGTTCCTTATCCTGAATTGTAACCTGTTACTTCCTTAATAAACCCCATAATTGTGTGTATGGTTTGTGAGTTCTGTGTGGTCATTGCAATGAATTATCGAACCCAGCAGAGAAGCAGAGAGTGCCATGGGAGGGACAGTTGGTGTCAGAATTGGTAGATGGTGGAGAGAGGAAGCATGTCTGACCTCTGCCTCATAAGAATCAGCCTTGGGCTGTTGGTCTTGATTCTGCTTCCACCTCGTGAAGTTAGAGGAGGTCAGACTCGCTGCCACGTCATTTTTACACTTGCATTCCATGGCTCATGCTCCCTTCTTCTGTCTTCAAAACCAGCATCTTCTCCCTGTCTGACATCCTGCTTTTGTGATTACATTGGACACACTCTGACAATCCAGGATAATCCCCCCATTTCACGATTCTTAACTTAATCACATCCGTGAAGTTCTTTCTGCCATGTAAGGCAACACATTCAAAGGTTCTGGGGATGAAGTCATGGACATACTCAGGGGACCATTATCCTGCTTCTCACAGCAAGTGAGGGCTGAATGTTTTCAGCTGATCAGTGCATATGAGTTTCACAGAAAATGAGCACAAACACTTACGAATCCATGATCTTGAACTTTTGTTTCTCCGACCTTTTTAGCTCAGGGGTTGACAAACTACAGCTCCAGGCCAAAACTGGCCTCCAGCCTGTTTTTGTAATTCAGCTTCTACAGGACACACCCATGTCCACTCATTTATGTACTGTCTGTGGCTGCATTCAACCGACAATGGCCCAATGAAGTTGTTGCAACAGAGATCTTAAGACCCACAAAACCTATAATACATACTATCTGGACCTTTAAAGAAAAAGTTTACTGACACCAGTTGTATGTAATCATTAGCTACATCATTTTTAATTGTGAGGATTGCATTTCCGATTCATTAGGCTATGCAAAGCCCCCATCGATAATGACTGAATTACTCAATAAAATGAATAATAGTTTTTATTATCATCATTATGATTACTATTTGGATACCATATATTACTGTTTATTGGCATTAATAATGTAAATAATTTAATAATTGCCAAACATTTTATATATAAGCTCATTTAATACATACAAAAAATACTGAGTGAGTTTTATGTTCGATTTTCAGATGAAGAAACCAAGGCTTTAAACGTATAAGCAAATGGCCCAGATAACATGGCTAGTATGTGAAGTGCTAGGATCCAGAGCCAAGTCTCTTTGAGTTCACATTGTATGTTGCTAATCACTCCGTATTTCTCTCTGTTGTATATGTGTTTTACTTAATCATTATTATTTTGTCTTACTGGTGATACTGTTTTCCATTAAATTATTACATAGGCACACAGAGCCATTATGGATCTCCTTTCTGTCTGATGCAGGATGACATAATAAAAAATCACATAAAATGTAGAGACAGAATGCCCAGGCTTGACGGTGTTTAAGCTCTTACTAGTTTTATAACTTTGCTGAGTCACCTAAAGTCCCTAGGACTGCTTCTTTATTTATCAGTGTAATTTATGATACCAACTTGAGGTAAAATACGTGATGCTACTTTGAAGCGTTAGGTGCCATACACACATTAGCTCTTATTTTCGTTTCGCCAAAGTACAGTTTTGTGTAGTCCAAGATGTGCCCAGCGAAGCTACAGTTTACCATTTAGGGAGTAGTTTTAAAAATGGAAAAATTGAGAACATTCTTATTTTTATTTGTAGAATTACACATGAGACAGTGCCTATTTTAAAACTTTTTAAAGGATACTCCCAGGCTCTCTGGATCCAAACTCTATGGCTTACTGTATTTACATGTAATATTCTAGTATTTTATAAAAATCAGAACATATATCAGAAAAAGTATAGGCAATAATCTAAAAAATTCTCAAGAACTGGTCCACTCACTCATAAATAAAACTCTACCCCTCAACTTTCATATTTACATGGCTTTATAATTGAAAACTTGCTGATTTAGGGACAAAAATTAGTGAGTATGTTTATTATGTAGTAGAACCATATTGTAAGATATTATTGTATTCAAATTGTTGTTTTCTATTACTGGACACCAGTTACTGTGATATTAAAAAGAAGATCACCTTTAAAAGTTCCCTGTTCATATACCAACTGGTATAAGTCAACCTAATAACATTTTGGCATGGTATTCTGGATTTTACCTGGAGCCAACTTCTTAGTAAAGAATATGCATTAACTCGTTTATGTTATCTGCACTTCCCTGAATATGTGCAGTCTCACATATTTAAATGCATGTGTGAGACTGATTATCTTGCTCCTGAATCCTGGCCAAACTTAGTATTTTGCTTTACCAACAAAATGTGGCAGAAGTAAAGTTCAGGGGTTTCTGAGATTTCCACCTTGGCCTTTTGAAACATACCCACATGTCACGACCTGCACATCACTCAACACAGCTCTATATCAAGTTAAAAGCATACTTTAATTAGAAAGGACATGCTTCTCAAAATGCACAAAATAGTTTCTTTGTTTTTTTCTCATGAAATTGTCTTCAGGAAGAGTTTTCCTTTCCTTGCTTCTATATGGATACAAAAAAATTTAGAAATGTTTCCTTATTTTCTCATCCAGCCTAAGCAAAGAAGGATAACAATATATAAGTTGTAAAGAAAGCTCCATGATGGATAAAGTGGTACCAAATATTTTCTTTGCCTTTTCTCTCTTCATTGGGCGATAAAGAAGCTACTTTGTAATCAAGGATCTATAAGTATGGATAGAGATGCCTTCTGTGGAAAAGATGAACAAGGAAGCAAAAGATAAAGCAGAAACATTGAGAAAATACCTCCAGAATCAAAGACCCATGTAAACAAAGGGAATTCGAAGCCAGTCATACAGTGAAGGTAAGCACAGGAACAAGAAAACCCAAACTCAGCTAATGCCTCACTAGATCCACTCAACACCTCCCACCCATATACACACATATACTAATACACTAGCAGAAGAAGAAATATGCCTACTTGCAGATGAAAAGTCTCACTGTTCCATACATGTCAAAAATCACACAACACAAAAAAAGGCAGGGAAAAAAAAACTAGTAAGAGAAAACTCAATCAACAGAAGAGACTCAGATATGACTTCAATGTTTAAATTAGCAAATGGAATTTAATATATTATATTATGTTAAAGACTGTAGTAAAAATGTAGACAATATGTAAGAACAGATGCAAAATTTCAGCAGAGAGATGAAAACTATAACTGAAGTCAGATGGTAATGCTAGAAGTAAAACAAACATGGTGGCATGAAGAATGCTTTTGACAGTCTTATCAGTAGACTCAAGATAGCTGAAGAAAGAATCCTTGGACTTGAAAACAGGCCAACAGAAATTACCCCTGAAACACAAAAATAGTGGGGTGGGGGGCCAGGAAGAACAGAGCATCCCAGAGCTGTGGGATAATATCAAACAATCTAGCATATGTATAATTTGAATTTCAGAAGAAGAAGAGAGAAAATGGGCAGAAGAATTATGTAAAGAAATAATGGTCTAGAAATTTCAAAAATCAGTGACAGATGTAAGAAACTCAGAGCAGGATAAATACCACAAAATTATTAAGCACACACACACCCAGCCAGACATCTACATTCAAACTGCTGAAAATGAAAGATAAAAAAGGAAATTGTGAAGGCAGCCAAAGTAAAAAAGAAACATCACTTGCAAGGGAATAAAGATAAGATTTACAGCAGACTTCTCATCAAAAACTATGCAAGCCAGAAGATAAAGGAGTGAAGTGTTAAAGTGCCAAAAGGAAAATAAATTGATCTTCCTAAAATTCCATCGCCAAAGAAAATATTGTTCAAAGTGAATGTAAAATAGCAAAAGCTGAGAGAATTACCAGTAGACATTCACCATATGAAAGATA
>NW_004444217.1:1673284-1676830 GCF_000243295.1 Trichechus manatus latirostris
AATGCAGGAGGACAAATATATTCATATTCAAATTGCTCATGCAGAGTAATATGTGGCAGTATCTAAGGCCAGAGGACTTCAGTAGCCCTCTAAAGGGCACAACTGTATTAAGCAAAAATAATGTTCTACAAACAACTGACAAAATTAATCGTAATAGAAAATACATATATTTTGTATATGAGACACTGGAATGGACACCATCAGTAGAATATACTATGCTGTGTTTGAGTGAATGATTATTCTATTGAATTCTTGTTGAATTTCTGATTTGTTACTGTTGTTCCGAAGCCATCATTACCAACGTCATGTTGGAAAGCAGGGCCTACTCTTTCGCAGTGAGTTTTGTAACGCCATTTAACGCGTACAGGATGACATTACGGAAGAACAATGCAGCGGTACCAATACGATCTCCTTTACCCAGGAAATCAAGGATTTATTTAGCATAAGGAGGACAAGCATGAGAAAGAAACGCTTTTCCAGCTGCCTGCTAACTCAATTCAATTCCATCAACATTCATTTTATTTCCACGTGCTAGCCACAAAAGACATGGCAGGTGGGCTCGATAAAAAGAAGAACCATGGGCTCACTTACTAATTTGACTCGGTGGCCGGGAGTGGCGCTGATTTCCCACGTGCATTCCTTCCTGCTGGGGTACTTGTCTGGCCAGTTGGGGCTGGTGATGATGCCACTTGGACTGTGGATCTTTTGTTCACACTCAGCTGTGCCAATAACGATAATATCAGTTAGCGCGGAAATCTAGCCTAGGATTGGGCCAGAAAGCAAGCAGCCTATTTACACACTCTCCTGCCGAAAGATTTTTCTGAATGCTAGCTAATCGTGACTCTAGTCTCTGCGATCATACTCATCTGCTCTGGCAAACATGTTGCTGAGCATAATCAGGCAATATTTGTTTTCTTGCTCACATGAAATTAAGTGTTTATCATGAATCAGATAAATGTCTAAAAGAAAATGAATCCCCTGCTTATAACTGCTGGATCTGTAAGTTCAGAATTTAACACAACAACATATACTGACAATCAAGGAAATTAACACTTTCTATGCGCAAAATATTTAATGCAATGCCACAAACAGAAATAAACGGACTCCGCCATTTGCAATTCGCTGTTGTGTCTATTAGCAGAAATACCGTCTACAGTTAATCAACGTCATTAAGCTGTTTTATGAACCATATGTTTACATTTTCCCTCTTCCTTGTTCATCCTAAATTAAAGATTACACTTCCATACCTAAACCATAATTTTAACTACTAAAGTAAATTAACTCGAATTTCTTCAAAGCAAAAATGAAGAACTAAAGGGAAAATGAGTGAATAGCTGCTAGACACAGAGATAGCTTCTGAACTGCCTACAAATTATCTCTCATTCAATTAAAGGAAACTTCCGTTATGTTTTTCACAATGAAGATAGCCTCATCTTAGAAGGAACCAGGTTTCAAAAAGTACCTAATACCCTCAGGCTGTGTTCATCCAACATACCTTACTTAGCATGAAGCAGTACCCTACATACTCTGGTTTAGACTGGGATGATTTGGTATATATGTTGTACATTCTGTTCTAAAATACAATTAGAAACTTGTTTGGGGTAATTCTTCACCCTGTGGACAAAGCACCCAGGACACTGCAGGCCTGCATAGCAAGGATAATACGTCCAGCATTGATGTGCTTGCTGCTGCTGCTATTGATGCATTCCTTAATACCAGACCTTTGTCTTAGTTGTGGTAAGTTTCCATAGGGAGACTTGAATTTGTAACAGAGAAATACAAAAAAGAGAAAGACGAAATTCAGCTCCTTTACAACAAAATAGAATTGTGTAGCAAGACACTCGCCTCCACGAGTCTGGAGCCTGTTTAGACACAGGGTTTTCTAAATTTCATTATCCCTGTCCCCACCTTACAGGAGCCCTGGCGGCCTAGTGGTTAACAGCTATGGCTACTAACCCAGAGATAGGCAGTTCAAATCCATCATCCACTCCTTGAAAACACTATGGAGCAGTTCTAGTCTGTCCTGTAGGGTCGCTATGAGTCGGAATTGACTCGACGGCAATGAGTTTGGTACAGCTTTTGTCCTCCCCATAATGTATGAAATGTGGAGTCTCCAGAGATTTGCAACAGCCTACAGAGCAAAACCAAGAGGCGTGCTGCTACTCTCTAAACCAAAGAAAACCAAACCCATTGCCGTCGATGCACATGTCATGGTGGAGGTAAAAGAAATCCCAACCCCTTCTCTGGCTATAAAAATGAACTTTATTAAGGGGAATCTAGGTATTATTCTATCTAATAGATACTGTCCTATAAAATAATTTCCAGAAAATGCGAACTGCTGTAAACAACAGGACCTTAGAATTCAATTATATCTGTTACCTGTGAGTCCCTGGCTACATGCATGATCTCTAAATTACTTCGTTTTTCTGTAAATTACCTTCCATGTCTGCAAAATAATCAGGCCTATTTCATAACCTCTTGATTTAATAGTAACCCACTGTCATGGAGTTGATTCCGACTCATAGCGACCCTATAGGACAGAGTAGAACTGCCCCCTAGGGTTTCCAAGGAGGCGCTGCTGGATTCAGACTACCGACCTTTGGTTAGCAGCCATAGCTCTTAACCACTGCGCCACCAGGGCTCCAGTTTAATAGTACACCTAACCAAATTACAAATATCAGAACTATTACGGGCTTAGGCCCATGCATGAAAGAAGAGAGAAAAAAATTCAGCTGGCATATGATTCTGTGCAATTTCATTATCTCAGTAAAGTAAAAGAAAAAAACCCTGACATGTGAGCATATTTGGGTCATAACTGAATAGAATAAGGGTAAATTCAGAATATTATGCACTATTCTAATGTGCATACAAGGAATTGCTATCTAACGGTGGTTCTAGTCAGGTGCCTACTGATTTAGGAGATAATACTGGAGCCCTTATTCCCTGCCCTTCAGTGTAAGGAATGTGACCCAGCTGGATTTACAAGGGCACATCAACTGGGCCCTGAGGTATAAAGACAAGAGCTAGGACAATCTTGGAAATCATCTTTTAGGGAAACTTTCACATAAACAAATCATAAACAGCATAAAAGATCCGCATATTTTCCACTCATCTTTTTCTATTAGCATTTAGTGAATAGTAAGATTTGTTGGATCAGTGAAGATCCTCCTGACTGTAGTTACCGAAACCTGTATCAATAATTATTAAGAAAGACAATTCAAAACGCAGAATTACTGTGATTTGGCAATTTTTAGCCAATCTGTGAAAAGGTGAAGCTTTCAATAACTTTACCCATTTATAATGTTAATATATACTGATGATTCTGGTAAGTTCCTTGGACTCCGACAGACATGGCTCTGGCAGCATGCCTGTCTGTTTCCGACTTTTACCTCTTTGAACATATGCTAAATAAAACCTTTCTTTTTGCTTTACTATAATTTTGGGGTGATTTTACCCTAGAACACTACCAATGTATAAATGCTAGTGAGTAACATTTTAAAATCTATTTTTGTAATTCTCCCTTCAAGACAGGTATAAATCCAATTT
>NW_004444217.1:1678582-1679462 GCF_000243295.1 Trichechus manatus latirostris
AAGGGCTTTGAGTGTGCTGGAAGTAAGACAGAGGTTAGAAGAGGAAATAAGAGCTTTAAGAAACAGCCAACAAATTCACTACAGGGAAAAAAGGGAAACAAGTAACAGTCAATCCAGCGAGAAGCATCAGCCACTGCACTGTGTCGCTCAGCTGTCATTCCATGGCTGATTTGTCCAAGAGAGTCAGAACTAGCAGATCGTTCCTGACACACAATACCACATCACATCACTCAGACTTCCATCACTCCCAAACACAGAATAAAAAGGACACCCTACAGGCAGACCAGGTTAGGCTGAACCCCAAATTTACACTATCAGCTGATTTTTCTCCTGAGACCTATTGAGCCCATGGTGGTACACGAAGCATGCTACTTTTTACTTTTTTAATGCATCGATATTTTCCAATCAATCATTTTCATCAAATCAATAGTTACTCTAGGGAAATGTGCTTAAGGAAGACATTTTTATTAAAGAATCTGATAAATCTGATAATGTTTAAAAATGCATCTATTTTTCCACTTTTGGAGATTCATTATATGATATGGCACGTAGATGTTTAACGAGATGTTTTCGTGCACTGGCAATATCAGACTATTTCAAATACATAAGGCAATTCCTAAGTTTTAAAGAATCTAACAGAATCAGAATTTATAAACCCTATACTAGACATATATCCTTGACATTTCCATTACTCTTTTAATACTTATTATGGATACTAATAGAAAAAAAAGTACAATGAAGAATGTTATTCTCTAAAAGAGCATCAAATACCAAAATGTATTAGAAAGAAGAAGTTGGTAGAGAATTAGCCCTGTAAATTTAATTTTGGAGTAATTTATTATAATCTGGAAGCCCAGTTTCCTTTTTCACTGCATAAACA
>NW_004444217.1:1686270-1687716 GCF_000243295.1 Trichechus manatus latirostris
GTGAGTTAGAATTTTGTTCTACATTTACCTCCAGCTCACCCTCTGTTGTAATCAGAGCAGGTGGTGGTAGCCGGGCACCACCTAGTTGTGCTGGACTAAGTCTGGTGGAGGCTGTGGTAGTTGTGGTCCATTATTTAAAATGGAAACTCTTTTGTAAATTATGATTTTGTGAGATTATCATAATTAGGACAATCATAACTACCATTTAAGTCCCTATTTGTTGCCATCTCTTAATAGTACTATACCAGTTATTTATTACAAACATAATGTTTTTATCTTTCCTTTTCCTGAGGAAACATCTTCCTCACTAACAGAAATTCCCAGAAAATTGAATGTAAAGTAGGTCTATTTACTCATCCAAAACCACAGTTTTTTAAAATAGTGACCCTGGCCAACGGCCAAGACTTTTCAATGCATTGAGAAGAGGACACTGAAAATTTATACATAATGATATCTATCTTGGATGGACTTTACAAAACGATAATCTAGTGAAGAAGTGAAATATAACTGTTGTTTTTCAGGTCTTAAAGATGTTGAATGCAGCATATAATTAATGCCATTTGCAAAAGGCGTGATCAGCTCTAATGATTAAGAAAATGGTCTGTGAAGCAAGACAAATTGAGGTGTAAATACTTGGTGACACTGGGCCATTTACTTAACTCTTCAGCTTCTCCATCAGCCCAATGGCTATAGCAATTAGAATATCACAGGTGTGATGTTTTTATTAAAAGAAATAATGCATGCCTGCATAATAGGTTCTCAAAAATGGCAGCTATACTGTGAAAGTTTGGAGTATAACCCCCTCCCTTGAACTTCATTGTTCAGTTTACTTACCTTAACTACCTACTCACCATCAAGCAATCTAGGCTAGACTCTTTATGAAGTATTGTCACCTAATTGATTGATGAATACAGAAAACAGACAAAAGGAGACTTTTTCCTAAGATGATCTGTAACGGTGAATGTGATTTACATGTAAATTAGCTATTATGGTCTCCAGTACCCATCAAAGTACTCAGTTAATTTTATAAAGCGTAGCTACATAGAGATAAGAATAAAGACTTTATACTCTCACATGCTTGAGAACATTATCTATATATGCTTTATTGTCTGCATTATAAGAATTAAAGAAGCATATCTTATACTGCAATAGTATAGCTCTAAGATACAAAATAAATAACCAGTACCTTCATCTGGAACCCTGGTGACACAGTGGTTAAGAACTCGCTGCTAATGAAAAGGTCAGCAGTCCAAATCCACCAGCCACTCCTTGGAAACCCTATGGGGAAGTTCTACTCTGTCCTCTAGGGTCGCTATCATTTGGAAAGTTTTTCCTAACCAAAAACATCAGAAAGTGGTTTTTATGTTTAAGGATGCTGTTATTGGTTGCTGTGGAGTTGGATTTCAACTCATGATGACCCCATGTGTGTCAGAGTAGAACTGTGCT
>NW_004444217.1:1689018-1690799 GCF_000243295.1 Trichechus manatus latirostris
ATTACCTAATATTAAAACATAATTGGAAATCAGTTGCTTTAAATTGCATGCTGTGTTGAAAGGCAGAATAGATTGCTATGAAAAGGTTATTTTAATTTTACCTATTTCGAAGTTTCGGAATGATACCTTTATAAAGAAATGATTCTCACACCGAGAAAATAAGGTAATTCACTGGTGTTTCCATACATTTTCTTACAATTTTAGAACCTTTTATCAAATTTCAACTCCTTCAAGAGGAAATTTACTTTGAGTTGGTTGAACTAAACATTAAATTCCAAATACACAAGGATCAACCATTAAATATATCTGATAATGTATTATCTGTAATAAAAGTACAATTTCTGTATTTCTGGATTTTTTACAACCATCATTTCTATATCGATGAGGCAAAGTAATTTGATTTTAATATCAGCCTAATGGTTACAATGAAAATACAATGTTAATAAGTATGTTGCTAAATAATAGTAAGAATGAAAGATATGTTGCTAAAATGAGAATAGACCAAAAGCAAAGACAGATTATTTTGAAAATCTGCTACATTTTGGAAGTCTGGCATCATCTCATCCACTTGTAAAGACTGCAGTTACTGTATGAAAACATAATTATAATGATTTTTGTGTTAGTACTAGCCTTTATAACAGTTGACTATGTTTTATACAACATCTACATGTTCGGAAACTACTATCATTAACATCCTCATTTTAGGTAATAAAAGTGTTAAACCGGGGGTAGATGGTCATACGGCCTACGTTCCTCCAAATCACACCTGCAGAAAACTATAAAGAACAGATAAAATACAATTTAAACTGACCTGCCTTGAAAATCTGTAACATACACAGTGCTGTCGTAGTTAGCTGCTGTTGAGTCGGTCCCTGACGTAGGGGGACCCTATGCACAGTGGGATTGGAACTTTGTGATCCATAAGATTTTCATTGTCTGATTTCCGGAAGTAGATTGCCTAGTCTGTCTTGGTCTAGAAGCTCCACTGAAACTTGATCAGCATCATAGTAACACATAAGCCTCCAGTTACACATGGGTGGGAAATGAGCTTGAGGTGTGTTGGCAGGGAATCGAACCCGGGTCTCTCGCATGAAAGGGGAGAATTCTACCACTGAGTAACCAAGGCCCCCAATGTACACATACAGCATGTACATATTCATACCTGAGAAGAAATGTGCTTTGAAGCCCTTCTTGGATACAGTATTGTCAGACCTGAATTCAATCCTCATGTTATTGAACTGGGATGTGATCACTTCGGGCACTTCAGCACCACAGAATTTGCCATGCAACTTAGACTCAGAGGAAAGGCCGCTCCAGATCTCCACGTAATCATATTTGCAAACCTATAAAGAAATGGTTATTGTAGTCACCAGGTGTGAGAATACCAGATGATTGACATTTATTTTTGAAAATGTACCATGTTTTTTTCCTTCTGTGGTTATCAAAGCGGAATCGACAGGTGTAACAACAAACAACAAAAAAAGAACAAGAAAATCGTTCGAATATGAGGCAGAGGCATGAAAAACAAACTAGAGAAGAATTTTGCTCTGAATATCTCCAAGAGATGTGTATGCAAATACGTACTTGCATGTATTTATAGCATGCATCTTTCCAAAAATTACAAAAAGAAAGAGATAAACAGTTGTTAAGGTGATGGTTTCTCACTGTTGCACAGAAAAACAGTGGTTCCTTTCATTTTATTTTTTTAATTTTTAAATTTTCACTAGGAACTATGAAAGGACTTCTCAGGTACTGTTTCAATTAATGCTCACAACAGTTAC
>NW_004444217.1:1691966-1693748 GCF_000243295.1 Trichechus manatus latirostris
GAACAAATCTGTCTTGGAAGAAGTACAGCCAGACTGTTCCTTAGAAGCATGGATGGTGAGATTTTGTCTCACGTACTTTGGACATATTATTCTGGAGAAGGACTTCACGCTTGGCAAAGTAGAGGGTCAGTGAAAAAGAGGAAGATCCTCAATGAGATGAACTGACACAGTGGCTACAACAATGAGCTCAAGCATAACAACGATTGTGAGGATGGCCCAGGACCGGGCAGTGTTTTGTTGTGTTGGACGTAGGGTCGCTATGAGTCAGAACAACTTGACAGCACCTAACAACTATAACAACTCTGAGAATAATGCTTTCAGAACACAACCCTCTATTTATGTAAAACCCATCTACTCTCCCGCCTCATGAACACAAACTTTTAGCCTTCTGAGGAACATCTATCAACCAATGAATCAAAGTGTCATTCTTGCCACAACTAATAACTTTAGAGAAAACTGTGACGGTAGAAATCATTCAACACCAAGTTTATATCAAATCACAGAATTGGAAGGAAAATCCTCATTTTCAAAAAGTAAAGCTCCTACGAGAGCTTTCCGTCGAATACCGTATTTTTACGCAAATAACTCACGCCTTCTATGTTTGTTTGTCAATTGCATTCCATGGTTTTTTTTACAGAACCGTATAAAAAAAATTCTCATAGTGATGCTTACGAAAATACCTCATGGACGGAGGATGCGGCTGGCAAACAAATGCAGAAGGCATGAGTTATTTGCATAAAAATATAGTACCATGCAATTATTTTCTTCGTTTTAATATGTCCTCAAATATGAGATAATTATTAAAGGAAAATAGTGCTTTATGTGGATAAAGTATTTTAAAAAATATAAAATGCAGTCTCTTCCATCATAAAACTTACACACAATGCAAAGACATTTTCAAAAGTCTACTGAGCCCAAAGATTCTACGGTTCTATGAAATACATAAGTTCATCATATTTCCAACTTTAATTTCCTTTAAGGAAACATAAAAAATAGGTGCCTTGGCTACCATAGAGAGAATTAAGACAAGAAATGAAAGTAATTAAAAAATAAAGAAGGAAAGATACATAAACAAGGGCAAAAGTATGGTATAAAACCCACAGATATTACCAACAATTATTGCTCCAAGGGAATAGATATATTTCTGTTCTCTCACTTCTTTGCAAGTGTTCAAAAGATACAGCAAAGACAAAAGAATTTTTTATGAGTTAATCATATCTGGAAGTTGTGAACCATGTTCACTTAAAAATAAACACAGAAAAAGTTGTTGGAAGAAAGGATAGAAAAGGAGTTACAAGAAAGAAAATAAAAGAAAGAAGGAAAGCTCAAAACAACTACTTGTAACCTTTGTTTCGGGAATTAAACCAGTGTTGAGCATACGAAGGACACTTTCCCCAATGTTCTCATTTCTAGACATGGCATTCCATTTGACCTTGGTACGTGTGTACTAGCACGTAGGCTTTTTCAAATAAATGATATCACTTGTTTAAAACTGGTCACCTGACAGAAAACTGTATATTTCCTGAAAGAAAGATAGTTTTAACTAATTGTATTTTTATATTGAAGTAAAAAAAAATCGATCTTTCTTTTTTATGAACCATGAACACATTTATAATGATAAACTACTTATAATGAAAATATACTATTTCCATAAGTAAAATATACCAGCTTCACCCAAATGGATATTTTTGCTATAACTCAACCAGTGGATATTGGTTTGTTTTTCCTTTAAAAGCCTATGTGACATGAAGCTGACCCTAAATATTTCACAGTTCTTTAGTA
>NW_004444217.1:1694326-1696046 GCF_000243295.1 Trichechus manatus latirostris
TAATCCAATTTACGTGGGAGAAAGATGTGACAGTCTGCTTCCATAAAGATTTACAGCCTTGGAAACCCTATGGGGGTAGTTCTACTCTATCCTATAGGTTGCTATGAGTCGGAATCAACTCGACAGCAATGGCTTTAATCCAATTTATAAAGGGTTAGTTTGAAGCTTATGTGACAAGCCAATTATGGCTGTACAACAACCTTTTAGATGAGTCTAAAGTTGGGCAATACAAGGAAAAGTGGGCCTCAGTTTTATGTTTTAAATGGCTATATAATATCTACACTATAGGGTTGTTGTGCAAATTAAAATATCTATGTAAAGCACAATATACAATAAGACCAAAATCCATTATTTATTTACTCAAACTCTTCTTTCAAAAACAATCAAGTCTTTATTACCTGAGCTAAGCAGGTAATAGACACTGTGATAAATACAGTACGTTTGCTATTCCAAAAAACACTTACAAAACTGGTTTGAATTTTTTTCCCTTTTCAATATAACCTACATAAAAGAGATACTATTTATGTTTCTGTACTTATTGGAGATCTAATTAATGGTGAATTAGCAAAATGAGAGTATCCAAAAGCAAGCTGAGTGAAAAATCACATATACTGTACATGATTAATAATTAATTCCTAGAAAATCAGAGTTACCTAAAGTAGCTGGTATTTTTGCTTTAACTGCCTTTGTATGTATATATCAATTTGTATGTGCTCATATGTATTATATTACTGCATTTATAAGTGTATAAAAATAATCTCTGTACTTTTATTTTTTGGTAAATTAAAATGAAGTAAAATATTTATTTCTAGAAAAGCTTCGCATAAATAATGGCCTTGATACTTTAAAATTGTCTGGCATACAATGTCCTCTTTTAAAATCAATACAGTGTTTTCTTCATACCTGTATCTGTTTTATTCTAGTAGAGGGCGAGTATTAGTAGTTTAATAGGTAGAATGGAGAATTTTCAAAAACAAACAGAAGAATTCTACTTTTAAGAAGAAATAGGGAGTCTCTGAATTTTTTAGTAGGTCATCGACAGGTATGCCACTTACTCATTAATCAGATAATTTGCCCACCTTCACTGTCCATTATGCCCTCTATTACAGATACAGCAGAGAGCAAGGTGCTAATTTTCAGGGAGCTCGCATTTTGGTGAGAGAGAGCAAAGTAAACTAGTGAATGCAGAAATATCAATAATTTCAATTGCTACGAGTTGTATGAAGATGAATTTGGCTGAAAATTTAAGGGACGAATAAAGGAGGAAACGGCTGGAGGCAGGAGGACCAGCTAATCTGTGTGGTTCATTGTTTGAGGGATAAGCCTGCAATAAATAGGGTGGGTGCAGGGGAAATGGAAAAAAGTCTCTGAAGGACGAGATCACAGGGCCAAACATAAGGTGAGACAGTCTCTTCTCATAATGTCAAAAGGAAATGCAGCTAAACATGGCAACATGCTTTTGTTTAATCACCCATTTATTAATACAACATGTATTTAGCTCCTGCTTTTTCTCTGACGGTGCTGGATGCTGGAGATAAACAAGATGATTCAAATTCAGGTCCTCTCACTTGAATAAAGGAGATGTGCCCAAAGACTATGCCAAGAAAAAGATCAAAACAAATGACGGATGGGTAAATGGATATGCAGAGAGCTAGATATTGACAGAGACAGAGACAGAGATAGAAATAGATATACAAGATCCATTGCCGTTGAGTTGACT
>NW_004444217.1:1697816-1699369 GCF_000243295.1 Trichechus manatus latirostris
GTTTTAATCACTGCACCACCAGGGTTCCTTACTACTTACACATTTTAAAGAATAATTTTACTACATATAATACTTTTACTATATATAGTGTCACTATATATAGTAAAAGTACCCAAGCTCTCTGTTTTTCCAGTCATATGGTCAATACTAAGGAACTCTCAGGATAAATCCATTATACTTCTTTTCTTTAGATCGAAAAAATGTTTAAACATTTATCCTAAACTGTGACATAGCACAACTGAAGACATCGTTTTTCTTACAGCCATCAGTGTAGAGAACATTTTGTTTTCTCTTCCCTTAAAAAAATCTTACTCCACAATAGCACACTCAATGTTCACTAAAATAGCTTCCTTTTTACCTCAGTAATAAACACATGGAGCACGAGCATAAACAAGAATTCAGTCATGCAGTTGAAAATTAAAGGTGGTAAGTAATAATTCTTTGTCAAAAAGGCATTTTATGCATCAGAATATTCTGCTAAGGAGGCCATGTTTTATTTCCAATGTGGGGTCCGCTATTCTGTAAGGGGTGGTTTAGAAAATCTGTGACCTGGAAATAAACTAATTAACTACGTTTCAGTAAACCCTCTTCTGGTTATGAATTCTTTGCTAAATGCATGTATTGCAAATATTTCTTCCCTGTTTACAAATCCCTTTTTGTGTTTTGCTATTTTGACTGTTCAATAAAAACAGGGGTGGCAGTGTATCCTAAAGGAGATCCTACTATTTGCTACGAAGTTCCATATTCCAGTATTTTACTAATAACCTCTTTCATCAAAAACCACCTAAATATCCTTATGAACACTTCATTCTTCAACTTTCAATACAACTTTACTCTAGCTCTCCTCTACCTCAAACATAAATACCACATTTAATCCCTGACAAGAAACATCTCACACTCGTCAATTATTTCAAATTTACCTTTAAAAAAAGTAGCAGCAAACCCTGCCTTGTTAACAGTTCCATCTGAAACAAACTTCATCCACAGGGTATTGGAGGTAGATCGTATATCTTCTGGTTTATCATAACCACAGAAACGCCCTATCAAAGGGCTGTTTTCGCTGCTTCCATCTCGAACTTCTAGGTAGTCGTAAGCACAGTTGTCGTGTCTCTCAATCTGCAACAGTAGAAATATGTGAGCATATATCGAATTTTTGGATAAAAATTTTTATAGAAAGATAACCCTGTATTCTCAGAGCCATAGTACCGACGTGTTAATACAAAAAGAGTACTTAGATGAGACCAGGGCATCCCCATGATGGTACATAGGTGACAGCTCTAATGCACGTAAATAAAGGACATATTATTCTGGTAGATGGGAAAAAGTAAAAAATACTCATGTGCCCGCAAGAGTCAGGATCAACAGAAATTAATTGCCTTAAAAAAAAGAGTAAAGTACACATAATGATTCTTTGGTAAATAGAGCTGAAGAAAATACACACGTTTTAATTATCATAAAAAATCAGGGCCAGATATGGTTTAAACCAAAAACCAAACCCGTTACCGCTGAGTAGATTCTGCCTCATAGTGATCCCATAGAATGGAGTAGAACTG
>NW_004444217.1:1700985-1708261 GCF_000243295.1 Trichechus manatus latirostris
AACTACCACCCAAATGCATGAAACTGCTATTATAGTTGGCTGAAGAATTTCATATCCTGATTTATCGATCCATTCACAGTGATAAAATTCAACTTTGGGAGCGTAAGGACCAAAAACCCAAAACCCAAACCCGTTGCCATCAAGTTGATTCCAACTCATAGCGACCCTATAGGATAGAGAAGAACTGCCCCCATAGGGTGTCCAAGGAGCAGCTGGTGGATTCAAACTGGCGAACTTTCGGGTTAGCAGTCAAGCTCTTAACCACTGTGCCACCAGGGCTTCAGCATGAGGACAAGCAAGAAAAAAAAAAACGATATTTGAAGCACAAATTTGAGTAAAGCTAAGTACTGCATTTGCTGCTTCCTTTTCTTCAATCACAAAACAGGATCCATCATTCCTTTAACAAGTAATCAGTGCCTACTCTGTTAGGGACTATTCTCCTGGCTTGGGATGTGCCACTGACAAAATAAACGAAGTCCTTGCCCTCCTAGGGTTTACATTTCACTGGTGGGTAGACAGAAAGGGAACAAAAAACAAAAAAAATAATTAAATCATAAAATGTTAGAAACTAATAATTTCTATGGAAAAATTTAAAGTGAAGCAAGATAAGAAGTTTGAGAAGTGGGGGGTGGAACGATGGGAATTATAGATAAATATTTAATATAAAAATATTTCATTTTTAAAACACACTTTTAAGACCAAAACTATTAAATAGAGATTTTGAAGTCCATCTATCAGTTTCACTGGTAACTCAATTAGTCACCAGGTATGATTAGGCCAATCTGAACACACAGATACAGACACATCTGTAGGTATACATCCTCTAGTTTCACCGTAATTAATTTGTCGTTGTTGTTGTTAGGTGTCTTCCCGTTGGTTCCAACTCATAGCAACCCTATGGACAACACAACTAAAAACTGCCCAGCCCTGCGCCATCCTCACAATCCTTGCTATGTTTGAGCCTATCGTTGCAGCCACTGTGTCAATCCATCTCGTTGAGAGTCTTCTTCTTTTTAGCTGACCCTCTACTTTGCCAAGCATGATGTCCTTCTCCAGGGATTGGTCCCTCCTGATGAAATGTCCAAAGTACTTGAGACAAAGTCTCACCTTCCTCAGTTCTAAGGAGCATTCTGGCTGTACTTATTCCAAGACAGATTTGTTCATTCTTCTGGCAGTCCATGGTATATTCAAGATGATTGTGGATCCAAGTAAAACAAAATCCTTGACAGCTTCAATCTTTTCTCTGTTTATCATGAAGTTGCTTATTGGGCCAGCTGTGAGAACTTTTGTATTCTTTATGATGAGTTGCAATCCATTCTGAAGACTGTAGTCTTTGATCTTCATCAGTAAGTGCTTCAAGTTCTCTTCACTTTCAGCAAGCAAGGTTGGGTCATCTGCATATAGCAGGTCGTTAATGAGTCTTCCTCCAATCCAAACACTGTATTCTAGTTCATATAGTCCAGCTGTCAGATTATTCACTCAGCATACAGATTGAGTAAATGTGGTGAAGGAATACACCCTGATGCACCCTTTCCTAAGTTTAAACCACGCAGTATCCCTTTGTTCTGTTTGAAGGACTGTCTCTTCCTCTATGCACAGGTTCCTCACGAGCACTATGAAGTATTCTGGAATTCCCATTCTTTGAACTCCTATCCATAATTTGTTATGATCCACACAGTAGAATGTCTTTGCATAGTCAACGAAACACAAGTAAACACCTTTCCAGTATTCTATGCTTCCTGCCAAGATCCATCTGACATCAGCAGTGATATCCCTTGTTCCACATTCTCTTCTGATTTCATCTTGAATTTCTGGCAGCTCCCTGCCAATGTACTGCTGCAATGGTTTTCGAATTATCTTCCCCAAAATTTTACTTGTGTGTGATATTAATGATATTGTTCGATAATTTCTGCATTCTATTGGATCACTATCTTTGGACACAAATATGGATCTCTTCCAGTCAGTTGGCCAGGTACCTGTCTTCCAGATTTCTTGGCATACACGAGCGAGTGCTCCCAGTGTTGCATTCATTTTTTGAAATATCTCAAGTGATATTCCATCAGTTCCTGTTTAACATACACCTTCAAAATCAGAGTTCTCCATATGGAGGAAGGCCATTCTTCAGTCAAGGGAACGTGTAAAATAATAGCTAAAGCTCTCAAGGTATGAGGCTTGATAAAAGAATAAGCAACACTCAACTATTAGCAAAACTGTAGGAAAAATACTCAAAGGTCTCAGCAAACTAACCTATCCACACGTGCTTAGACAAGCACAGAATGAACTGCTCCTAATGCACAAGTAACGTTGGAAGAGAAGAAAATGATATGGAAGAGGAAAGAATACACGATGAAGAAAGAACTTCCTTGGAGCAAAAGGCCAATTAATAAAAAGGAAAATGCATTGCTTCATACTGGAGGCTTTGGTAGAATAAAAATTATGAAAGTTAATTAAAGAAGCTTCGTTTATTTTGAATAGATAACTGCTTGTTAAAATTACAATACTAAAAAGGAGGAAAACAAGACAGGCACTACCGAAAATGAAACAACAAAAATAGATTTCTTCCATGGCTTAAAAGAACTAGGATAACGGATATTTCTCTGTACATAAAACTCATTCTGTTCTTTTTAATCGGAGAAGCTGGACTATATGAAGATGAAGGAGGCATCAGGACTGGAGGAAGATTCATTTACAACTTGCAATATGCAGATGACACGACCTTGCTTGCTGAAAGTGAAGAGAACTTGAAGCACTTACTGATGAAGATCAAAGACCAGAGTCTTCAGTACGGATTATACCTTAACATAGAGAAAATAAAAATCCTCACAACTGGAACCAATAAGCAACATGATGATAAATGGATAAAATATTGAAGTTGTAAAGGATTTCATTTTACTTGGATCTACAATCAACGTACATGGAAACAGCAGTCAAGAAATCAGAAGACTCATTGCATTGGGCAAATCTGCTACAAGAGACCTCTTTAAAGTGTTAAAAAGCAAAGATGTCACTTTAAGGACTAAGGTGCCCCTGACCCAAGCCATGGTGTTTTCGATCACCTCATATGCATGTGAAGGCTGGACAATGAATAAGGAAGACCGTGGATGAACTGATGCCTCTGAATTTTGGTGTTGGCGAAGAAAGAAGCATGGACAAATCTGTCTTGGTTGAAGTACAGCCAGAGTGCTCCTTAGAAGCAATGATGGCAAGACTTCGTCTCACATACTTTGGACATGTTATCAGAAGGGACCAGTCCCTGGAGAAGGACATCATGCTTGGTAAAGCACAGGATCAGCGATAAAGAGGAAGATCCTCAACGAGATGGAGCAAGACAATGGCTGTAACAATGGGTTCAAGCATAACAACAATTGTGAAGATGGCGCAGGACTTGGCAGTGTTTTGTTCTGTTGTACATGGAGGCGCTACGAGTCAGAACCAACTCGATGGCACCTAACAACAACAATAGATTACTTTACACTGGTTACTTCGTAAAAATTGATGCTTAAATATTTTATATGCTAAACAAAGTGTAAATATTTCATAGGTAAAACACATAAAGAGGACCAATTTTAGGATTAATTCCACCAATACATAGTTACAGACTACATATTAAATATTATATATCTGGTATTGGAAAAAACAATACAAGTATACTCTGTAATCTCGTACAGTAAATACCACAATTGCTGAGATGCTTACATAATAAAATTTGCCTCATAAATGTAAATTTATGATATAAGGTATGAATTATCCCTTCCCAGCAACAATCCTAGATATCTTTTCAATGACCTGAATGGTTTTTGTTTACATATTTTTCCAGTTTAACTGCATTAATCTTAACTTCTATGCCTGCACACTGAATCTGCTGTATTGGTATTAATTATAATTTGCTGTTGCTAGGTGTCATTGAGTTGGTTCCAACCTTACGTATAACTGAGCTGTTCTACACCATCCTCACAATTGTTGCTGTGTTTGAGCCCATTTTTCTAGCCACTGTGTTGGTCCCTCTTACTGAGGGTTTCCCTCTTTTCTGCTGACCCTCTACTTTACCAAGCATGTGTCTTTCTCCAGTGATTGGTCCCTCCCGATGACGTACCCAAAATAAGAAGGAAATCTTGCCAACCTGGCTTCTAACGAATATTAGGGCAGTACTTCCTCCAGGACAGGTTTGCTCTTTCTTCTGGCAGTCCATGGTACAATAAATATTCTTCACCAACACCACAATTCAAATATGTCAATTTTTCTTCAGTCTTCCTTTTTTATTGTCCAGCTTTCACATACATGGAGCCCTGGTGGCGTAGTGGTTAAGAGCTTGGCTGCTAACCAAAAAAGGTCAGCAGTCTGAATCCACCAGCCGCTCCTTGGAAACCTTATGGAGCACTTCTACTCCGTCCTACAGGGTTGCTATTAGTAGGAATTGACTCAATGACAATGGGTTTGGTTTTTTTGTTTCTTTTTTCCCACGTGCGTATGAGGTGATTGAAAAGACATGGCTTAGGTCATGCACACCTTAGTCATGAAAGTGGCATCTTTTCTTTTTAACACATTAAGGAGGTTTTTTGGTGCAGATTTGCCCAACAGACTACGTCATTTGATTTCCTGACTGCTGCTTCCACGGGCATTGAGAGTTGATTTAAGAAGAATGAAATCTTTGACAATTTCGATTAGTTTGCCATTTATCAAGGTGTTGTTTATTGTCTCCTTTGTAAAGATTTTCATTTTCTTTATATTCATGTGTAATCCATACTGAAGGCTGTAATCTTTTACCTTTATCAGTAAGTGCTTCGAGTTGTCTTCACTTTCGGCAAGCAAGATTATGTCATCTGCATATCTCAGGTTGTTAATGAGTCTTCCTCCAATCCTGATGCCCTGTTCTTCTTCATATAGCCCAGTTTCTCTGATTCTCAGCAAATAGATTGAATATATAAGATGAAAGAGTACAACACCGCTGCACACAGTATTGTAAACCATACAGTATCCCTTGTTTTGTTCAAATGACTGCCTCTTGATTCATGTACAGGTTCCATATGAGTACATTGAAGTGTTCTGGAATTCCCATTCTCTGCAATGTTACCTATATTTTGTTGTGATCATCACAGTCTAATGCCTTGATGTAGTCAGTAAAACACCATTAAGCATCTATCTGGCTTTCTCTGCTTTCAGTTGAGATTCATCTGACATCAGCAATGATACCACTCGTTATACGTCCTCTTCTGAACCCAGTTTGAACTTCTATCAATTCCCTGTCTTTGTACGGCTGCAGCCATTTTTGAATTATATTCAGTACAATTTTGCTATTATGTGATATTAATGTTATTGTCCAACAATTTGCGTATTCCGCTTGGTCGCCTTTCTTTGGAATGGGCATGAATATGGATCTCTTCTAGTCAATTGGACAAGTAGCTCTCTTCCAAATTTATTGACCTAGATGACTAAGAGCTTCCTGTGTTGCATATGTTTGCCAAAACATCTCAACTGGTATTCCGTCAATTCCTGGAGCCTTGTTTTTTGCTAATGCCTCAGTGCAGCCTAGGCATCTTCCTTCAGTACCGGTGGTTCTTGGTCATATGCTACCTCCTGAAATGGTTGCACATTGACCAATTCATATTGATACAGTGACTTAGTGTATCCCTGCCATCTTCTTTGGATGGATTAGGCATCCTTCAATTTTTTGCCTGTAGAATCCTTCAATATTGCAACTCGAAGCTTGAATTTTCTCTTCAGTTATTTCAGCTTGAGAAATGCTAATCATGTTCTTCCCTTTTGGTTTCCAAACTCCAGGTCTTTGCACATTTCATTATGATACTTTACCTTGTCTTCTCAAGATGCCATTCGAAGTCTTCCATTCAGCTCTTTTAGTACATCATTTCTTCTATTAGCTTGAGCAACTCTGCACTTCATCACAAGTTTCAGAGTCTCTTCTGGAATTCATTTTTGTCTTTTCTTTCTTTAATGTCTTTTTAATGATCTTTTACTTTCTTCATGTATGATGTCCTCCCACAACTCTTCCGGTCTTCGGTCATTAGTGTTTAGTGCATGAAATCTATTATTGAGATGACCTCTAAATTAAGACACGATGTATTCAGGGTCATACTTCGGCTCTCTCAGACTTGCTTGGATTTTCTTTAGCTTCATCTTGAACTTGCATATGAGAAATTGATGGTCTGTTCTGCAGTAGGCTCCTGGCTTTATCTTGACTGATAATATTGAGCCTCTCTATTGGCCCCTTCCACGAACGCAGTCGATTATTCCTGTGTAAACCATCTGGTGAAGTTCACATGTATAGCCGTCCTTTGTGTTGTTGAAAAAAAGTATTTCCAATGAATAAGTCATTGGTCTTGCAGAATTCTATCATGCAGTTTCTGGCATCGTTCCTATCACCAAGGCCGTATTTTCCAACTACTGAGCCTTCCTTTTGTTTCCAATAAAAAAATTTAAAAAAAAAAAACAGTTGCCGTGAAGTCAATTCCTACACATAGCGATCCTATAGGACAGACTAAAAGTGCCCCATAGGGCTTCCAACGAGCAGGTGGTAGATTCGCACTGCCAAACTTTTGGTTAGCAGCTGAGCTCTTAACCACTGCACCACCAGGGCTCCTTCTGTATCGCAATCACCAATAATTATAAATGCATCTTGATTGCACGCTTGATCAATTTCAGACTGCAACAGTTCATAAAAATCTTCAATTTTTTCATCTTTGGCATTCACGTTTGGTATGTAAATTTAAATAACAGTTGAATTAACTGGTCTTCCTTGTAGGTATATGGATTTTAACCTCTCACTGACAGCACTGTATTTCAGGATAGCTCTTGAAATGTTCTTTTTGACAATAAATCATAATTCTCCTACATCGACTCCATCTACATAGGATTGGTGAAAGTGAGCTCATGTGAAAGTTTGAGGTACTTTATCATTTGTGGGACATTTTCTCTAGCTATATCAAATTCCTGCATAAATTAATATATGAAATAGATATAAAAAATATGGTTGAAGCTAAAAAGTAGATAAGTCTTCTGATATTACCCCAGTAACCTTAAGCTCCATGAGAAAAAGAATACCAAAGTCGATGATTTATAAAAACAAAAAGGAAAAAGCAGTTTCTTCCCAAGTTCACGCATGGATCCAGTTCAGAGAGCTGAAAGCCGAATGCAATGTCATGCATAATTACACGCGTAATAAATATGTTTTGATGCTGCTGCTGCTGATTTATTACAGACTTTAAGGTTATCGGAGCGTAAACCACATATGAATGTGGCAAGTTTACCATAATGTAAATAA
>NW_004444217.1:1709309-1710415 GCF_000243295.1 Trichechus manatus latirostris
GGGGAAATCACTGAAATCAAGGATCGAGGTTCGGATTAGTTTCACGTGCATTGTGTACTTAAATACCGCTGTTTCATTCTTTCTTCCCTTTGAAAACCTGCTATGGCAGATAATCTGCACTTATTATAAACAGTGGATAAACGATGAAGAATAAGACAGACGTAGCCCCTGACTGACACGCAGATAACAATATGAATGCACAAATATAGTTATAAAGGGAAAGAATCAAATACGAGAGACAATATCGAAGCCCGTCTTTGCGATGAGGACCTGGACACAGAACCGCACAGGCCCAAGAACTGATTTCAGTCCCAGTGCCACCAAGGATGAATTGTGTCACCTTGGGCAAGCTTATTTAAACTAGCAAGTGCTGATCTTTCAGAGGAGAGTTATAGCCTACACCATAAGGTATGGATAACTGCTTAATTTTCTCTTTTATACTTACTAACCAACAGATAGTCTTAGCCAAATACTCCAAAATAGTACACAGCAAACATGTTAACTAATTAAAAATGTTAATTAATTAATATCTCCTTATCTTGGCTTCTTAATTTCTTAACAAAGGCTAGTCTATCTTAAACTAATATAAACTATTTAAAGGAATTGAACCATTATTCTCAGTCAGGCAATCCACCAAGTACCAAGAAACAAACCTTTGAACACACTTTATAGAGTTGCAGCTTAAAGTGGTAAAGGTTAAGGCCATCTTTGGTTTTCATAAGAAAATTACCACCAAATCAGAATCTGTAGAAATGTTGATAAGTACCTCAAACTTAATCCCAATTAAATTAATATATGTGAGGAATGTAAACTTAAGCAAGCCCAGTGTTTATTTCACTTCTTTCTTGCTTTATTGATATTTCTTTGAAGTTCTTACTGTAAACATTTCCAGTCTCTCAAACCTTCTCTCTTCTGTATTTCTGCACGCTAGAAGTTCTCAAATAGCAGTACTAGAGGCTTCTTTGGAGTCCCTGGGAAGTGCAATATTTAATGCCTTCTGCTGCTAACCAAAAGGTTGGAGTTCGAGTTTACCCAGGGGTGTCTTGGAAGAAAGGCCTGGTCATCTACTTCCGAAAAATCAGCCACTGAAAATCCTATGGAGCAAA
>NW_004444217.1:1712448-1713792 GCF_000243295.1 Trichechus manatus latirostris
GACCCAGGGTCTCTGTGCTGAGAGTCTCCTAAATCCTGGGGAAGACTGATGCCAAGACACATGGATTGATGTCAGGCCCACAGATGTTGAAAGGAGACAAGGACCTTCCTCTAGAGCCGACAGAGAGAGAAAGCCTTCCCCGGGAGCTGGTGCTCTGAATTCAGACTTCTAGCCTCTTAGACTGTGAGAGACTAAATTTCTGTTTGTTAAAGCCATCCACTTGTTGTATTTCTGTTAGAGCGGCACTACATAACTAAGACAGAGAATGTACTGGTGCTGGAAATACGTGACCAACAGGCAGATAATACCTCTACCTTTTGGTGATTATATTCTAGTGATAGAGACAGACAACAGACATGTAAACAAACACGTAAACAAACAGACCCACCACATAAATTTCAGTGGTGGTAAATGCAATGAACTACAATCAGACGGAGTGGTGGATGAGAGACTAACGTAGGTGGAAACATTTTCAATAAAGTTTCCTGGCAAGGACGTTGTAAGGAGGCAATGACTAAGCTGAGAGCTGACTGAAGTGAGAGAGGAGTGAACACCTAGGTGTAAAGGGACATCAACAGCAAATGGCGTGACGCGGGAGTGAAGCTGGCATTTCTGAGGAAGAGAAAGAAGACCAGAGGGGTTAGTACAGAGGGTGCGAGGAGCCTGGGCAGGGACCAAATTTCAGGGTGCCTGGGTCCATGATAATTGTGTCTAGATCTTATTTCAGCTTTGATGGAAAACCCATGGAAGTTTTTAAGCAGAACCGCAGTATGGTATCAATTACATTGTGAACGCATTACCGGCTGTTGTGTGGAGAACAGGCTATGTGGGGCAAGAGTAGACACAGTGCACCTGGAGAGAAGGGGCAGCCATGGGGACAGAGATGGTGCTCGAGGAGTTAGTATACAGTGGTCACATGGGGGCATATTTTTAAGGCGAAATGAATGAAATATGCAGACCAGTTGGCTGCAGGGCTTAAGAAGAAAAATGGAATTAGGGACTTTCCTTGGGAAAATGGCAACCCATGTACCGAGACAGGTAAAGCCGAAGAAGAGGGGTGTTAGTGAGTAAGACAAGGAATCAGGAGACTGGTTTTTGACATCTTAAGTTGAGAAACTTATTAGATGTTTACATAGACCCAGAATAAAAATAAAAGAGGCAGAAAGAAACAAAAGAAAATAAAGTGAAGGAAAATGGCACCAATTGAGTCTTTGGTTTATTTTAATAGATGAAAAGACAGAAAACTAAAAATAATAAAATCTGCTGTCAGACAAACTACAACGAGATGTTTTCCCAACCCCAAAGCTCAGCGATCATTTGTTTATTGGCTCAATCAACAGATAT
>NW_004444217.1:1714192-1715998 GCF_000243295.1 Trichechus manatus latirostris
ATATCAGAACCAAGATTTCCAGAAATGCAAAATGGTCAGCAGCATAAAATACAATCTATGAGCAAAGAACAAAAGACATATTTTTTCATGATGAAAGAAAATAGGTCTGGGAAATTAAATGGTTCATGGGAGGGGACAGAGGCAGACACAAAGAGACAAAGTGTGCAGGCCTTCAGGCTGGGTGTGGAATTCCCTGGGCTGATGGGCAATGCCTGTTTATCCCAGTGGCTCCTGCTGTGGGGACAGAGAGGTAACCATGAACCCTGTACTCAACGGCAAGCACACCCCGGCAGGGCATGGGGGTCTTGACTGCCTTTTGATCACCTGGACAGGAATCAGCCTTCCAAGCAATGAAGAAGCAAAGATCTCCAAAAACGGCATCTGGATTTCCAACCCTTGCCTAGACTACCTCCCACTATCTCATTATTTCCGCCCACTTCACCTTGGGCTCTTAATCTCTAGATTCTGTCGTTGATTTAAACATTCTCTAGAGTTCTGGACAAATCTCCCCATCTCTTGGCCTTTAATCCCTGGCTCAGTTCCTCCTACTCCACAAAAAACGACTCCTTACACAGTTTGGTAGCTTTGGACTCCGACTTTGATCCACAATTCTGACCGGGCTGTGGTTTATTCTGACCCCTCATCTAATAAAGCAACATTGGTGCTTATCTTCTCCCTGAGAAACATTTCTAAGGAGGTTGAGAGCTCCAAAGAACACTTACATTCCTATTTTTGATATAAACAATTTTCTGTATAGTGGTAAAACGGTGAAAAATGGATTTTTTCTTCTAACCATAAAAGAGTATCTACCTTTTAACCTCTTGGTTTAGAAGAGAAATAGAGGTTCTATTATTTAATGGACCTTTCAAGCAGTCTTGTGAAACAAGCCCGTGCATTTGTCAAAAGAAACTATTGTCAGTACTTCAAACATTCCAATTCAAATAGCACAGATAATGTAAACTCACTTTAATCTTCTTGAAAATGTCTGCAACAAGAGGAAAAGAAGGGGGAAAAAAAACCCTTTAGCTCTTGATGTTACATTTTATAGGCGATCCTTTGCTTCTTTACTGATTAAAAGACTGATTTTCTGTTTCTTTCCTTATTTAATGAGGATTCCCTTAAAGGCCACTGGCATTTATTGAGGATACGCTCCGTGAAGGTTGCCAGAAACACTTTACCTCAAAGGCCTGAAAGTTCAATCCGACATAATAGTCCTCAGACACTGTTATTTTCCACACACACTCTTTCATTGGTCTATAGTCATCAGGATAATTTGGAGACTGGATCTGTCCTTCGTTTTTACGAATCTCACCTCCACAGATTGCTGAGGAAAGCAAAAACAAATAAATAAACAAACTTTGACATGCCATTTCTTTTTCATTTTCTCCTAAGGTAATGTTTCAATTCGTACCAGCAGATCAGGTTATAAAAACCAAAGTTAGCTGGTTGTACTGTTGTAAATATTTAGATGGTAAAATACCTAGTCACTTAAATGTAAATATCAGATAATAGCTCAAGGAATAGTTGCCTCTTTTTAACCACAGTTATTTCGTATCTTTATTTTTAATTTTTAAAAACCTTTAGGGATGGCCTCAAACAGCAATGATTGTGAGGATAGCGCAGGACTGGGCAGTATTTCGTTCTATTGTACGTAGGGGGTCTATGAGTTGGAACCAACCCACTCGACGGCTCCTAACAACAACAAAGGGATTTTGTAAATGTATTCTATCTGAGTCTGCTCTGCGATTCCCCGAGCTTCTTTCTTTGGTCTATGGACCTCAGGTAAAACAGCTGATCAGAAGTGAA
>NW_004444217.1:1716888-1718102 GCF_000243295.1 Trichechus manatus latirostris
CGCAGTGATCTCTAAAATTCCACGTGACTTGCCTTCATAGACGGCTGCAAAGCCTTTTCCTACCCAGTTACTGCTGCTACGGAACTCCACCCACATTCTGCTGTCCGTAGAGGTCAGGACGTCAGGGAATTTGTCCCCACAAAATCTACCTAAAAAGAGAGAGAGAGAGAGAAAAAAGAATAAAGAGAGACTTCTAAAAACAACTCAGCTTAGTACTTAAGTGCTTTCTACACTAGCTACAAATGATATATCTAAAACCAGTTTGGTTCATATCCTTACTCCCAGGGACTACAACCTTGCTTATGCCTTAAAATGTATGGAATAAAGGTGGATAAATAAAGCAAACTCTTCACATCTATTTATAAAGCATCTGAGCACTGCATCCTCAGACTTACCGCCTGATGTACCTGTGGAATTAAGAAACAGGTCAAAACACTTAGTTGTAAAAGGGCACATGACTCATCGGAGGTGGGAGGTAGAAAAAGGTAGCCGAAAGAGACTGGTTCACATTGTCACTCTGGTCTTTAGTAGAGGAATAACTTGCTTACTGTGCTTTCAGCCTGACATGAACTTCTTTGGCTTGCCAAGTTCAGTGATAACCCCCAGGAAAACCTCTAGGCTACTCCCAGTATCTTACTTTATTGCACACATTCTATCTCATCTATAAGGCTGTAATCTATAGTGTAGTGAGGAGCCCTGATGGCGCAGTGGTTAGGCACTTTGCTGCTAACGGAAAGGTTGGCGGTTTGAACCCACCCAGTGGCTCTGCAGGAGAAAGACATGACAATCTGCTCCTGTAAAGATTACAGCCAAGAAAACCCTATGGGGAATTTCTACTCTGCCACACGGGGTGGTTACGAGCCAGAAACGACTTGACGGCCACCATCAACAACTGGACTGTAGTAGACAGAATAACAACAGTATCAGAAGACATGAGTATGAGCTCAGATTTTTTGTAATTGTGTATCTATAGGCAAATATAACATCAAATGGGTATAATAATATCTGTAATTCCTTTCTTTCTTCCTCCTTCCTTCCATGAATATGTATACTGTAAGTCTGCCACTGTACTCGACGAATTCACGATGTCAAAATGGTTAAACACGACAATGCATATGAAATAATTCTGCAAACAATAGTTCATCATCATTCATTTTGGTGTGCCCTTGGCAATGATGGTGTCCAGAGCTTTAGCACATGACAAATGGTGGTCG
>NW_004444217.1:1719598-1720778 GCF_000243295.1 Trichechus manatus latirostris
GTACCCATCTCTTACTTCAATGTAGTCATACCAGCACAAACTACTCTTGTACACGTCCATTGTGGTAAAATTTAAAACAATCTGCCAAACAATACAACACAGAGGGAAAAAAAATGATTATAATTGCACATGGTATTTGTCTCCTTGAGGCAAGCAAGCCAGGACTATGTTGAAAATAGATTCACTTATAATTCTTTCTTTTTTTCTATATTGGTATGACCCAATTATTGTTTCTTAATAACGCACACCAAAAAACAACATGGTCTCTTTCTCATTAGTTTTTAACAATACAGAAACACACTATTAATAGTCAAACAAGTAAACATCTTAGTCATTGACCTGAGATTTCTATAAAGTTAATGTGAACCATTGTGAAGGAAACAAATCTTTATTCTAATAGTTTATGCTTAAATGTGCTTAGATAAATATAACGTAAACCATGAAAAACTCTGATTTTCCCATGAATGTCTTCTTTTTAATAGTTTATTTCAGAGACGACCAGTCAGACATCCATAATTATGTTAAAAATAACCAACCATATGCCATATTCTAAGAATATAATATCATTGTGTATATTGAAATGCTTTAAATACAGCCCTAAGATTAGAATTTATCCATTTAACTATAATCAAAGGCAGATGTCATTATGCTTCTCTAGACTTGAGGATATATACTGAGACCCTTCAAGTTAGAACACCTTGCACACGCCTCTTCCTTCTGGACTTTGTTTTGGAGTTCTGCTGCTTAAAAGATAATTCAAGATCAATTCTAGAAAAACAACTTTTTTTTTACTGATTTATAGACTTTACTTAAAAAATTAACTCTTTAATTTCTATTGTTTACTTTTCTTCTTATTTTTTTTTTTTAAAGGTAGAGCCAAACTAACATGAGAAATCTCTCTGAAGTAAAATTTGTTTGGAAAAGTATTTTTTATATGAAAAACACATTCTAACTCTATGTGCTTGAGATAGCAAAGATGCTTAAGGTTCACAGTGAACCCGTTTTTTACTCTAGAAACTAAAATGAACTTTGGCCAAAAGCAACAAATTATGAGTATTTGAAACACTTCTACTATAAAACCCAGCTTTGTAACAATATCCACAGGATCCGTTTGTGACAAAACAAAAAGCTGAATGTAATAGAACTCTCTCAAGGAATGACAAAAAACAAAAATATGTAA
>NW_004444217.1:1732471-1733569 GCF_000243295.1 Trichechus manatus latirostris
ATAGCCAGAATGCTCTTTAGAAGGAAGGGTAGCGAGACTTCATCTCACATACACTGGATATGTTCTCAGGAGGGACCAGTCTCTGGAGAAGGACATCATGCTTGGTAAAGTAGAGGGTCAGCAAAGAAGAGGAAGACCCTCAACAAGATGGACTGACACAGTGGCTGCAACAATGGGCGCAAACGTAACAACGATTGTGAGGCTGGTGCAGGACCAGGCAGTGTTGCATTCTGCTGTACATAGGGTCGCCATGAGTGGGAACTGACTTGATGGCACCTAACAGCCACAAAGCATGAACTATAGGCTGGAGCCAAATTTAGTCAGGATGGAAGTCTGAGATATAAGAAATGTTGAATTCTTAATAAATGGTAAATATTTGGATATAGTAAAACAAATATTAACTGCAAAATCCAATAATAGAGTCTCTATTTGTGTGAGGAAAAGCAGGATTTGACAAAAATTCTATAAAATGATAGTATATATGATGAAGGATCTACTCTGAATTAAAACATTCTAGGATTCTTGTATGATTTTGAAGAGGATATAGATACTAATTAAATATGGTTTTATTAAGACAGAAGACTGTTATAAACAGGTACCAAATAAAAGAACATACACTTAAAATTTTTGAACAAATAGTGAGAAAAAATAAGGGGCAAACAAAGCTGTAATTCAGTATATAGAAAGTAAAAAAAGGCAAAAAGTGGAACACACAGAAAACAAATAATAAGTACTGATACGTAACAATACGTCAGTAATCACAATAAACGTAACTGAAATAAACACTCTAAAAGCCAAAAAAACACCCAGACTCGTTGTCTTCAAGTTGATTCTGACCTCTGGTGACCCTATAAGACAGAGTAGAGCTGTCCCAGAGGGTTTCCAAGGAACTGGTCGATTCAAACTCCCGACCTTTTGGGCGCAGCTGAGCTCTTAACCACTGTGCCACCAGGGCTCCAATAAACGCTCTAGTGTTTATTAAAGAAATTTTCCATCATGGATTAAATAAAAAATAAAACCAAGCTATATGCAGTCTAAAAGGGACTCAGCTGGAACAAAGATCACAGAATGAATGTCTAAAAGAGGACAAGCATATAC
>NW_004444217.1:1734879-1736775 GCF_000243295.1 Trichechus manatus latirostris
TCCCTGCAAAATGGCAATGGTAAAAAAAGAAAAGCAGAAAACAAGAAATGCTGACGAGGTTGAGGGGAGACTGGAAGTCTTCTACATTGCCGATTGGATTGTAAAATGGTACAACCACTGTGGAAAACGGTACGGCACTTACTCAAAAAGCTAGAAATAGAAACACCTTATGATCCAGCAATCCCATTGCTAGGCATATATCCTAGAGATATCAGAGCAATGACACCAATAGACATATGCACACCCATGTCCATTGCAGCATTATTCAGAAGAGCAAAAAGATGGGAACAACTTAAGTGCCCATCAAGGGATGAACGGATAAACAAATTGTGGTGCATACACACAATGGAATACTACGCAATTATAAAGAATAATGAGGAGTCCAAGAAACATCTTAGAACATAGATGAATCTGGAGGACATTATGCTGCATGAAATAAGTCAACCACAAAAAGACAAATACTGTATGGTCCCACGATTATAAAAAGTAAAGAATAGATATACATACAGAAAGCAAGGTTCTTTGATGGTTACCAGGGATGGGAGGGAGAAGGAAGGGCAATCATTTCTAGACAGTAGACACTTGTTACTTATGGTGATGGAAAAGGCAATCCCAAATATGAGTGAAGTCAGCACAACCTGACCGAGGTAAATAAAGACACTAAGAAGTACACAAGAAAAAAGGGACAATTTCAGTAAATGCTGTAACACATATAATTTTGCAACAACAGTGTAAACAACCAAAAAATATGTGTGTGGTTACTTAGATAGATATGGATGCATGTAAGTATATGGGAAGGCAGATGCGAATAAATGCACGTGTATGTGGAGGTGTATCTGTAGGCGTGTGTATATACACGTTTGTGTGAGCCGCACATATGACATACATAACAAACATATATAACAAACCACACGGGGGCACAATTATGGAGGCTTCTTAGACATATCCAAACAACTCCTGGGATTGTTTACTGGCTTAAAGGGCTTGAGACCAAAGTCTTGGGAGACAACTTAGCATAACATAGTTCACAAAGTTATTGTTCTACATCCTAGTTCGGTGAGTAGTGTCTGGGGTCTTAAAAGCTTTCGGGCAGCCATCTAAGAGACAACTATTGATCTCTACCTGTATGGAGCAAAAGAGAATGAAGGAAATCAAAGGCTCAACGAAGAAATTAGGCCACAGGACTAACAGCCCACACGAACCACAGCCTCTTCTAACCTGAGACTAGAAGAACTAGATGGTGCCCTGTTAACACTACCAACGGTTCTGACTGGGACACAATAGAAGGTCTGGGTTAGAATGGGAGAAAAATGTGGAACAAAACTTGAATTCCTAAAAAAGGCCAGATCTACTGGACTGAAAGAGACTACAGGAACCCCTCAGACTATCTCCCTCAGATAACCTTTGAACTTGGAATTGAAGCTATTTCCACAAGTCACCTTTCAGCCAAATAATAGATTGGCTTATAAAATAAACAATATCACCCGTGTGTAATGTACTCTCTTAAACAATTAGCTATATGAGACCAAATGGTCAACATTTACCCAAAAGCAAAGACAAAAAGGCAAGGAAGGGAAGGGAGTTAGATCAATGGAAACAGAACAAACAGAACAGAAATAATGAGAATGCTGACACTTTATTGTAAAATGTGTAACCAATGCCACAGAACAATTTGTAGAAAAGTTGTGAAATGGGAACCTAATCTGCTGTGTAAACTTTCACCTACAGCACCATAAAATATTATTTTTCAGAAAATAAAATTTCATTTAATAAAAGAAAAAAGAAGAATAGCTGTATGAAGAACTATCTATATACTACTGTGCTTGGTGGTACAAGTAACATATTATGTGTCATAATATTTATGCTACACAATGGTTCATTCAAAAATTTTCACTA
>NW_004444217.1:1738674-1740212 GCF_000243295.1 Trichechus manatus latirostris
TCTCCAGATGCAGTGTGTATAAGAAGGGTAGCCGTTTGGAAATCCCGGGGAGGAAAGGTTGCCATTGGATTCTTGCAGAGTTTCTCCACATGCTTAAAAAAAAAAAAAAGATATATATGTAAATTGTTTGATTAAAAAAAGAAGACTTACCCATATTTCCTGAAAAAAAAAGATCATTCTTTAATTTTTATTAACAACATAGATACAATAAAGTCAAGTTTTTGACTGTATGTTTTAGATGGTAGTATATATTTATACTTTATGAAAGATCTTTTCTAAGTCAATTACTTTTTATGTCCCTCTTACCAAAATTTCAATATACTCAATGGCATGCGTATGGCTAAAAAACAAACAAACCAACCCACTGCTGTCGAGTTGTTTCCAATTCCTAGTGACCCTACAGGGCAGAGCAGAACTGCCACATAGGGTTTCCAGGTGCAGCAGGCACATTTGAACTGTCGGCCTTTTGGGTAGCAGCCGAACTCTTAACCACTGCGCCACCAGGGCTCAGACCATGTCTAAATATAAGGCAAAATTATGAGATGAGTAATCTGGCATTGTAGAGCTCTGAGTGGTGCAAATGGTTAAGCACTCAACTACTAACAAAAAGGTTGGCAATCTGAACTCATCTAGAGGGACTCTAGCCCTGGTGGCACAGAGGTTAAAAGCTCGGCTGCTAACCAAAACAGTGGCAGTTCAAATCCACCAGCCACTCCATGGAAACACTGTGGGGCAGTTCTACTTTGTTTTATAGGGTCACTATGAGTCAGAATAGACTCGGCGGCAGGGTTTAGGTTTTGGTTTCAGAAGCACTTTGGAAGAAGCACTGATGATCTGCTTGCAAAAGGTCACAACTTTGAAAACCCTGTGGAGCACAGTTCTACGCTGTAACACATGGGGCTGCCGTGAGTCGGAATCAACCGAATGGGAACTGCTTTGTTTTTTCTTTTTAATCCAGAATTCAAAACGCTGCTCCTCATGGAAACATTTCTCATTCAATCCCAAGTATCCTATAGTCAACTTAAAGGCCATCCATATTCAGATTCAGGTCACTGATACCTAGCTGATGTGGCTCTGGGACCAAATGAAACATTCCATTAACATATTTGGTTGAATTGAGGCTAAATTTAATACTGACCCATGAATAATAACGTGTAAGTAGTTAATAAGAAACACCAAAGTATTATATACAATAAGTAGCAAAAAAAAAAAATCTGAAAGATAAAAACATCATGGAAGGTTCAAGTTTTTCAAAAAGATGCAGATATTTATTAACCGTCTCTTTTCTATTGATCATAAGTAGAAATTGCTGAAAAAAAATTATTATATTTTCCTTGGGTGGTGGAAATGGTTAATGTGCTTGGCTGCTAATCTTAACACTGAGTTTTGAGTCCACCCAGAGGCACCTCTGAAGGAAGGCTGGTGATCTACTTCTGAAAAATCAGCCACTGAACACCCTATGGAGCACAGTTCTACTATGACACAGAGAGGGTCACACTGAGATGGAATAGATCTGATGGCAACTGGTTTATTTATTT
>NW_004444217.1:1741713-1743333 GCF_000243295.1 Trichechus manatus latirostris
TTTTTTTTCTTTTTTAAATCCCTTTGCTACCTTTTTCCCCAATGAGGAAGACTGTGGTCTTGAGAGTTAGAATGTGTCTTTAAACTACAACTACTTCTTCAGTCATACTTTGGAGGAAAAAAGCCATACAGAATTATAAAGAGGCAAATCATGACTATCATTTGTATTATCAAAGTTACTCTAAAACAAAATACAACTTTTAAAACTCTTTGTCATCTGATCAATCTCACTTTTGAATTAGATAAATCACATAGTGTAGAAAACTGGCTGGAATTGTACCAATGCACTTGGACTGTGTGTCCCTGAAGAATCATTACAAACGCTGGTCCTGTTTAATAGCGTGGTGAGATTTCGAGCTGACCGCACATCCAACTACAAATGTTTCCCTTGTCAAATGTCCACATAAAAAGAAAACCCGCGGCCGTGGAGTCGATTCCAACTCAGAGCGACCCTGTAGGACAGAGTAGAACTGCCCCATAGGGTTTCCAAGGAGCGCCTGGTGGATTCAAACCACCAACCTTTTGGTTAGTAGCCAACCTCTTAACCACTGTGCCACCAGAGCTCCCTCAAATGTCTATAGCATTCACGAAATAGCAAAGGCTAACGGTCCCTTCTTCATATTCAGTAGGAACTCATTTATAATTTTACTAAAGCTAAAGAAAACACAGATACACCCAGTAATTTGTATTAAAATTTATCTCTTTCCAGAGTCTCAAAAAATTCCACAGTAGGGGAAGAAATAAAAGTGTGTCTTTAGTAGTATCTAATAAATTTATATTATTCTTACACCCATGGCTCCCTTAAATCTTTAAATATAACAAATAAAATTTCGGTGTAAAATGATTTTAAAATAGGGAAAGTTTAAAAGGAACCCTAAGTCATTATTTGAGCAATAATAGTGAAATTCATTACTAAAATATATTAAATACATTTCAGTAGTAACTGCCTAGCCACATCCAAAGCAGCCTTTACATGAAGCACAAGCATAAATACCAAAAAGCCTCTCCTCAGGCCTATTTTGTTGTTATTGTTGTTGTTAGGTGCTGTCCAGTTAGTGTCAGATCACAGTGACCCTATGTACAACAGAACGAAACACTGCCCGGTCCTGCACCATCCTCACAATCATTATATTTGAGTCCAATGTTGTAGCCACTGTGTCAATCCATCTCATTGAGGGTCTTCCTCTTTTTCATTCACCCTCTCTTCTACCAAGCATGAGTCCTTCTCCCTCTCGATAACATGTCCAGAGTACATGAGATGAATTCTTTCCATCCTCACTTCTAAGGAACACTCTGGCTGGACTTCTTCCAAGACAGATTTGTTTGTTCTCTGGTAGTCCACAGTATATTCAATATTCTTCACCAACACCATAATTCAAATGCCTTAATTCTTCGGTCTTCCATATTCATTGTTCAGCTTTCTCTGAATATGAGGCAATTGAAAATACCATGGCTTGGGTCAGGGGCACCTTAGTCCTCAAAGTGACATCTTTACTTCTTTACACTTTAAAGAGAGCTTTTGCAGCAGATTTACCCAATGCAATGTGTCATTTGATTTCTTGACTGCTGTTTCCATGGGTGTTGATTGTGGATCCAAGTAAAACGAAATCCTTGATGACTT
>NW_004444217.1:1743896-1745415 GCF_000243295.1 Trichechus manatus latirostris
AATTCATGTCACTGGGTGTTGCGAACGGTTAACATGCTCAGCAGCTAAAAGGAAGGTTGGAGTTTTGAGTTCATCCAGAGGTGCCTCGAAAGAAACGGTTGGCAATCTACTTCCGAAAAACCAGCACTGAAAACTCTTACTCTATGAACTCGTATGCAGCAATACAACTTGCTTTTCATACTGCTTTAGAAACATACGATATCTTTCTGGGCCAGCAACAACAGCACACACTCTCTAACACAGTCTTCCTGGAGTACAGGGGAACTTTCATATAACATGATATTAAGATGCTCAAGCTGCAAAAAAATTATATGTAGTTTCTAATATTGCAAGTTCTTCTACTATTGTTTTTAAAATCCCTTAGTTAAACCTGAGATCCCACCCACTCTCTCCTACAAAGGGACTACTGTTCTCTATCCTCCCAGTATGGATAGCATCTCTACTAGAATATTAATATAAGCATATAAAAATCACTTCTCTCTCCATCTTCTGACACATTTTTCTCCTTTTTGCTTTAGGAAAAATTCTCAGAAGATTGTCATTTCTATCATTTTTCTCTTATTCCAATCCAGATTTCCAATCCACTTCAGACAAGCACTCGTAACAGTAACCAATGACCTTATTCTTCCCAGATTCAAAGGCTAAACCTCATCCTCAGCATCAGTGATGCTGTTGATGACCCTGTTTGAAACTTCTTCTTCACTTGCATTCCAGGACAACGAACTCTTCTGCATTTCCTCTCACGTGGTTGACTATTTCTCCCATTCCTGGCTCCTTGTCGTACATTCATAAAAAGCCACATTCACTTACTGAGTCCTGTAAGTTTCACTGCCTCTTCTTCTCTGTCACACGCACATTCTCTCAGATTCTACCACTTGGCTTCACATCTGCTGCAATTATCTTGGCTTAGACTATCATTATCTCTCATCTAAATAAACACAACATCTTCTTAACTCGTCTCGCTGCTTCTCATTTATACCCACTCCAATCTATTCCACACTTCTGTCAAAGAGTGATGTAAGGAACCTTGATATTATTCTACAGACCAATTAATCTATCTATTGTTGTTGTTGTGTGCAGTCGAGTGATTCCAACTCATAGTGGCCCTATATGACAGAATAGAACAGTCCCATAAGGTTTCCTAGGCTATAATCTTTATAGGAGCAGATCACCAGACCTTTTCTCCAGAGGAGCAGCTGGTGGGTTTGAACCATCGACCTTTTGTTTAGCAGCCAAGTGCTTAACCAGTCCTGCATTGTGCCAGGTCTCTGCTTATGTCTCCTTTCTTGTTCCATTTCTACTCTGTTTCTCCCTCTTGTGCTAGGCTCCAGATGTCCTAGGATTCTTTCAGTTCCTCAATAATAATTAGTACTCCTGTCTCTGGGATTTTGCTCTTCCTATTCCCTGGCCTGTATCACCCTTCCCTACCTGATTGACCCTTCTTATCCTTCTCCTGAGAAGTTTACCCTAGGAACTTACATGGGGTGAGGCATCTTTCCTGTATATTTACAATCTTTAC
>NW_004444217.1:1745976-1791032 GCF_000243295.1 Trichechus manatus latirostris
TTAATAGTTAAAATATTCAAGAGCCATAGGTTGAAAATCAAATGATAGTGTCACAAGTTTGATAACTTCTTAGCTGAAATAATCAAATTGAGTTTCCTACAATTTGGTGTGCAGCAGCATCTCCACCCTGCTTCTTAATAAGTAATGTAGATACACATGGATTCAGGCAGGCAATCAAAATGGTTTTCATTGAGAATTGCTCATTTATTTAATTGCTGTTAATCTCATAATCGTTCCCCAGATGCTCTACTTTGAAAGTGAAAAAGTATAATCCTCCCAGTGCTGCTGGAAATTAGCCAAGGATCACCCATGTAGTAGTGCCATTTACTTAGAAACTCAAGTTGCTTGTACAGATTTGAATTTAAATAATAAATAAACTAATGCCACGCAGGCATGTGCATCTCACGTAAATACATGTAACAGTTTTAAAAAGGCACTGATGTAAATATGAAGACAACTTAAATAAATATGCCTCAAATAAACACATCTATAAACAGTAGGTAGAAGTCCTCTTCGGATACATGGAAAAATTAGATAGATGGCTAGATAGATAAATAGATAGATAGATAGATTTGTGAACAAAAGAAAACATTAAAGCTTAATCTCAATACTGAATCATTAAGATATAAAACGTTTTAAATACAGCATTAAATTTCGATAGCTCTTAAATATATTTTTGAAAACCTAATAAGCCTAGTTTACAAGAAAACCAACCATTCCAAAAAAGAAATAGAAAAAATATATAATTTCTACTATTTTTCCTTAGCAAATTTGATCTTCAGAGAGAGAAAACCCCTTCCTTACCAAGAAATTCCAACAGAATGCATCTGGTTGAATCCATGGATTGACCCATCATACGTACTAAGTTAAGAAATTCCTATCTATTTCTTGTGATATTCAGCTAAGTCATTTCTCCTTGCTTGCACTTGATTCTTAACCTGCTCAATAAAAGGGTTTTCTATTATATGTCAACGAGAACATATGCCATTTGTGAATGAATTAGATAGTCTTCTCCTCTACCCTAAAGGGACAACTTCCTGGACTGTCTCTAGAAACCACAGGAAATGATTGCAAGCCCCCAATAATTTACGACAAATGTATTTCAAACATAAGTTTCTATGCAAAACTTCAATGATTAATATACTCATCATATCCCTGTAAAAAAAATTAGAATAGGAACCAATGAAAACTTTCATGGTTATTTTAGCACACACAACCTGGTATCCAGAACAGTATTTCCCAAGGTGAATTCTATGGGTAATTATTGGATAAAAAGAAGTTTCCTTGGACAACTACTTTGGGAAAAACTGTATTAAGAAAAGTTAAACATGTTCCTTTAAGATAGGATATTTTAAAGCATTATGAATATACATATGTATACAGCTCACAGTATTCCTAATTTAGAATACAGAATATTTTTTTCTTTTTTGGACCACTAAGACACTATTATATATGTTATCCATGTATGGCTAACATTGCAAAAAATGGGGATTCCAGAACACTACTGTGCTCATGAGGAACCTGTACATAGATCAAGAGGCAGTTGTTCGGACAGAACAAGAGTACTCTTTGTAGTTGTAGTTTAAAGTCAGGAAAGGTGTGCGTCAGGCTTATTTCTTTTCACCATACCTATTCAGCCTGTATGCTAAGCAAATAATTTGAGAAGCTGGACTACATAAGAAGAATGGGGCATCAGGGTTGGAGAAAGACTCATTAACAACATGTGTTATGCAGATGACACAACCTCGCTTGTTGAAAGTGAAGAGGACTTGAAGCACTTACTGATGAAGATCAAAGACCACAGCCTTCAGTATGGATTACACCTCAACATTAAGAAAACAAAAATCCTCACAAGTGGACCAATAAGCAACATCATGATAAACGGAGAAAGTATTGATGTTGTCAAGGATTTAATTTTACTTGGATCCACAATCAACACCCATGGAAGCAGCAGTCAGGAAATCAAATGACGCCTTGCATTGGACCAATCTGCTGCAAAAGACTTCTTTAAAGTTTTGAAAAGCAAAGATATCACCTTGAAGACAAAGGTGCACCTGACCCAAGCCATGGTATTTTCAATCATATCATATGGATGTGAAAGCTGGACAATGAATAAGGAAGACCGAAGAAGTGATGCCTTTGAATTGTGGTGTTAGTGAAGAATATTGGATATACCATGGACTGCCGAAAGAAGGAACAAATCTGTCTTGGAAGAAGTACTACCAGCATGCTCCTTAGAAAGAAGGATGGTGAGACTAAGTCTTACAGACTTTGGACATGTTGTCAGGAGGGATCAGTCCCTGGAGAAGAACATCATGCTTAGTAAAGTACAGGATCAGCGAAAAAGAGAAAGACCCTCAATGAGATGGATTGACACAGTGGCTGCAACAACGGGCTCAAGCATAACAACGATTGTGCACATGGCACAGGACCGGGCAGTGTTTTATTCTGTTGTACACAGAGTCTCTATGAGTCGGAACTGACTCGACAGCACCTAATAACAACAACAGAACACTAGTACTCCCTTGGAGCATTCTTATAAAATCTTATGTCGATCTTTTTTTTCACAACTTTATTCGACAGCAAAACATACAGTAGCTTCCTAGCAACATGGTGAGACAACTTATTCTTTGCAATGAAGTTCCAAACTCCTACTAACAAAAATTTTAATTTTTATACCATTAATGATCCAACTTGAAGGAAAAGATCTTTCAGGATCCAATTCTAAAGTTAAATAAATGATATTCTTTTTATATTGGCAAGGAAACTCAGCATCAGACTATAAAATCATGCAACCATTTAATTATTCATAACTATCAAACAATCCTGATATTTTACTCATTAAACGTAAAATAAAAAAAAATACTGTCTTGATTTTTGAATTTGATTTCCAGCCATTTGTTTATACTGTAAAACCTGTGAAAGCCGGAAACCTGTGTAAAGTGGAAACCTGTTAGAGAAGGAAAACGCTAATATTTTCCACTAACAGAGAACGATAGAAAAGTGGTAAGACTGCACGTTGCCAAAGGTGAAACACCTGGGAGAACCTGTGGGATCTGGCAAAACAAGGCGGTCTCCTCGAGTTCCGGCTTTCACAGGTTTCACTGTACTTCAGCAGGGGTATTCCAGAGTTCTCTCGTACCTCGTTTCACGATTACCGACTTTGAACTGACATGTCACGTGCCAGCATGGAGAGAGACATGCACGAGTTGGAGTAAACTGGAAGATAACAATCAAGCACAATCACGCCGGTGTGTTTGTATGATCCGATACCTGGACATCTATACAGCTTTCTTGCCTGTGCAATATCTCCTTTGCTTAATCGAGTTCGCTGACCAATGGCCGGACGTATGCCGTTGTCATCACGGGAGGGCAGGATGGTATCTAGAAACATCCCCCTGAAAAAAATCAGAAGCAAGCCACACATAAGTCGCCAAATTAAGACTCATATATTCGTCATAAATATAAGATTATTATTTTCATAGCCAAAGTCCTGAGTGTTAAGTAGTGTGTTAGGCTTTCAAAACACGATCATCAAAGTAGAAAAACAAGTTTGCGTGTTAAATGTGTGTCTAGCGTCAAGTCAATAACGATAATGAAATACATACAAACTGTTTTAAAAAATATCTAGAATAGTATATATTCCCCCAACAGTTACACCATGTCTTTTGTTTGGGTCTCCCAGGCAGAACAAAGTGACCCTTATTTACCAGGCGGTAAAACAGTTAATTCTCTTATAGGTCTATTTTCTTAAGAACAACCTACGATAAATATTTCTGAGGTTACTCCAACTGTAAAAGTCAAATGAAACATACATAAAATAATTTTTTAGTGAGGCCGCTAATTTAACCTATGACTCAATGGCACCTAACAAGAACAGCAACAATCTTGAAGTCCAAGTATTGCAGCATTGCTAAAAAGAACAAGGGAAAACAGAATGTCAAAAGTTAGACAGGATAGTTTAAAAAAAAACAAACAATTTTATTATGATACACACACCCAGCAAAAGACATGAATGTATATAATAAATAAAAAGGTTTTTCATGATAAAATTAATAAGAAAAAAAAACTAAGGAATAATAATGATAAGTTGGGAACTGAGTTGTTTTTGGCCCCAAGGTTATAATAAACCTCACTATTTTTAGTAATATATATAACTTAAAATCCTAAATATAGCACACTAAAGATACCATCTTATTTTGCGATGTATACTTAACATTTATGCTTCTAAAGGAAGTACTGAGCTTAAATGTTAAATGGACTTCTTATTGGTGGAGCCCTGGCGGCGCAGTGGTTAAGAGCTATGAGTGTTAACCAAAAGGTCAGCAGTTCAAATCCACCAGCTGCTCCTTGGAAACCCGATGGGGCAGCTCTGCCCTGTCCTATAGGGTCGCTATGAGTCGGAATCAACTCCATGGCAAAGGGTTTGGTTTTTTGATTTTTATTGGTGGGAAGGTTGGGATGTGTGCCTATGGATTTTCAAAAAAATCCTCAAAGTAGGTTTCTATAAAAATATTTTAAAGTAAGATATAATTTTTTTAATCTTTTAAAATGGGGTAAATGGTAAAACAAACATTTCTTTCCAAAGTTTATAAGTGGGTAAATTGTATTTAAACTATGGGTTCAAAGAACAACATTTTCCACTCTATTCCTTCCTTTAGGAAATATTTACTAAGCATTGTTTTAGGGCTGGATTTACAGTAATAAATAAAACAAACAGAAACCCCCTTTTATGATTCTCACGTTCTAATGGGGGAGACAGACTTACACAAAGACTGCTTAGTGACAAGTACTATGGAGAAAACTAAAGGAGAGAAGATGCATATAAATTGTGCAGTGATGGGGTAGCTTTTAAATAGGATGCTCAAAGAAAAACTCACTTGAAAGCTGACATTTAAGAAGGAAGTGAAGAACAGAGCAACGTGGGTCACTGGGAGTTGAGAATTCTCAGAGAGAAAGAACAGGAAATAAAACAGCCTAGTGATTGGAGGACCCATAAAGTATTTGAGCACTAGCCAGAGAATTTAACTTTTACCCAGAGGACAACCATTAATCTATTGGAAGATGATGAACAAGGTAGTGACAGGGATCTATGAGTAATTTATGACTGGCCTTCCGAGCTTCTAGGTAACGAAAAGCGTGGTGATCCTTAGATGTAACCTGCATAACTCAGATAGGGAGACTGGAATTCTTCAAAACCAGATCTAAGCGTCCGGATGAATTCAATCTAAGACAAATGACGTATGGGAATTGACCACCTAAGGTGAGAGGTGGCATGAACTTAGCAAGATGCAGCTCCAGCTAGGCCAATGCAATTGACAGAGGAAGTTTAGCTATAAGGTAGAATTGAGAAAAGCCATTCATTCTTCTACTACGCTGCATAAGTCAACATTTGCTGAGCAGGTTCAAATTAACGAAGTGCTACAATTTCTGCACTACGTCAGTAATGACGAAGTATTCAATATTTTCTATTTCTAAAAATGCATTTATAATCTTGGAAAAGGTTTCGTTTTTCCACCTTTCAAAAGAAATACAATTTTTAAAAGGTCGAGGACATCTGGATTGGATATATTCAATCTCAAACAATAGAATGATAAATCTTGGGTCATTCTGTCAACTGATGTAAATAAACTCCCTTCTGTCCCTAAGGAGGTCAGTCACCCATTCTTTTGTTCTTCCTTTGTGGTCAGGAAGTCAACAATTCTCTCCCTCCCACAACCCAGCCATTAAGCAAGGAGGCTCTTCCCAGACCTCTTTGGTGAGGCCCTACCAATACGCCAGAGAAAGATAGTATTGGGTCCACTTCATTCATTTTATCTACATTAAAAGAGTAAATCAGCTATGCTTTTTAAGAAACTTCATGAAACTTTACAATTCTCTTACTAATGAAAAATGTGCCACCCCCAGTTCCAAGCAGTCACATTACACAATATCCATGGAAAAAGAGCCAAAGGGCCATAGATCCAGCCCTATTGTTCCTACAAGTGACTTCCTAAATCTGCTGACATGCTACTTTTCTGAAAACAATTGGAATTTTTATAGACTCTGTGGGTTCAGAATAGAAGAAACTATAAAACTTCAAATACTTTTGGGGGGGTGGTGGCTGAGAGCTATGACAAATATTTCATCTGAAATCCAGTCGTTTAGATCTGTGTACAAGTTAGCAAACATCCTCTTTAAAGCCTCAGGGGCGCAGTGGTTAAGTGCTTAGCTGCTAACCTAGAGGTCTGCAGTTGGAACCCACCAGCTACCCCGTGGGAGAAAGATGTGGCAGTCTGCTTCCATGAAATTTCCTTAGGGGCAGTTCTGCTCTGTCCTATAGGGTCACTATGAGTCGGAATTAACTAGATGGCAATGGGTTTAAGACTCAAAACAATCAGATAATGTGAACTGGACCAATTGGACTACTATCCTTCTAACAGATAAGGTCGCTTGCACTGTAGAAATATAAGTTGATTTAGAAAAAAATGAATGTGGGGTAATTTTGAGACATAAGACAGGATAATAGGTCAAGGCTGATCGCCATGCAAAGCAAAGGTGGGTGTGAGGGCAGGCGGGGTACAGGCAGTGAGAGCTGAGTGGTTTATGGGGAAAGAAGCAATTTAGCACGCAAGGGTAATACTGGATACCAGGAAATCTATATTTCAAACTTTTGTATAGACTTCACATCTATGAAGAACAGAAAAAGTAAATTATTATTCTCCACATTCCTCCCCAGTACCTCCTCTGCTCCAGAAAATCAACACTCAGGTTAGTTCTGAATAATATAATTCAGAACACTTTGGCTGAACTGGGACTCAATCTTGTCTGTCACGTTTTTAAACAAAACTGAATTGCACACATTGACCTGTAAATAAAGCTTTGCAACTCTTCAAAATTAATTTCAAGCCAAATTTCAGGGTATATGTCTATCAAAACTTAAATTCTAATTGCAGAAAAAAAATGGGCTTAGTTATTGTATTTGAACAAAAAATATACCGTATATACTTTAAGAAGTAATGTTTTTTAAAATACAATTAACACTATTTTTTTTTAAGTTATAAAATTTGGTCTTAAAAAAAAGCATACCCTAAAAGTGTGTCCAAGTATTCAGAGCTCGTTTGAAAATTTTTCTCTTATGTTTTACCAACATTTGTTTAAGCACTGAAAGTAATCTGATTTTTTTCTCTTCTTCTGACCCTGCTTTTACAAATAGATGTTAATGAGTTCATGAGTGGTGAAATGAACAGAAAGTAGACAAAATAAGTGAGCTGAGGTAGGCGTATGAGCACAAAATGGGCAGAAAATGGAAAAAAGAGATGAGTTCAATGGTTTCACAGTCCCAAATTCCTTACCTGGCAACTGACTGTTAGCTTGATGGCATCATCTTAAGAATGAAGTAGATCAAGACTTAAATTTATTACACTCTCAAAAAATAGCATTCAGTCAGTAAGGAAATAATTTTAAGATTAATAAGCGGTGAAATGTAATTCTAAATTATAGGAAGTAAAATATCTTTCTAACATGTTCTTTGACAATGAATTTAGTAATATCGGTTTCTGAGCATGACTAGTACTTACTTGAGCAATCATAACACAGACAGTATAGAAGACTAGTTACGTGGAGAATGTAACATCGCAATTCAACCACCAGGATCCCTATGCCAAATTTCCATTAAGCAATGCTTTGAGAGTCTAACGTGCTGATTGGTTCCGCAATCGCTTTCATTGAACTTTTTATGACTTAGAAATATAAAATAATTTAATTCATTTATACTACTTGAATTATCATGATGTATTCACGTATTTGACAGAAAACGTGAAAATGCATTTTAAAACCTCTTTAAATGCCTGATGTTCACTGTAAATGCTAATCAAACATTTTTCCACTTCTGCCACGAGACGGCAGTATTTAAAAGTGGTTTTAGTGATAATGTCAAACACAGCTTTGTGAGGGGCCACACAGAGGAAAGGAATTAAAAGTCAAAAGGTATAACCTGAGACTCCAACCTTGAGAAGGTGTTCCTGGCATAGTGCATGATGCTGTCAAAATCATATCTCTCTCCAAGTGAGTTCACTTCTCCTGGCTCCATCTTCAGAAAATTGTACTCTTGACCTAAGAATCAGGAATAAACAACAGCTTAGAAGCCTTTCAACAAGGAGAAAAGAGAACAGGAAGAGCCCTTCCCAGGCCTCTATCTGCCCTTTGCTAAATGGCTGATCTTCGCGCTGGATGCATTTTCATACTAACACCAAGCTAAGCTAAAGCAGGCATCTAATACCACGGATTACACTTTAATATCATATTGAAAGATCAATACTGAATTCCATTAGTAAGTTAATTTCTGCAAAAAGGTCGACTACCAAAAGCATACTTTGAGTTTGTTTTCTACGTATATTTTTTTACCGTCTCATAATATTTGCCTGTTTAACAATTGCTTTTTTTGCTGCTATATGCAATGATTTTCTTAAAAAAGTTACATTTTTACCTAATGCCTACATCTTACTGTTTGCTTTAGACTCTTTCCATAAAACACCGGAAAGAATATAAAAAAGACTCTTAGCATATGCAGGAGTCTCTGGGCGGCGAAAATGGTTAAGCACTGGACTACTAACAAAAAGATTGGTGGTTTAAACCCACCCAGAGATGCCTCGCAAGTGAGGTCTGGTGAACTGCTTCCAAAAGGTCACAACCTTGAACACCCTACAGACTACAGTTCTACTCTGCACGTATGGGGTTGCCATGAGCCAGAATTGACCGGATGACAACCACAACAACTTCAGCATATGCACAAAGAAACCTGCAGGCTTTAGCTATGAGACTTCATCACTAAAGATAAAACCGCAGCAAACCTTCTACTTTCATTAAAAAATTAAGCAAAGTTCTGCTTGACAAAAAGGAGGTTGTACTTTAAGGGATTTTGGATCAAAAAGAATATGGTTCCCCAGCATGAATAGCACTGATCAAAAATTCAGAAAACAATAAATGCGGGCGAGGTTGTGGGGAGATTGGAATTCTCATACACTGCTGGTGAGAATGTGAAATGGTAAAAACCAAACCCGTTGCCATCTAGTCGATTCCGACTCATAGTGACCCCAAAGGACAGGGTAGAGCTGCCTCATAGGTTTCCAAAGAGTCGCTGGTGGATTTGAACTGCTGACCTTTTGGTTAGTAGCCGAGCTCTTAACCACTGTGCCACCAGGGCTCCGTAAAATGGAACAACCACTAAGGAAAACAATATGCTGCTTCCTTAAAAACCTAGAAATAGAAATACCATATGATTCAGCAATCTCACTCCTAGGAATACATCCTGGAGAAATAAGAGCTGTCACACAAATAGATATAAACACACCCATGTTCACTGTAGCATTATTCACAATAGCAAAAAGATGGAAACAAACTAAGTGTCCATCAACAGATGAATAGATAAACACCTTATGGTACATATACACAACGGAACACCACGCAATGATAAAGAACAATGATGAATCCACAAAACATCTCATAACGTGGATAAATCTGGAAAGCATTATGCTGAGCGAAATAAGTCAATCACAAAAGGACAAATATTGCATGAGACCACTATTATAAAAACTCAAGACAACCTTTACACACAGGAAGAAACAATATTTGATGGTTACAAGGGAGGGGACGGATGAGGAGGGGAAATCACTCTCCAGGTAGCAAACAAATGTTAACTTTGGTGAAAGGAAAGACAATACACAATATAGGGGAAGTCAGCACAACATGACCAAGGCAAAGGAAGACATTTAGAGGAACACAGGAAAAAAAAAAGAAGAAGAAACCACAGTAAATACTACAGCATATACAAACCTACAACAACGGTAAAAACAAATAATAACTTACAAGCAGATACATGGGCAGATACATATGCTGAATAGGGGAAGGAGTATAGGAGTATACTCAAGTACTTGTATAGGTTAGGCTGTGGATATATTTACACATATATTTGTATGTACAGGATGTATATTCATATAAATAATAGAGCACAAAGGGGGCACAGTCATAGAAGCTTTATAGACATATCCAAACACCTCGAGGAACTGAGTTACTGGGGCTGAGGGCTAGGGACTATAGTCTCTGGGGGCATGTAGGTCAATTGGCATAACACAGTTCATAAATAAAATGCTCTACATCCCACTTTGGTGAGTAGCATCTGGGGTCTTAAAATTCAAGCAGCTGTCAATGATACATCTATTGGTCCCATCCTTTCTGAAGCAAAGGAGAATGAAGAAAACCAAAAAAACTAGAAAAATATTAGTCCAAAGGACTAATGGACTACATGATCACAGCCTGCAACAGCCTGAGCCCAGAACTAGATGGTGCCCAGCTCCCACTACCTACTGCTTTGACAGGGATCACAATAGAAGGCCCTGGACAGAGTGGGAGAAAAATGTAGAACAAAATTCAAATTCACAAAAAAGACCAGACTTACTGGTCTGACAGAGTGGAGGAACCCCTGAGACTATGGCCCCTGGAAACCCGTCTAACTCAGAACTGAAGCCACTCCTGAAGTTCACCTTTAAGCCAAAGATTAGACAGGCCTATAGAACAAACAATAACACACGTGAGGAACGTGCTTTTTAAATCAATCAAGTATAGGAGACAAAATGAGCAACACCTGTCCAAAAGCAAAGACAAGAAGACAGGAAGGGATAGGAAAACTGGACAAATGGAAATGGGGAACCTGGGGTGGAAAAGGGGAGGGTGCTGACACATTGCAGGGATTGCAACAATTTGTGTACAGATTTTTGAATGAGGAAAAAAAGAAAAATATGGTTCAGAATTTAATAATTATTATTAGTTTCAATTTTATTACCATGTTATTTTAAAATTCTGGACATTGTCCATTTTTAATTGGTTTCTCAACTGGTTATTTCCATATCTTAATATTAGTTGTTGAAATTTGAAAACACCACAGAGTTTAAATATGTAAATCTACATCAATGGTTCCAGAAGCAGAACACTTCTTCTAATACAGTTCAGGTTTCAATGTCTCAACCTTCCCAATTAAAGCAGCCAAAGAAGGTGCAAGTCATCTCATTTACGTAACTTAAAAAGCTTCGAAACATCAAATATAAAGGAGAAGTATTACAATTCAAAATTCAAGGCTGAGGCTCAAAATGGAACTATTATACTACTCATCTAACTAAGTTTTTATTCCAATTACCATATTTCTACTCAATGTAAAAATAGCACATGAATAAAGAGTTTTTGAAGGGCAATAAAGAAACTGAGTGATACCACAGAGTATAATGTCTTTCCTCTACGTGATAAGGAAACCTGGTACCCTCATTTGAGCATTAAGAATGTGGGAATCAGCCTGGAGTTATAGGATTCAATTCCCAGACTAAAGTCTTTAAGTCTATCATTGAATGAGTACATTCAATAAGTGGTTTTTAATAAACTGACCAGCACATATGGCAAAACATGTGTTTATAAATCTGTGGTATGACTTTCTGTGTTACAACCATTCTCAGGAAATGCTCTGCATTTTCTTCAACACTGGAAGAAGCAATTGTTAAAACTCTCATCTTCATAAACAACGGTATATATATTATAACATATACATTTTTAAGGTCCATCACTCGTCTGTCAGTTTGGTGCACCCTAGTGCCTTCTCTGTTGCTGTGATGCTGGAAGCTATGCCACCGGCATTTCAGATACTAGCAGGGTCAACCATGGTGTAAAGATTTCAGCAGAGCTTCCAGATGAAGACACACTAGGAAGAAGGGCCAGAGAATCTACTTCTGAAAAAAATGAGCCAGTGAAAATCTTATGGATAGCAGCAGAACATTGTCTGATATAGCGCCGGAAGATGAGCCACTCAGATCGGAAGCCACTCAATATACAACTGGAGGAGAGCTGCCTCCTCAAACTAGAGTCGATCTGAATCTGATGGGTGGGGTAAAGCTTTCAGAACGTTCATTTGCTCATGTGGCATGGCTCAAAATGAGAAGAAATGGCTGCAAACATTCATTAGTAATCATAACATGGAATGTGCCAAGTATGAGTCAAGGAAAACTGGAAGTTGTCAAAACGGAAATGTAACACTTGAAGATCCATATCTTAGGCATTAGTGAGCTGAAATGGACGAGTAGTGGCCATTGTGAATCAGACAATCATACGGTCTACTATGCCAGGAAAGACAGATTGAAGAGGAATGGTGTCATATTCGTTGTCAAAAAGAATATTTCAAAATCTATCCCGAAGTACGGTGTTGTCAGTGACAGGATAATATCCACGTGCCTAGTAGAAAGACCTGTTAATATGATTACTATTAAAATTTTCACGCTAACCACTAATGCCAAAGATGAAGAAATGGAAGATTTTAAACAACTTCTGCAGTCTGAAATTGATCAAACATGCAATCAAGACTCATCGACAATTAACAGTGATTGGAAGGAGAAAGTTGGAAACAAAGAAGGTCAGTAGTTGGAAAATACAGTCTTGGAGATAGAAATGATACTGATCTCATGACAGAATTTTGCAAGAACAATGACTTTTTCATTGGAAATACTTTTTTTCAACAACATAAACAGCGATTATGGATTTCACCAAATGGAATGCACAGGAATCAAATCAACTACATCTGTGAAGAGACTATGGAGAAGCTCAATATCATTAGTCAGAACAAGGCCAGGGCCTGACCGTGGAACAGACCATCAGTTGCTCATATGCAAGTTCAAATTGAAGCTGAAGAAAATTAAAACCAGTCTATGACAGCCAAAATACAACCTTGAATATATTCCGCTTGAATTTAGAGACCTTCTCAAGAATACGTTTGATGCATTGAACACTAATGACCAAAGACCAGACGAGCTGTGGGATGACATCAAGGACACCATACATGAAGAAAGCAAAAGGTCATTAAAAAGACAGGAAAGAAAGAAAACATGAAAATGGATGGCAGAAGAGACTCTGAAATTTGTTCCTGAATGTAGAGTAGCTAAAGCAAAAAGAAGAAATGATGAAGTAAAAGAGCTGAACAGAAGATTTCAAAGAGTAGCTTGAGAAGACAAAGTAAAGTAATATAAAGAAATGTGCAAAGACTTGGAGACAAAAACATTTCTACATCAAAAGTCTTCTCAAACTCAAGGACATGCTAAATAAAACAATTATTTGTCTTTCTTCATCTCAAAAACATGCCCTTTTATTTACATTTATTATATCAGTTTATAGTACCACCATTCATTCTGTTGCTTAAAAATAAAACCTTCAAGATTTCCCCTCACATAATGATGCTTCTCTTAAAATATTTTTGAAAGACTATTCCTCTTTTTCCTCTTGGCCTATGGTACGCCAGTTGAGGACTAAGTCATCTCTCATGAACTACTGATATAGGCTTCTAACAGGTTGTCCTGACTTCAAGCTTCCCACCCCCACTTTTCCACTCCCAGTTTATGATTCTTACAACTGACAGAATTATTTTTTTTTAACATAAACTTTCTCTGCTTACAATACTTCAATTATTCCCCAGGAGCTAAAGGATGAAATCTAAATTTCCTAGCTTTATATTTAACCCCCTCCATGATCTAACCTTCCCAGGTCATCATCAACTAGTCTTCCACGTGTAACTTACCATGCAGCTACAATGGGCAAAAAAAGATAATTCAACTTCCTGTAATTGCAGTTTTTATCATGATGTTCCTTCAGCTTAGAATTTCAATCACTCTTCTGTCTGTAAAGAACACCTGTATTTTACTTCTAAATTTAATTTCCTTTGTGACATCTCCCTTGACTCACCAAGGTACCTTTAGTCACACATCATTTGAATTCTACAGTATTCTCAACATAGACTATTGTCACTTTTCTCACTCGCTTCCAACAGTTTGAATATATCCCACACAAGAATTTGAGAGCAGTTGTATTTTTTCATGACAGGAAGTGCGTCACCCACTGTTGTTGTTAGGTGCCATCAAGTCAGTTCAACTCACAGTGACCCTATGTACAACAGAACAAAACACTGCCAAGTCCTGCACCATCCTCACAACCATTGCTGTTTGAGCCCTTGTTGCAGCCACTGTGTTGATCCATCTCGTTGAGGATCTTCCTCAGTTTCACTGACCCTCTACTTTACCAAGCATCATGTCTTTCTCCGGAGACTGGTCCCTCCTGATAATATGTCCACGGTATGTGAGACTAGGGTATCAATAAATAATTGGTACCAAATATGTGGAAATTCTGTGGAGTTCCATGTTTCTAACTTAAAAGTGGACATTAGGAAATAAGGACACATTTTTACTTTGCTCAAGCGTAAAATGCAAACTACCTTACAAGAACATTCTGCATGATAGAATTTGGGGTTCAGGGGCAATTAAAATGTACTGATCTTTACAAATGTGAACATCAAAAGAATAAATGAAAAGCTTTAAACTTAGGCTATTATCACACACCAACTGTCATAGAAATTATATTAATTATAAATTATACTTCAACTACCGAAAACATTTTTAAGAATTTGTTTTTAAGGTAGTCAAGTTTAAGGGAAAAATCTCCAACTATTTAGGCTATTCAGGTAATGACTTATTTCCCTGGAATTTTTTTCCAAAAATTATCCTAAGAATAATATAGATTCCTAAGATAAAACAGCATATCTGATGGCAAACCTTGGATCTTTTCAAATCTCTTCGACATAAGTTCCAGAAGTCATTACAGAAAAAGCTTAAATAAAAAAGAAACATTTATTATATTAATCTATGGTTCAATAGCCCACACTCATTCTTGGAAAGCCCAGAAGTTTAGAAACACACAGCTAAGTCTTAAGAAAGCAAACAAGCCTAAAAGACACATAAGATCTTTCAGTTTCCAAGAAAGAAAAATTAAATACATATGTAAAACCATCATGGGTATTCTTTAATCAAGAAAAATGTTGCTTCTACTATATTAAATAATCACTTTATATTTTTCAAGAAGTTAAATAATAAATATTAAAAGTGCAATTCAAAGATGTTGAATCAGCTTTTAAAGCCAGTACACTCTGAAGTTTCTCACCTGGCTGGATGTTTTCTCTTATGATGGTTACGTGGTTATCTCGATCTGGTCGTGTGTGTTCATGCCAAAAGCCTATCACATGGCCCAATTCATGAACCACAATTCCAAATTTATCACAGTTCTTGCCAATAGAGATGGCCTGAGGTCCATTTCCCCGCCGACCTACATACGAACAGCATCTGGAATAAAGTAGAAAGTGGGGATGATGATCGAAAGGGTGATGCTGGGTGAATTACAACCTGGAGAAACTTTTGTAAAGAACTGTGGTAAACTCTAAAGTCCAATGCATTCCGAGGCATTACAGCCTTTCATTGATGAATATGTCTAATTTCTAGTATCCTGATATAATTATGTACAAATAAAAAACCAAACCAAACTCACTGCTGTTGAGTCGATTCTGACTCATAGTGACCCTACAAGACAGAGTAGAACTGCCCCATAGGGTTTCCAAGGCTGTGCTCTTTATGGAAGCAGACTCCCATCTTTCTCCTGCAGAGTGGTGGGTGGGTTTGAACTGCCGACTTTTGGTTAGCAGCCGAGCACCTTAACCACTGTGCCACCAGGGCTCCATATTATGTACAATAAACCAAAAAAACAAACCCGTTGTCTTCAGGTCGATTCCAACTCATAACTCCGCTTAGGACAGAGTAGAACTCCCCCATAGGGTTTCCAAGGCGCGGCTGGTGGATTGGAACTGCTGACCTTTTGGTTAGCAGCTGAATGCATTATGTACAATAGAGGGCACTAAATAATTGGCCTTGAATAGTGGAGAATCATAGTGAACAAGACACTGTGAAACATCTTTTCTTGTTTATCAAATTAAAAAAGAAAATTGCCAAAAATTAATCTCTCAAATTTGTAAAAGAAATTTCACTGCTTCAACATCCAAATTATATTTGACAGCCTTTTTTATTGTTACTAAATATGAATATTCCACCTCCCCTTTTTCTCAAATTGAGTGATTCTGATGGCTTTAAACTCCTAAGCATGTTAACCCAGACAACAGGAATTAGATGAACTAATGGGGGCTCATTATTTATGAACCTATTATAACCATTAATTAAAGCTTAATTAGTCAACAATAGAAAGAAGAGAGAGGTGCTGACAGGAAAATCTGAGTGAATTGTATTTTGACAACCAGGTAGTTTTTTTAATAATAATATGTTTTTTAATACCTACATTGTTATTTATTAATATGCAAACATTAAATTATTAGGTGTAGAAAAACTCAAAATATGTGAATTTTGGAGAGAGGTAAACTGAAATATTTGCTACCTTAAAGCAATAGCAATGAAATTGAAATACCTGATGATTATATAGCAATTAAATTATCCACACTGAGTCATTCTTAATGGTTATATTCAGATAAGAAATTTTGCAGTCAAGCAATGTCGTCAATTTATTTAATCAAAAACACCCTTTCTAGCATACTCACTCCCATAGAAATTTCCTATAAATAAGATGGGGTTTCATAACGAAAAGGAAAAAGATATTTCACACTGTCTTATTCATAGAGCTATTCTTTTACAATGGTCCTGTAAAAGAAGAAAAATGTGGTGGCTTTGATCCCAGATTTATCTAGGGAACAGAAGAAATCTAGGTGCTCAGATGAAAAAAACAGCTGAATATATGCACATACAATATTAGGTATGCGATGACAGGGAAACTGCCTGCACATGGGTGTATACACACAGGTTGTACTCTAAATCCCAAGCAATCATTAGATTGCGAGGATAAAGACCCTATTATCCCATCCCACTGGGTACCACACACAGACACTTTACCAAATGTTGACAATTGAAAGCTGTTACCATTTATAGAAGATAAACAGTAAACAGTGGGAACAGATTACTTACAGAAAGCAAATAGTAAACAACAGGAGCAGATTTGAAGTGAACGGGTCCCCTGTGAGTACCCCACATAGCGTCATAGGAGAGGAACCCATTTACCTCTAAAAGGGGACCTGCTCACTCTTCCAAAATTTCTGTGTCAGTCGGCAGGCAAGCCATGGACCAGGTATCAGCCGGTGTCTCTTTCTCTCTCAGTCTGTGTGTCTCCAGCTCAGGGCAGGTGCATTGTGGCTGTGTTTGTTCTCTCTCTCCCTCTGCAGCTTTTCTTGGCTGGGTCTGGTCCCCTGTGCTGACTGGTCTAGCTGTCAACCAGCAGCTTTGGGACAACCCGGGGCCACTGCCAGGGTTAGGCTGGTATTACAATAGCTCTCGAGGCAAAATTGTTTGATGGGCAACCCCTGTAGGGTGTATGTCCAAGTTTCTGTGGACCACCTCTCAGGCCCCTCCGGACAGGCCTACTCTTGGCTCCCTCTGGACAGGCATCCTGTCAGCTCACTCAGAACAGGCCTCCTGGTGCCTTCGGTACAGACTTCCTCTCGCCCCCCTCCCCTGTACTGGACAGGCCTCCTCTTGGCCGCCTCAGACAGACCTCTCTCAGCCCCGTCTTGGCCCCGTCTGGGCAGAGATATATCCACTGTGATTGCTTCCCCTTTATGGGGCACTCAGCTACATTGGTGACCTCTGCTCTGTGAGCTGACTCTTTCCATCACTGCCATTTCTCTGTGGACTGATTCTGCCCACTGCTCCCACCTGATGGCTCTCTCTGCTCCTGGGCACCTTCTGGGTCTTTCTGACACTATTTCTCTTCTCTGGGATTCCTACTGTTGTCCTTGGAGTTCAGTGTCATCAGCTTAGTGAGTGTTGCTAGCTCAGGGTTATAACCGTTTTACTCAGATCCAGGAGGTTCTCAGAGCAGGGAACTGGGTCCAAAGGACGGTGCTTCTCTCCAAGCTCTTGCTGATCATGAGGTCCTCAAAAAACCTCTGTGAGACTGGCTGCTTATATAGGAAAACTGCTTGTACATTTCAAGGCATGGTTTTCTTAGCAGGATTGTAAACCAACCAATCCCTTAGGTAGATCATAAACCAACCGATCCTATTGGGTGGATTGCAAGCTACATTTGTGGATAGCAAACTGACCAATCCTCGGAAGACATTAATGCTGATAACAAACTAACCAATCCTTTCAAGCTGTTTGTGTGGATGGCAAGTCAACCAATCCTTGCAAGCTGCTTAGGTGGATAGCCAACAGACCAATCGCTTGGCAGACTGCAGCCCAGTCAATCATTTTGATAGAACTGCAAACCTAGGCCCAGAAAGTTCACATAAAAGAAACCCACTGCACCACAACAGAGTAATATGCAATTTAAAAAAAAAAAAAAAAGCATGGTTTAAACATGTCTAGATACTATCTTAGTTTCTAATGTCACCCAGGTTGGATGCCATTTTCTTGATACGGCTTTTGAATTTTTGTTTATAATTTATGTGTCATTTTTAAAGCTTAACCATTATAAGGGCTATATACCGTTTTAGGAAAACAAGATCTCTCCCTAAACAAGAAAAATGTAATCAGGTAATCTAAAGTCTGATATTCCTTACTTTTGCCTTGGGACGGTAAACAAAAACATCTTTGAAACTTGCCTATCACTTAATCCATCAGGGTATCTGTAAAGTTGTAATTCATTTTAACTTTTCAACTTCTGTACTTTAAATACTGTCAATTATTTAGGTTAAGGACAGGTGCTTTTCCATTTAAATGACTCAATTCAATTTTTTATTTAATGAGTTTTCTATAACAAACTCTTCAGGAGAGGTCATTAACATTGAAGCTTCACCACTAGAGTGTAAGATAAATGAGGGCAGGAGTCTTTGTCTTTTTGTTCACTGATGCATCACAAGTACCTAGAGCAGTGCCTGGCACACGGCGGCATTCAGGAACTACTTTTGAAAGAATAAAATAGCCGTCTATACTGACTGTCCCTAATACTCTCTCATTCAGCCTTAAACCTACTTCTGACATTCAATCCCACCCCTTCACTATAACTGTTGAGAACTGATCAGTGGCTATAACAATAAACAATATTCTGCCCCCATTAATTTTTCCTCTGGCTTCCAGGATACCCCGCTGCTCTGCATTGCCACCTACCTTACCAGTTTTTGCTCTTCTGACTCCTCTGTGTATTTTTCCTCTTCAATTGAAACTTTGTATTATTATTATTCCACCCACCAAATAGCCTGACACGGAACAGGCATGCAATAAATATTTATTTAATCAGGTGGGAAATATAATGTTCTAGATGACACAGTTGTTGTTGTTGATAGGTACCATTGAGTAGATTTCAATTCATAGTGACCCCATGTGACAGAGTAGAACTGCCCCATAGGGTTTTCTAGGCAGTATTCTTTACAGTAGAAATTTTCCAGGTCTTTCCTTCACAGTGTTGCTGGGTAGGTTCAAACCACTAACCTTTCAGTTAGCAGCTAGGTGCTAAACTGTGTGCCTCCAGGGCTACTTAGATGATGCAGACTGTTGCATATTTAAATTATAAATTAAAACCATGGGGGAGATTATTCTAGCACGTATTTTTTTATTTGCAAACTGGCTGGGTAAGCTAAATCAAAATGATAAAATGATATTAAGTGGTAAGATGTATTTACCTACCAGGTTAAAGTTAGAAATAGAACTGACGAATGTCATCATCAACATCCTTGTCACCACCTTGCAGGCTCTCCAAAGTCAATGGTGATTTACATTTAAACGCTAAACATCACATGCCATAGCTCTTATGAGATAAAAGGCCCAATATACAAGTCCCATAGGAGTGTTAAGTGTGTAACATAGCATGTATCTTATTCTACTTGGCCCTCAGTATTTTGTATAACATGAGATGTCAAACTCTTAAGTAATTTAAATGAATTTTTTTCTGAGATGAAAGAGTAACATTTTCATAGCAAAAAATAAAAATAAAAAACCCCACAACAATCAAATAAAAATTTCATGAAATTGTGGTTAATCATGGTAATTTCAAATGAAATTTAAAAGCCACAAAATGATTAAAACAGGCTAATCAATTCCTATAGCAGGATCAATTCCTATAAAAAGTATCATCTATCATCTTTGATAAACAATGCAGAGCAAACTTCAAAATGTAAAACTGAGTACCAAAACAAATCACCAAAATGCAACATCACTATTATAATAGTCACAAATACATGTATATACAAACAGTCAAGAGTCCAGCTTTAGGAGTGCAACTATAGGATTTATCTTTGGGCAAGTCACAACTCCAGTTTCCACATCTCTAAAATAATTAAAGTACACGTTCTCCAATACCGCTTCAAATTCTTACGTTCTTTTATTTTAGGATTACATGCAATGTGCTTAAAAACCAAAAAAAACCCCAAACCCGTTGCCATCAAGTCTTCCAACTCATGGCGACCCTATAGGACAGGGCAGAACTGCCTTGCAGGGCTTCCAAGGAGCACCTGGTAGATTTGAACTGCTGACCTTTTGGTTAGCAGCCAAACCCTTAACCATTGTGCCACCAGGGTTTCCACGATGTGCTTAGATGATGTGTAAATTGTTAATAACTTCTTGATCATGTACATGTAAGGCAGTGTATGGATGTCATGAGCGACACAGACATAAGGTCCCTCCCTCACTACTGACAAAGATAGACATTGGAGCAAGCTGTGGTAATATAACTGCTCTAGCAGTGGGGAGAGCAAAACCCCGCTGTGAGAAGCGCAGGAATGGCTGAGCATGAAAGGTGTGGAAGAGTCCAACTGACGGCAAAGGAGAGTAGAGTCATTCCAAGCAGCTAAAATATCAGGAACAAAAACACGAAGACGTGATAGTGAATGGGGGAAACAGTCGGGCAGGGTAAAACACATACAATGAAAACTTTGGAAATAACCAAATTAATAACGGAAAATGAATAGACATATGGATTTGCGACAAATGGAAATTGAACAGTAAATTCACAAGTGATCAGCACTTTTGACGTGTTTTACAAAATCAAAAGGTAGGAAGGAGGAACAGTGCCTTAATCTGAATACATTACATATTTAGAAATATGCAATCTGAGTGATATCCATTCCCATCAGATAACCAAAAAGAAGGAAGGAAGGTCTAGAATTGGACCTTTAATTATTACATGGATGTAAAGAATGAAGAGGTGAACCAACTGAGATAAGGAGGATCAGAACAGAATATTATGAAAAATTGTGTTCCAACCATTTAAAAACCTAGAAGAAATGGACAAAGTTCTAGAAACATACTGTCATGGGTTGAATTATGTCCCCCAAAAAATGTGTGTAACAATTTGGCTGGGCCATGATTCCCAGAATTGTGTGGTTGGCCTCCATTTTGTGATTGTAATTTTATGTTAAAGAGGATTAGAGTGGAATTTAACACCACCCTTACTCAGGTCACATCCCTGATCCAGTGTAAAGGGAGTTTCCCTGGGGTGTGGCCTGCACCACCTTTTATCTCTCAAAAGATAAAAGGAAAGGGAAGCAAGTAGAGAATGGGGGACCTCATACCATCAAGAAAGCAGTGCGGGAGCAGAGCGCATCCTTTGGACCGGTGCCCCTGCCCAGAGAAGCTCCTAGTCCAGGGGAAAACCGAAGAGAAGAAGGCTGACAGAGAGAAAAAGCCTTCCCCTGGAGCTGACGCCCTGAATTTGGACTTTTAGCCTAATTTAACTGTGAGGAAACAAATTTCTCTTTGTTAAAGCCATCCACTTGTGGTATTTCTGCTATAGCAGCACTAGATGACTAAGACAGAATTTGGTACCGAGAGAGCGGGGTGCTGCTCTAACAGATACATAAAATGTGGAAGTAGTTTTGAAACTGAATGGACAGATGAGTGGCAGCAGCAGAGGGCCAGCAATAGCAGAGAACCTGCATCCGTAGAGAAGTGGCAACAGCAGGGAACCACCAGCAGCAGAACCAGGATACCAGTGCGAGACAGCGCTGGAGCCAACCCACAGAGCGAGAGAGCTGAGTGTCTGCGTGAACGAGGCTTTCTGGTGGAGTGGGGTGCCTCCGGGCACTTACTGGTGGAGCTACAGAGCTTTGGAACACTTGCCCCAGCAGGGCAGATGCGGGCGTGAGGCCCGAGGGCTGAGAGGCCACAGGAAACAGAAGCAGAAGCTGAAGAGACAAGGGACACAAGAAGCTGAGCTGCCTCAGTCTCAAAAGGTATGGCCATGACCTCTGGGGTTTCCAAGGGTGGAGCCATGGCCTCTGGTGTTTCTAAGGGTGGAGTCCCACTCAGATGGACTGGGAGAATGGTGCACCTAAAGCCGAGGGAGCAGAGTTGCTGTCCCAGTGGGCCTGGAAGGCGGAGCTGAAGCCCAGGGCTGAGGGGCCTCTACTCAGAATCTGGAGACTGTGGCCAATACCTGGAGTCTGGAGGGCAGGGCCATTGTGTAAATTGTCTCAGATAACAGAGGTTTATTTTCAAAGCCTTGAGGGCTAATGTAATGCGTTCTGCTGACCTGCTTGGTGCCTGTTATCCCTTCTTTTCCTCTAGTTTCTCCCATTTGTAATGGAAATGTCTAGCTTGTGCCTGTTCTGCAGTTGTACCTTTGGAAGCAGATAGCTTGTATTCTAGATTTCACAGATGAAGAGGAATTTCTGGATTTTAGACTTGGAGTTAAGACTTTGGCTGTGATATGATCGGGTGAATATGTTTTGCATGTTGCAAGGATGTGATTTTTGGGGGGCCAAAGCGTGGAATGTCATGGATTGAATTATGTCCCCCCAAAAATGTGTGTAACAATTTGACTAAGCCATGATTCCCAGAATTGTGTCGTTGTCCTCCATTTTGTGATTGTAATTTCATGTTAAAGAGGATTAGAGTGGAATTTAACACCACCCCTACTCAGGTGACATCCCTGATCCAACGAAAAGGGAGTTTCCCTGGGGTGTGGCCTGCACCACCTTTTATCTCTCAAGAGATAAAAGGAAAGGGAGGCAAGTAGAGAATGGGGGACCTCATACCATCAACAAAGCAGTGCTGGGAGCAGAGCGCATCCTTTGGACCGGTGTCCCTGCCCGGAGAAGCTCCTAGTCCAGGGGAACACCGAAGAGAAGAAGGCCGACGGAGAGAAAAAGCCTTCCCCTGGAGCTGACGCCCTGAATTTGGACTCTTAGCCTACTCTGACTTTGAGAAAATAGACTTCTCTTTGTTAAAGCCATCCACTTGTGGTATTTCTGTTGTAGCAGCACTGGATAACTAAGACACATACCACCCACTTAAGCTAACACAAATAGAGGTAGAAAATCTAAATAGATTCATAACAAAAGAAGAAATTGAAGATGTCATAAAAAAAACTCCCAACAGAAAAAAGCCCTGGCCCATACGGCATCACCGGAGAATTTCATCAAACATTCAGAAAAGAGTTGACACCAATTCTACTCAAACTATTCCGGAACACAGAAAAGGAAGGAATACTCCCTAATTCATTCCACGAAGCCAGAATAACTCTGATACCAAAGCCAGGCAAAGACACCACAAAAAAATTACAGACCAATATCCCTCATGAATATAGACATAAAAATTATAAACAAAATTATAACCAACAGAATTCAACAGCATATCAATAAATAATACATCATTATTAGGTGAAATTCATACCAGAGATGCTAGGGTGGTTTAACATTAGAAAATCAACATAATTCACCACATAAATGAAACAAAAGAAAGGAATCACGTGATCATCTCAATCGATGCAGAAAAGGCATTTGATAAAATCCAACAGCCTTTCCTGATAAAAACTCTCAGAAAAATAGGAATAGAAGGGAAATTTCTCAACACAGTTAAGGGCATATATGCAAAAACAACAGCTAACATTTTTTTCCAATGAAGATTGAAAGCATTCCCCTTGAGAACAGCAACAAGACAAGGATGCTCTTTATCACCAATCTTATTCAATACTGTACTAGAAGTCTTAACCAGAGCAGTAAGGCAAGAAAGGGAAATAAAGGGTACTAAATTGGAAAGGAAGAAGTAAAACTATCCTTATTCACAGATGACATGATCCTATACATAGAAAATCCCAGAAACTCCACAAGAAAGTTACTAGAACTAATAGAAGGACTCAGCAAAAGGGCAAGGTTCAAAATCAACACACAAACATCAGCTGGTCTCCTCTACACTAATAAGGAGAAGTACTAAAAGAAAATCATGAAAACAATACCATTTACAATAGCCCCTAAATGGATAAAATACCGGGGAATAAACCTAACCAGGGATGTATAAGACTTATACAAGGAAAACTATAAAACAATATTGTGAAAATGTCAAAAATACCCAAAACAATCTATAGATAGGATGCAATCTCGATCCAAATCCCAGCAACATTCTTTAATGAAAGGAAATGGGGAGATTGGAACTCTTGTACACTGCTGATGGAATTGTAAAATGGTATAACCACTATGGAAAACAGTGTGGCACTTCCTCCAAAAGCTAGAAATAGAAATACCTTATGATCCAGCAATCACACTCTTAGGTATATATCCGAGAGATACAAAAGCAGTGACATGAATAGACATTTGCACACCTATGTTCATTGCAGCATTATTCACAATAGCAAAAAGATGGAAACAATCTAAGTGCCCATCAATGGAAGAATGGATAAACAAATTGTGGTACATACTATAAAGGAATACTAAGCAACTATGAAGAATAATGAGGAGTCTGCGAAACAACTTATAACATGGATGAATCTGGAGGACATTACGCTCAGTGAAATAAGTCAATCATGAAAGGACAAATGTTGCATGGTCCCACTATTATAAAAAGTAAGAATGGATATACACACAGAAGGCAACGTTCTTTGGTGGTTATCATGGATGGGAGCGAGAGGAAGGGGAAATCATTCTAGAATGTAGACACTTGTTATTTTTGGCGATGGGAAAATCAATTCCAAATATGGGTGAAGTCTGCACAATTTGACCAAGGTAAAGGAAGACCCTGAGAAGCACAAAAGAAAAGGGGACAATTTCAGTAAATGCTATAACATGGACAATTCTGCAACAACAGTAATAACAGCCAAAAATATGTGTGTTGTTACGTGCATAGCTATGTATGCATATATGTGTATAGGAAGGCAGATGCAAGTACATGCTTGTGCATGTATAGGTGTATCTGTAGGCATATGTGTATACATGTTTGGGTGTGCTGCACATAAATTCATATATATAACAAACCACATAGGGGGCATAGTTACAGAGACTTCCTAGACATATCCAAACAACTTCTGGGATTGGTTTCCTGGGTGGGAAGGCTTGGGACTATAGTCTCGTGGGACAGCTCAGTCAGTTGGCATAACATAGCTCCTAAAGACAATGTTCTACATCCTAGTTTGGTGAGTAGCGTCTGGTGTCTTAAAAGCTTGCAAACAGCCATCTAAGATACAACCATTGTCTCTACTCATCTAGAACAAAAGAGAATGAAGGAAACCAAAGACTCAGAGAAGAAACTAGTCCACAGGACGAAGAGCCCACATGAACCATGGCGTTTTCTAACCTGAGATTAGAAGAACTAGATGGTGCCTGGCTACCACTACTGACCTTTCTGACAAAGAACACAATAGAAGGTCCCAGGTAGAATGGGAGAAAAATGTAGAAGAAAATTCCTAAAAAAGGCCAGACTTACTGGACCAATAGAGACTAGAGGGACCCCCGAGATTATCACCCTAATAAACTCTTCGAATTCGGAACTGAGCTACTCCTGGAGTCACCTTTCAGCCAAATAATAGACTGGCTTATAAAACAAACAGTATCATCCATGAAGAATGTCCTCGCTTAAACAATAAACTGTGTAAGACCAAACGGTCAACATTTACCCAAAAGCAAAGATGAGAAGGTAAGAAGGGGAAGAAAAGCTAGATCAATGGACACAGAACAAACAGAATGGAAATAAAGAGATTGCTGACACATTATGAAAATTATAACCAGTGTCATGGAACGATTTGTATAAAAGTTGTTAAATGGGAACCCAGTTTGCAAGTAAACTTCCACCTAAAACACAATAAAATAAAGTGAGTCTCTTAAAGATAGCAAAAAAAAAAAAAAAAATGAGGTAGTATTTCAAATGTGACCAAAACTAATCAAGCCAAAAGTAGAGTAATTTAGGAGGAAACATTGCTTGAATAAGTCATAACTAAAAAACTATGGAACTATTGAAAAATATATAGAAAGGTAATAATGTATAATTATGTTTAACGTCACTCATATAGGATCAAAAGTAAAATCCATTATTTTTTTTAAGTTAAATCCTCCAAAAACTTATGGTAGAACAAAGCAAGATGATACAGTCTCCCCCACCAATATAAATAAGTATATAAATATATATATAGGGATATATATATGATACTTTTCCAAAAAAATATATGGCATTAGGGCAAGAATTATTTCCTCCATTAGAATTAAGCATTTATTTTGATTGTCCTATATTAACATACCTCAGGATATTCAAATAGCTCTAGCAGAGTAGCGAAAAATTCTTCTTTATGTAAGAATTTCAGGTAATATAGAAAGAATGAAAGAAAAGAAGAGCTTTAGAGAATCACCATTTTGCAATGATCATTCATGATTCCTCAGCCCATCATAAAAACATTGACAGGACTCTTCCAACGGAAGGACTGGATGCCACCTTTTGAATCTGCTGGTCAATTGCGGCATCACTACAAGTGGGAAGTCCAGACACACGTGCCTCTTGACTTGAAGTAATATCAAGTAGACAGCACAGCCTATCAAGTATTTCTTAGCAAGAAAAAAAAATCAAGTTGAATTTAAACAAGTCTTTAGATATAAATTCTAATTTTCTGAAAATACTGGGGAGAGAGGAAAAATAAAATGATACAATGAGGAAGCAAACAGATAGAATATGGGAAAGTCTTTAAGAGAACTGTTTCTTCAACAAATTTAAGAGCATGAGAAAATCTAAGGGCATTGGGAAAGGGGGTGAGTAAAAGACTTGTAGAATACAGAGACTTCGGAGACACAAATAACATGAGTGGAGCTTATCTGGATCCTGATTCAAGCAAACCAATTGTCAAGAGATAGCTTTTAAATAATTGAGGAAGGTCTATGTAGAGCAGGCAGCCCTTGGGTAACACAAATGGTTAAATGCTCAAGTACCAACCAAAAGGTTGGCAGTTTGAATACACCCAGAGGTGCCTGGGAAAAAAGGCCTGGCCATTGAAAACCCTACTCTGAAACGCATGGGCTCTCCGATGAGTCAGAATGGAATTGACAGCAACTGGTTTGGGTTTTTAGATACAGTGGACGTTAGATGATATTAAGCAACTATTTTTAATTTTGTTACTTTTGATAATGATACTGTATTCATGTAAGAATGGTTGTACTTGGTAGAAATAGATACTAAAATATTTACAAGTCAGATTATATGATGGCAGGGATTTGCTTTAAAACGCTACAGAAACGACAGTAACAAGAACACCAAAACATCTACAAACGGAAGGGAAGAAGAAAGAAAAAAAAGCAAGTGTCACAAAAAGTTGATAATTCTTGATTCTGATGGATTGGTATATGGGGTTTTGTGTCAGATACAAAACTTTCCCAATAAAAAATGCTTTTAAAATATCAAGAATTACTTGGAGAACTGCTATTATTCAATCATGTCTGAATCATGGGATTTGTGGAGAGATGTGGCAGCAGCAGAAGCTGAAAACGGAAGGAGTGGTCAGTTCATGGCATTCCTTAAACACTATATCAAGGAATCTGGATTTTATTCTCAGGCCAGAATTTCCCAAAATATGTCCTGGGATACTGATGTATGTTCTTCACTTTAAAGCAAGCAGAGGAAGGTGGGGGCTACGGGTGCCATTTTTAAATCAGTTTAGAACACTCTGTATATTCCTTCCCATTAGTTGGCTATTAATAATGTTCATTAGCGCAGTGCTGTAGAAATACCTGTTGAAATTTAACATAGTGTTTTCACAACTTACAGAATCTTTTTTTTCCCTCCCGCGGTAGAGGGGAGAATAAGTCGTTATCCTGTAAGGAGCAAATCTAGAAACCAAAATTACAGGAAGAAACACTATACAATCTTAATACGGGTGGTAAATTGGTCTGACCTGTATTTTAAGAAAATAATTCTAGGGGCAGTGACTTGTGGAGCAATTGAAATAGACCAGGTGTGAGATAATAAAGAAACGAACGAATATAGGTGCTGACATGGGATAGGAGCCCTGGTGGAGCAGTGGTTAAGAGCTTGGCTGCTAACCAAAAGATCAGCAGTTAGAATCCATCATCCGCTCCTTGGAAACCCTACTGGGCAGTTCTGCTCTGACCTATAGGGTCACTATGAGTCGGAATCGACTCGACAGCAACGGGTCTTTTTTTTTTTTTTTTTTAGCAGACATGGGATAGAGATGGAATCAGACAGGCATATGAATATCAATAGAAACTTAGGCGGAAGTGCAACAGAATTAACACACAACATTGCTGAAGTTTCTAACGTGGGTGAATGGGACGTCAGCAACGCCATTGTTACAGTTACAACAAAAGAGAAAGTAGCTCAGTGAGTGGAAGAAGAAACTTGGGGTTGATGCACAGATGTCTGTGATAAAAGAATATATTTACATAAGAATATATATAATATTTTCTTATGTAAAGTTCAGACCTCTCGAGGACAGTATAGTAAGTAAATATTAGGAAATCAATGGATTTTTAAATATTTAGGTCTTTCCTTCTAAGCTAACTTAAGTCATGCCCTGGTTCTACTTACCCACAAGGCCTGTATGTGAACACAATGTAACTCTCTTCGTCACTTCTTTCAATGAAAGTCACACAAGTGTGCTTTTCCCAGTGCCTCATGGCCTGCTTGAACATGGCTCGCTGGCTGCCTGGAAAAATTGCGTGACGTTAATAAAACAGCGTCTGCCCCACTGAGGGGTCCTTCCAGTCTGGCTGGGCCGTGGAGAATGCCACCGCTATTATCAAGCAAAGAATGCCTGCCCATAAGTGAGTCATTGTTAAGAAAGGACACCCACCTGACATTCAGAAAGTTATCCCTCACTGTCTCTAAAAGCATTTTGTGTGTCCAAGGTTCTATACACGGGACCTACATCCTTCCTGTCGGCTGAAGAGGGATCAGCTCCCTGATTTAACAGCACATTTGAAACACGGTTTAAAACCAGAACAGTACTTGAGATTCTCAAAACACAAAACTAAATATATTTCTCAATCTCAAGGATATTCTGAACTAATAACCTAAGGTACTGTGGTATTTTCCAAGTTTGATTTAATAATATGTTTTGTATATTAATATTCTATAAAAATATACAATACTCTGTACAATAGTTATTATTTCTTTATGAAAATAGACTTTCTGGGAATAGCTTACCAGTGAAGTTGCCCCCGATAACATAAGGAATAACGCCTCCAGGCCATATTCTTTCAGTTCTTGATGTGGCAGCTCTGGGAACTCGATTTTTCTCATTTTGCCCTGAGAATTTTAGAGGTACTTTTCCCTTAACTGTGTTGTTTTGCTCCAAGCCTGCAGTGACATTTAAAATATTCTGTGAAACAGAAGTCCTAGGTCAGGGAATTGTTGACCTCTTAAAGGACAACAGTTGAAATGTCTTATTTACATATTTGCCCAGATATGCCTGCAGTCCAAATACATTAAAGAAAAGCTTCACTCATATTAAATACTTGAAAGAAGAATTAAAATATTTAAGTATTTCATGTCAAAAGATTTATTCCTAATGCTCTATGACCAAATTTTGATGAATTTCCGCACAATACCCTGCAGCAGAGAGAAGTCAGGCATAGCTGTAGCTATGGAAAATTATTTGATGGATTCTAATTTACTGCAGTTTATCCAGATCACTACCAGTTCACTGCCAGACGATAAACTAAATTTTGTTTAATTAAAAAAAAAAAAAACCTTGATGTCACGTCAACTCTGACTCATGGCAACTCCAAGTATTTAATAAACTCACATGATATTCAAAATTTTCTTATTCCGGCTGCATTCCTAATCCTTTAAATCAGGACTGATATTCTGTAGTACAGCCTGAATGTGTGTGTTACACTGTACAGATATTGAAAGACATAAAGCAAGACAGATACGGTCTTTGTCATCTGAGATAAAGGGTCGTCTCCATTCTAATCTCTCCGAGATTCACATCATGGTAGACAGTTTGATTTCCAGATGGGATCCGGCTTGATGATGCCATCATAAAATGCAGTCTGTTTCTGAAAAACTTTCAAGTCTAATTGTCTACTCTTCTTGGTTGTTTTGTAGACTACTTTTGTTCCTGTTTTCCCTAAATTTGCAGGATTATTCTTTCTTATTCATGTATTGCAGCTGATACAGATACCCCAGTACTAGTGTATACTTGGCCCTTGAGTGGCGTGAAGGGTTAAGCACTCGACTGCTAGCAGTTTGAACCTTCCCAGAAGCGCCTTGGAAGACAAGCCAAGCAATCTGCCTCTGAAAGGTCACAGCCTTGAAAATCCTATGAAGCAGGTCTACTCTGCACACATTGGATCACCATGATCGGAAATGACTTGACAACAGCTAACAACAACAGTGTATGCTTCACATATACAGCAAATATTGAATGTATGTCCCCCACACCTATGCCCCTAACATGCTCATCTTTTTGGTATCCTGGAGCAAAGCATATTTGCTTGGGAAATTCCTTCCTTACAGGAAGTATAACATACCTTCAACTCATTAATTACCAATCCATCAATTCAAGAGATATTAGAATCTGAGCTTTAACAGAAGACTTTGAAACAAACAACCCTAAAATCTACAATTAGTGGTTAATGAACTCGATACTACAAAAAAATAATTATAAGCCCAGAAAGCAGTTGCTCAAAACAATATGTTATTCCTTTATGCATTTTCGATCGGTGAAAATATGTTTTCAACTATTTTTTATAATACAGTAAATCAGCTTGTCAATTTATTTTAAGCAGGTTTTATTTCCAAACTAATAGCCATGACATTTTCTCATTTGATTAAAATTGATGTAGCTCCACACTTGATGAAAATAGTTCGGTGAGATAAAAAATTAACTGGAGATAAATCTCAAAAATAAATAGATACTTAACATATTTTTAAGTAGGAGAGGCTTAAAATAAGTTAGAGGAACATTTTGATTTTCCCATATTAAGTTCTAAAAAGACTTACATGAAATATGAGCTAACGAAAGACAAACAGCACATATCCTTTACATACTTCACATCATAACTGCACACTGATTTTAATGAACTGAACTGCTATGAGTATAATATTTACTGTAAATCAAGTCAAGCTTCTGCAACTTTAAACATTGATATACCAGAGCCAATTCTTCGTATCCTGTCTATAAGTTGGTAGAGGGCCCCTCGTTTCTTTGACATACCATGGTCTCCAAGTCCACCTTAAAGAATAAAAGAAAAGAATTAAGTTACATTCCCTATACTTCAAATTTCTCATAAATGCATTACAGTAATAGATTACACTGAATTCTCTTTGAGAATTACTATACTTTTTTACATGATGCTAGAGTGTTCGAGTTATAAATATCCATGAATCTTTGAACAGCAGAAAAAATTCCACGGTTACAAATTTTGGTAACTAAAAACACAAATAAATAAGGGAGTGGGGGTGGGGGGTGGGGGAGAGACCCAGACAACAATCTAAGCATAACTTTATTTGAACATCATAACAATTGAATCATCTATTGAAAACAAGAAACATTTTTTCTTCACTGCGACTCTGACATCATACAGTGTCACAGTGGATGACAGCAGTTGTTCTGCCCTGTTGATTGCATTCCAACTATACTCCCAATACAAGCTGAATAGTTTCAGAATTCAAATCAACAAATTAAAATAAAAACATTAGAAGAGTAAATATATAGTGAAAGTCATGATCAATTTGAAATCTTACTAAAAGTATATCAACTTTTACAATACATCCAATTAAATTTTGAAAAGTTCTTTCAATAATTCATAAAAACCAATAACACTTAACAAGAAAGAAGAAAGTCATGGAGCCCTGGTGGTGCAGGGGTGAAGAGCTTGGCTGTTAACCAAAAGGTCGGTGGTTCAAATCCACCAGCCGCACCTTGGAAACCCTATGGGGCAGTTCTACTCTGTCCTATAGGGTTGCTACAAGTTGGAACTGACTCAATGGCACATAACAATAACAACAAGAAAGTCACAATGTAAAAATCCAAAAGAAAATAGTAATTGACTATACAATACTTTTCCTATGTTATGTAATTTGCAAAGCTTATAAAAATAGATGTTAAAGAATTGTATAGCTCAAAAAAGAGAAGAAGGTAAGGATAAGGAACTATGTCTTCTGACAACAAAGACCAAAAAAGGTAGGTTTATGTCACAGGACAGAAAGCAGATCATTTGGCTAAAACTCAAGTCCTCTGATTCTGATACCAGTGTTTTTAAATAAAATGCTGCCTCTATTTTGTCCCTTGTTTTCTTTACTCCCAACATTTTTCATCAACAAATAATAAAGAGATATCATTGAGCAAACAACCACTATAACATCTAACGGCATTAGAACACTGCAGATGAATTTATACCAAAAATAGTGTCTGGGGTTTATGAGTATCTTTGGACTAATAATGAACTGGGGCCAGGAATCTATGGAGACAGTGAACTGTTCTCAGACTTGGAACTATTTCCTTCTAGTACTTTTTTCCCCTTTGTAATTACTACTGAAACCTAATTATCTTGATTGGAGCTAATAAGAAGCAAAAACAGTAAGAAAAGCTACTGCCATATAAGCCCCTAAAAGCAAAAATCCTATAAGTCCTTATAAGGCACATCCGTTAGAGTGCTTATGCACTGATGAATCATCTCCTTAATTATTTGCATTACATGGTCACATTTTTGCTGTGTCCCTTGAAAAAATTTTTGAAATTTTTTCATTGAACATTTTAGAAAGATGAGGTAATACTTAAATGCCTTCATTCCCAAGCAGTTACAATAGCAATTAGATTTTACATTACATAGACCTAAAATGCATATAAACAGATGTATAAGAAGGCATTTTTCTCATTCTTTATGAGAAAAAAGAAATGCATTTAAAATTAAGGTAATTATAAAGATAAGAACAATTGCAGAACTGAAAAAAAGGATTTTAGAACGATCAAAGGCAATAACACTTTTAATAATAAAATTTTTAGTAATTTTAAATAGTTTTCATAGCAACTGAAATAAAAAAAATTGTGCAGGTAATTCATTGTAATAGAACAAAAGGAAACTTCAAGAAATAAGTGGTTATTTTGCACATGTTTTAAAAAATACATAAATTAAGTAAATACTTATGGGAAAAGCTATACAGTTTGAAATATGGAAATGAGAAATATAGTCAAGTCAGCACAAACAAGTTAACGAAAAGAAAAAAAAAGGAAAGAGTAAGAAAAATATAAGATACCTGTATATTTTTTTAAATTCATCTGAGTAATGCAAGTTATTATTGGACTTTCAAATGTGTGTACATTTCACATATATATTTAGAATAAATAGTTGTATGATTGACTGACTAATCTATATTATTCTGTATCGCTAAGATAACAGTACTTTTCTTCCATTATTACTATTTCAGTGCTTACATATAAATAAAATGACAAAATAAACTAAATGTATTAAAACTTTTGAAATCATAGCAAATGAATGCCTCTAAACTAACTGGGTACAGTGGGTAAAGAAATGACCTAAATAGAGCTAGAAGCTACAAAAATTTTTTAATCAAAACTGAAAATGCAGTTTATGATCAATCTAGGATTTTGCTGAGCTGTATCACTGCACTACCATCCAGAACATATTGCTTCCATGGCAGTGTTAAACGCGAGCCAGTAATGGGAGAGTCAGCTAATAAATACATTCTACAGAAATGCACCATCTGTGATCACACTGTGAAGCAAGTAATTCCCCGTTTTGGCGTATGTTTCAGGAAAGACACTATACCTAAGAAAGGACAAAGCATAATATTCTTTAAACAGTATGGGTTATTATCTTAAGTTTCTTAGGTTTTATTTTACATACATTTTCATTATGGCTAATTTTCATAGATATGATAATGGTATCTTGGGTATATAGAAAAATATCCTTATTCATAGAAGGTTCATGCTAATCTACTTGATTTTAAAGTGGGATGCGGTCTGCAATTAATTTCAAAATGGTCTCTTTTACACACACACATATATGCATGTATGCGTACACACACACACAGAAGATATGGTAACTATTAACAACTGTTGAATTTAAGCGATGGGAATACCACCGTATGGTTTTCCTTGCACTGTACTTTCAACTTTTCTATATGTTTTAAGTTTGTCATAATAAAGAGTCGGACAAAAAGTAAATTAGACAAAGAGAGAGATTAATTCACAATAAAAACAGTCTTAAGTCTGTAATATAGACCAGAAAGGAACTATAAAATAAAAATAGTAATATGGGGCAGTGCAATGAGTCACAAAAAGCATGACATCAAATAATTTTTTTAGCTTTAACTACAAAAAGACATGTGAAACTTGCAATGTTTCTCCAAAATAAAATAGAATAAAAATCTTACCAATGTAATATAACATATTTTAAATTTTTAATAAAAAATATTTAAAAATGAGAACCCAGTAATCTTTTAAGTATTGTAAGTCTCCCATGGGCATAATTTTATTATGCTCAAAACAGCTAAAATTAAAACTATCTTCTGGGTTTTCCATACAAATTCGTAGATTGATAGAGATAGAGATACATTTTTTTCTAAATAAGTTTGTATATAAGGGCTCTAAGAATAATTTACATTTTAAAACTCTATATCCAAATGGGGCAATTGAATATAGTTGTCCAGAGCATGAAATCTGAGCTTTCTCAGCATTAATTCTGGTCCTCACTCAGCTACTTTCTGGCTGTGTGACAATGAACAAGATACTTAACCTTCTAACTAGATCTCCTCCCTTGTAAATCACAGTAATATTAGAACCTACCCTATGGAGTTGTTGTGCGGATTCAAAGAATTGATATCTGCAAAGCATTTAAATAGGGTCTGGTACATAATAAACAGTATGTTTGCTAGAAAAAAATTAATTAAAGAAATGAAAACTATTGACAAGGCCTAAATTTCTAAATACGACCATTTGTGTCCAAGAGATTGAAGGTGATCAGTGAGACATTAAAAGTGATCCAAGGAATGTTTATAACATTGTTAAACTATATTTACTCCAAAATAAACAAATATCTAATCAAATAATCAACCGTACCTGTGGTATGTCCAAGTTTGCCAAAGGGGTTCTGGGTAAGGTCAATTGTCCTATCAATTTGAAAGATACTTAAGTCTTCATCATCTAAGGCAATATCACCCCAAAACACAGCTAAAAAAGAAAAGATTAATTAAAATGTAAAATATTTAAAAGAGGACATCTATGCAAACATCGCTAATTAGAAAAACCTTGCTAAAAATATGGAAACATGGTTCATACAGAGGTAGATACTTCAGATTATACCTGATTATAACTGAATTTATTAGACTTATTATAGTACAAACATTAACCATCTGTCAATGTCATGACCCTCCCCCTTTCTTTTTTTCTTTGATATTTGGAAGAAGGGGAATAGCAGTTTCCTTCAATGAGATGGTCACTCACTTATTGTAAGGAAGAGCCTGCAGATAAATAAAAATCTGGTGAAAATGTCTGTGTGCTTGCGACACTCAACAGATCCTCACTGACAGAGTAGAAAGAGAAGTGGTAACAACTAACCCTTGCGTCATGATAACTTCATAAAGCAAGGTGCAATTAAGACAGGCTAATGTTGTACTGAAGCCCTGGTGGCACAGTGATTAAGAGCTCAGCTGCTATGCAAAAGGTCAGCAGTTCGAATCCACCAGTTGCTCCTTGGAAACCCTATGGGGCAGTTCTACTCTGTCCCACAGGGTGGGTATGAGTCGGAACCTACCTGGTAACAATGGGTTATAGGTTGCATATAGTGTACAGTATATATTGTACTATTATAACAGTGCATCCTGCTACATTTTCATACATTTATACAAAGGCACTTCTCTAAAGATGATATTGCCTCTGAGTCTCTATAAAATGTATAAGTAACTACCAAAAGTAATATTTAAGTCAACATTTATTTAGGCAACTACTATGTGCCAGGCCTTTGACTTTTATGACAAATAACACATGATCCATATTTTCGGGACCATCAAAATTGTTATCCTAAAACTTAGAAATTCTCTGATTTAATTTCTATACTTAGTCTATCTTTTGTACTGCTTAATAAAGCAAAGCTCTATAAACCATGGCAAAAAAATGGGAGACTTCATTCACAACTAGTGTGTGAATTTCTTTTATAAAGTCTATTATGGATAGAATCATGTCCCCACTGCTGCAGTCCTAACACCTCTGTCTGTGAATGTGATCCTGTTTGGAAATCAGGGTTTTCTTTTGACATATTCATGAGGTCATACAGCGGTAGGGTGGGTCCTACACCTAATCCCTTCTGAGTAGTATTAAAGTAGTAGTAAAGAAATAAAGGAATCCCTGGGAGGTGGTGATGGTTAATGTGCTTGACCAACCGAAAGGGTGGAGGTTCAAGTCTAAGCAGAGGCACTTCGAAAGAAAGTCATGCCAAAAAATTTCTGAAAAGTCAGCTACTCAATGGCAACTGGTTAAAAATACAGAGAGGCAGACATACAAGGGGAAGACACTACGTGACAATGGAGGCAGATGCATCTACAAGTCCAGGAATGCCAAAGATTGTTGGCAACTAATAGCAACTAATAGTTGGCAACTAATATAAGCTGAAAGAGACAAAGAAGGACCTTCGCCTAGAGCTGAGGCTCTGAGTTCGGTCTTCTGGCCTCGTGAAGTAGGAGAAAACGCACGCCTTTCAAATCACTGTGTTTACTGGGCTCAAATTTTATATTTGTTAATTATAAATATAATTCTATAATTACATTTGTATAATTTTATAATTACAAAATTTATCCTTCAATCATAACAGCAATACAATGATTTAGGCTTTGACCACAGGTTTATTACATAAGATTATTTAGCCAGTTTAGTTCCCTGGTACAAAACTAACATGAGATAAAAGGGAGTTAAACTTAGGTATAAATCCAGAAGGGAAAAAAAAAAAAAATTAGTTCAAAGTTAATATCAGCTCAACATACAAAAAAATTTTTTATTAGAATTAGAGCTGTTTATTTAGCCCCAGTCCTGGGCCCCAATGCCAATGGAATGGATAGACTTTAAAGACAGTAAGTAGCTCTTTACTTTTACTGATTCCTTATTGTTCGCAGAAACAAAGTAATGAAGGGGTTGTAGAATAGTTTATAGCACTAAGTTACTGTTTTGGTGCCATTGAGTCAATTCCGATTTATAGAGACTCTATGGGACAGAGTAGAATTACCCCATAGGATTTCCTAGGCTAAAATCTTTACGAGAGCAGATCATCAAGTCTTTTCTCCCACACAGCACTAAGAGGTTAGGCTGGAGGCCTAAAATTGAATCCACATTCTAACAGGCTTCAAATACATGCAGCAGATATTGCTGATATTCCACTGTCCCTAAAGCCAGACATCCCAAGAAAGAGATGGGCTGTCCAAAAAAAAATAATTTGTCTAGCAATTATATAGCTAGATAGATGTAAGACTTGTTGGAGGTTAGGAGTTACAGCTGCTCACCAAAAAGTTGGCGGTTCAAGTCCACCAGCCCCTCCTTGGAAATCCTATGGGGCAGTTCTACTCTGTCCTACAGGGTCACTATCAGTTGGAATTGACTCGATGGCAACCAGTTTTTTTGTTTGTTTCATAAGACTTGTTAATTTTCATAAAAATAAATTTTGTACTGTATTTTACAAGATTTTAACCTACTTGAAGGTAAAGCCAAGTGTGCTAGTTATTTAAAACTTCCAACATCAAGTACTTCTAACTGTCAACACTGATCCCTCAGGACTCTCAGCCTGTCTCTTCCTTTCCTAGTGTTGGGCAACTACAAACACTCAACCTCTAAGTTGCATAGGAGTTACAGTGGATATGGTTAAAATGCAGACTCTGATTCAGTAGGTCTGGAACAGTGTCTCAGATACTCAGTTTGAAAAGGTCCCAAATATTGCAAAAAATTATCATCATTGTCATCCTCTTTCTTGGTATCTTTTTTTTTTTCCTACAAGGAAAACTTTTACTCCTCTCAGAATGAGCTGGTTCACTTTCAAACTGAAACAGTCATCTATACAAGGCTGAGTTTGTCAGTAGTTACATAATAAAAGTAATCAGAGTAAAATGAAATGCAAATGTGTTTTAGATTTTTATTTTCCTGTAACAACTTTTCACATGCAGTAGGAATCCCGCCTTGATGGATTATATCCAACACTGATCTGCAGTCCAAGGATATATCACTTCACAGAAGCAAAACATTACATCTGCAGAGAAAAAATGGCAGGAGGCCACAGGATATGAAAAAGGAGACAAAACAGCTCTGGAGTATATAGACCCATTTCGCTTACAGTTGTTTTTTCTTTAAATCTTGATGTTACCAACAGAAAATAAAAAATTGACCTTTTGTTATTTTTAACTGATCACATAGTTTAAAATGCATGACTATATTTTACACATTTGAAGGTTTCCTGAATTCATCTTCTACTTGACTCTAAGTCCTATTTCTGCATGATAAAATATTTTACTTATGCGCTGGTATAGTAAGCCGGACCAGGACAATTTATATTGATGTGAAGTTGTAAATTACATTATAATCTAACAGTATTTGTTATTCAGTTTCAAAGAGATATTTGTGGCTCCCAAATCAACTTTGGATTTTTTTTTTCCTTTTCATTCAGTATTCTCAATTTACTTTGCATCAAAAGATAAGTAAGGTAAAATTTAAAACAATGCATGAATTATCATTCATTTGCCCCATTTAATACAGCAAGTTAAGTTAGTGAGTTCAGAACTGAGAGTGATGTGGGAATCTGGTGATAGTCCTGGGGAAAAGCTCAAGTACAATGAAAATTATTTCCTAGTTGTTTGCATTCTTGCAGCCCTGGTGGTGCAGTGGTTAAGAGCTCAGGCTGCTAACCAGAAGGTCAGCAGTTGAATCAACCACTGCTCCTTGGAAACCCCATGGGGCAGTTCTACTCTGTCCTATAGGGTTGCTATGAGTCAGAATCAGCTTGAGAGCAATGGTTTGTTTTTTCTTTTATTGGATTCTTAGGGTCAAAAGGAGGTCGGAGCTAACCAATACGCCCAAATAAAATGTTTAGAAGGACAATTTTTAAACCACATGTAAATCCACAATTTTAATTTTTTTCCTCATAAGTTTATCTGTCTTCAATATAAATAAAAATTAAAACAAAAAAACAGAGACCAAGGGTGTTTTACAGTAGTAGATCAAGTAAACACACTTTATAAAAGAATTATGACTACAAAACAAATACAAGATTGTGATTTCCCTTACACTCTAATGTTAAAAAATGTTTCTCCACCCACTCTCAATTCCCTAATGAGATGAAGCTGAGTCCGGGGACTAGCTTTAAGGGGGCTTCAGGTTTGTGATCCCCTAAAAGCTGTATATAAAATTATGCATGACTATTTTTTCTGGAGAGAGTACCACACTACATTGTTAAAAAGAATCACAAAGAGTAAAGAAGCAGTTCTGGGCAACATGGCACTACAGGCAGAAGCACCACACCGTCCCTCCACAGCAAAGATCCGAAAAACTAAGCCAAACAGAGAAAACGGCAATCCTGAAACCCTAAGCATCAAATGAAGAGATGAAGAACTCAGCCAAGCACCGAATGGAAGAAGAAACTGACAGAGAACATAGAGAGAGGACAGATACATGCAGAGGTCCCCTATCTGCTAATGCAGCATGGATCCGCCATCTTGGACTCCTATAAGAGATCAGCAATCAGGGGTACGAGAAAGCAGCTTCACGGAGCTTCCAGCAGGAGACAGAACAACTGGTAACCAGCGATATATGCTTTCCCACCCCCCACCCTTCCTCACCCCGACTTGGCTTCCTCTGCTTTCTGCGATAAGCATCGATTTCACACCGTGTCGCTTGGACTCCACCCACCTTCACTGGCCGGCTTCCAAAGTGCCATTTGTTGGCTCCTGGTGTTGCTTTTTTCCATTTCTTTAGATTTTTTCCTCACCTTTCACCACCTCTTCCTCCTTTCTCTCAAATACCTGGATCCGTGCGCCATCTTTGCTTCTTCCTGAAAGGCTGTGAAACGCCGCTTGAAAGTGAAACTGCTTCCCGGCCCATGCTGCCACACTGGTGGGATCCCGGGGAATTTTTTTGTTTGTTTGGAATTGTTTGTTTGTTTGTTTTCTTTTTCTTTTCTCGAATTGGTAGCCCGTTCTAGCCAAGCAGTACTCCGTGGCTTGGAACCTACCTCCTCAGTTTACGCATACTCACAGAAGGATCCTAGAGAGCTTTTCTTTTTTCTTCTGTTTTTTTGGGGGTGCTTTTCTTGCTCTTTTTTATTTCCTTCTTTTCTTTTCCCTTCTTGTCTTTCTTCATTACTCAGTTTCTTATCTCTTTATACTTTCCTTCACTTCCTCTCCCCTAAATACCTGGTGCTGAGTGACACCTCTACCCCTTCTAGCCAGGCTGTACTTCAGGGCCTGGGAGCAACTTCCCCAGACCTCGCAGCCAAACCGGTGGGATCTCTGGGAGCTTTGCTTTCCTTCTTTCTTTCTAACTTTTATTTATACATTTTTACATTTTTTTCTTCTTCTTCTTCTCCTTTTTGTTTTTCTCCATTTCATAGTCTCTCATCTCTTCACTCCAATGGCAAGCTCCCCTAGCACTCTTTTTTGTTTGTATGTTTTTGGCTCCTGTTCCTCTCTCCTCTTTCCCATACCCATCTTAGCTCCACACATCACAATCTCCCCCCTCCATCCTATGTACCTACACCGTACACTGAACATCACACCACCAAGAAGTCTAGGCATGGCCTGCACTAATTACTGGCTGGCCCTGGTGACTGTAGTAAGTGTCACAAACAATCCATCCCAGCAATGCCTCTTCAGCTAGACTTGCCCTGCTGTACCATATCTGAGCTAATGATCCTGCCAATGGGAGAAGGAGGTGATAATTATCATGCCAACAGATGAGCAAACAACAAAGAACACACAGCCCTCCTGCTCAGACATAGCCAAATAAAACAAAAAAGCAGGATGAAACAAACAAATCTACAAACAATAAATGAGGAAAATGACTACCGAATGCCTGAAGACAGCAGACAATATCAAAACATTTACACAAACAGGACAAGGTGGTTCCAGTAGGCGTCCAAAATAAAACACCAGATGGCTTTCCAGTAAAAGAAAAGGCACTAGAACTATCTGATAGGGAATTCAGGTCTCTCATATTAAGAGCTACCCAAGAGTTGAAGCAAAAAGCAAACAAAAATGAGGAAACAATAGACAAGTTAATGGAAAAGGCAGACAAATACATGGAAAATATGGGAAAAAAATGGAAGAATTCAGGAAAATAATGCAGGAACAAAATGCCAAAATGAATTCACAACTAGAAATCATACAGAAACAACAGTCAGAAATCCAAAAGATAAACAACAAGATTTCAGAAATGGATGGTGTCATAGAAAGGCTGAGAAGCAGATCTGAAATGGTGGAAGACAGGATCGGTGGAATTGAAGACAAACACTTGGATACAACTCTGTTTCAGGAAAACTCAGAAAAAAGAACAAAGAAAAATGAAGAGACCCTGAGAGTTATGTGGGATACAATCAAAATCAAAAATTTGCGTGTGATTGGAGTTCCAGAACAGGGGGAGAATAGAAAACACAGAGAAGATCATTGAAGAACTGCTGACAGAAAACTTCCCCAATATCATGAAAGATGAAAAGCTGGCCATCCAAGAAGCTCAATGACCCAATATAGGAGAGACCCCAAAAGAAAATCACCAAGGCATGCATATCATAATCACACTCGCCAAAACCAAACAGAAACAAAGAATCTTGAGAGCAGCTTGTGAAAAACAAGAAGTCACATACAGAGGAGAAACAATAAGACTAAGCTCAGATTATTTGGCCGACACCACGCAGGCAAGAAGGCAATGGGATAACCTATATAAAACCTTGAAAGAAAAAAATTGCCATAAAGAATAATATATCCTACAAAACTCTCGTTCAAATATGATAGTGAAATTAGAACATTTCGAGATAAAAAGAAATTAAGGGACTACGTAAAAACAAAACCAAACTTACAAGAATTATTAAAGGGAATTCTTCAATCTGAGAACAAACAACTTCAGCTCACAGGCAGAATCTAGGATGTAGGATGGTACCAGCCAGATACCAATCTAGCAAATGAACTCTCAAGGACTATCCAAAACCAAAAGAAATACAACAGGGAATCAGAGAAGTTAATCTGTAAATGACAACAACATAGAACAATAAAAGAGGGAATAAACAGTGTAGGTATAGAACCTTCTAATGGAGAGGAAGGCAAGGCGATACCAAGTAACAACAGACTGGTTCAAACCTAGGAAGATAAGGGTAAATTTCAAGGTAACTGCAAAGAAAGTTAACTAACCTACTCATCAAAATAAAGAAGAAAAACATAAAGTCTCAGCAAAAACAAAATCTACAAGAACAAAAGAAATAAAAAAAAAGTCCACAAACAAAAGGAATTCAGCCCAGAAAAGTAAGAGGAACAGAGAAAACATCTGCACCACAAAAAAAGCACTACAAAATGACAGCAATAAACTCATGCCTATCAATAATTACACTGAATGTAACTGGCCTAAATGCACCCATAAAGAGACAGAGAGTGACAGAATGGATAAAAAAAACAGGATCCATCAATATGCCGTCTACAAGACACACACCTTAGAAACAAAGATGTAAATTTATTAAAAATCAAAGGTTAGAAAAAAAATATATCAAGCAAACAGCCACCAAAAAAGAGCAGGAATGGCAATACTAATCTCAGATAAAACAGATTTTAAAACAAAATCGACCATAACAGACAAAGAAGGACACTATATAATGATTAAAGAGACGATCTATCATGAAGACATAATCATACTAAATATCTATGCACCCAATGACAGGGCTCTAAAATACATAAAACAAACTCTAGAAGCACTGAAAAGAGAAATTCACAGTTCCACAATAATAGCAGATTTCAACACACCACTGTCAGTAAAGGATGCAACATCTAACAGGAAACTCAACAAAGATAGAGAAGACTTAAAGGGCACGATCAACCAACTTGACAACACAGACATATATAGAACACTCCACCCTACAGCTGCAAAGTACACCTTCTCTTCCAATGCACATGGAAAGTTCTCCAGAAGAGACCACATCTTAGGCCACAGAGCAATCCTCAACAAGATCCAAAACGTTGAGATAATACAAAGTATCTTCTCTGACCAAAACACCATCAAGTTAGAAATTAACAACAGAAAGAGCAAGGAAAAAAAAAATCAATTACATGGAAACTGAGTAACACCCTGCTTACAAACCAAATGGGTAACAGAAGAAATCAGGGATGGAAACAAAAAGTTCCTAGAATCAAATGAGAATGAAAACACATCATACCAAAACCAGTGGGACACAGCAAAGGCAGTCCTCAGAGGACAGTTTATAGCAATACATGCACACATCAAAAAAGAAGAAAGGGACAAAATCAAAACATGAACTACAAAACTCAAACAAATAGAAAGAGAACAGCAAAAAAAGCCCACAGCCACCAGAAGAAAGGAAATAATAAAGATCAGAGCAGAAATAATTGAAATAGAGAATAGGAAAACAATAGAAAGAATCAAAAAATCAAAAGCTGGTTCTTTGAAAGAATCCACAATATCGACAAACCACTGGCCAGACTGACAAAAGAAAAACAGGAGAGGACACAAATAACCCAAATAAGAAATGAAATGGGGGACATTACAACAGACCCAACGGAAATAAAAAGGATTATAACAGAATATTATGAAAAACTATACTCCAACAAATTTGAAAACCTAAAGGAAATGGATAAATTTCTAGAAACACATTACCTACCCAAACTAACACAAAGTGATGTTGAAAATTTGAATACATCCCTAACAGGAGAAGAGATTGAAAAAGGTAATAAAAAAAACTCCCAACAAAGAAAAACCCTGGCCCAGATGGCTTCACTGGTGAATTCTACCAAACATTCACAGAAGAGCTTGTACCAGTACTACTCAAACTATTTCAGAACATATAAAAGGAAGTGACACTTCCAAATTCATTATATAAAGCCAGCATACCAAAAACAGGCAAAGATGCCACAAAAAAAGAAAATTACAGACCAATACCTCTCATAAATATAGATGCAAAAATTCTCAACAAAATTCTAGCCAATAGAATTCAGGGTCATATCAAAAAAATAATGCACCACGAACAAGTAGCATTCATACCAGGTATGCAAAGATGGTTCAACATTAGAAAATCAATCAACGCAATCCACCAAATAAATAAAAGGAAAGAAAAGAATCACACGATCATCTCAATTGACTCAGAAAACACATTTGACAAAGTCCAACACCCATTCCTTATAAAAACTCTCAATAAAATAAGGATAGAAGGGAAATTTCTCAACTTAACAAAGGGCATCTATGCAAAACCAATCGCCAACGTAATTCTTAATGGAGAGGGCTGAAAACATTCCCCTTGAGAACAGGAACAAGACAAGGATGCCTTTTATCACCACTCCTAATTAACATTGTGCTGGAAGTTCTAGCTAGAGCAATAAGGCAAGAAATGGAAATAAAGGGCATCCAAGCTGATAATGAAGAAGTTAAACTGTCCCTGTTTGCGGATGATATGATACTATCCATAGAAACCCTAAAGACTCCAAGAGAAATCTACTGGAACTAATAGAAACATTAAGCAGAGTAGCAGGATGCAAGACTAATGTACAAAAATCAAGGATTCCTATACATCAATAAAGAGAACGATGAAAAGGAAATCAGGAAAACAATACCATTTATAATAGCCCCTAAAAAATTAATTACTTAGGAATAAATCTAACCAGGGATGTAAAAGACCTATACAGAGAAAACTACAAAACACTACTGCAAGAAACCCAAAGGGATCTACGTAAATGGAAAAACATACTATGCTCATGGATAGGTAAACTCAACATAGTGAAAATGACAATTATGCCCAAACCAATCTACAAATACAGTGCAATTCCTAT